>NC_089503.1:307052036-307389536 GCF_036850995.1 Saccopteryx leptura
CTATTTCCACTCAGCACAGGGCTCTGGGTAAGGCTCAGTCAGTCAGAGCTGCTAGCATAATCAGGTGGGCTTTCCGGCCATTCAAAGACCTCTGGCTCTGCCACTCTGTCCGGTAACACAAGCGGGTGCCCACTTCCGGGGCGCTTGGAGGAAACTTTCACTCACTGGCTGCGCGCGCAGACCAGGATATCCGGCCAGCAGTCTCACGCTCTGAGTGAAACCCCCAACAGCAGGGAAAAGTTGCAGCGTTGGAATTGAGTCTCGCTCCGTCCCCGTGCGCGGCTTTTGCAAGGCGCTGGGGCGGCCCGAGATTCCGCTTTGGCCCACACAAAGGCCCCTGACTCTGCTCTCTATGCGATAACACGGGTGCGCACTGCCGAGGCACTCGGAGGAATCGCTCACTCCTTATCTGCGCGCGCAAACCAGGATATGAGGCCGGCCGCGTTTCCCTCTGAGTGAAACACCCTCGGCAAGGAAAATCTCCACCATTGGAATTAGTTCTCACTCCCTCCCGTGCGTGGCTTTCCCAGGGCGCTGGGGCTGCCCAGAGACTCTGCCCTCGGCCCACAGAAAGGCCTCTGATCCTGCCTCTCCGTGAGGCAACACGGGCACTGACTCCCGGGGCCTAGGAAGAAATCTCTCGCCCACTAACTGCGCACCAGCCAGGAGACCGGGTAAGATGGCCGCGCCGCTTGTCTTTCTTTGTTTGGGTTTGGCGCGAGTGTTAGCTTGTATTGCCCGGGTTGCCACAGGATCAGATTTTCCTCGGCTTGGATCTCCGTGCCACAGCCTGGTTCGGCCGTTTGTTTCGCGGCCTGGATGTATTCACCCCCTTTGCCCGCCTCAGTTTCTATATTCACAGTTACCAGAGAAAGCCGCCCTGTTTAGGTTAGTGAGGAAGGCGGAGCATTTCTTACTCCCTAATTCCTTCGGGGTTTGGTTATATATTTAGCCAATTTTTCACTCAATCATACCTTTGGGTGTATTGCGAAGCATCTGGAAGCTCCAAGTATAGGTTTTTCTGTTTCTGGTTGAAGATCTTGTTGAGTTTTGGGGGAGATTTATCGGTATCGCTTCCTACCCCGCCATTACTCTGACGTCCCACATTCCTCTTTTGAGTTCTTATATTCTTTTTATTTAAAAACAATTCTCCTTTACACCTTCTATTTCATTTAAAGTATTACCTGTTGTGTTTCTTTACTCTTCTGTGGCTTTCTTTTTCTGTTTCTTGTCTTTATTTCTGAATTGTTTTCTTTTGTTTCTCATGCTTTCCTGGGTTTTATTATCCCATTTTTAGTATTTCTTATTCTGATTTAAGTTATTTGCTCCGATTTGTTCTATTATTGTTTCTAAGGCCTTTTAGTTCATTTGGAAATCATCAGGTTATAAACAGTTTCGTCTTTAAAAAAAATTATTTTCATACTTTAATCACATGTAAGGACATTATTCTGTTTACTTTGCTATATCATGAAAATTATATATGGGATTGAAGCAAAATATTTTTCTGATGCTCAACATAAAATCCATTTTCCTGCACTTTTTGGAGGGAGAGGCAGATAGAGATAGATTTCCCTATTTTCAAGCTCTGTTGTTTTTGTGAAATGTTTTATGAGTTCTGAGATGTTCCGGCTTCTTTTCCTCCCTTCACTATTAATCTAGACTTCTTTGTCTATTGCTCCTGTCGTTTCTGTCCTGCTCAGCATCAACTCTATTCGTAGAGGTCTCCTCAGTGTGAAACTCGCTTTTGAAAGGGTGCGGTATGTGGACCAGTTAGCTGAGGGCATAGACTGCTTTATTAGCCCCTTCCAGGTTGGTGAGAGCCCCCTGGTATTCTCTCACAAACTGTTGGGGAACCTGAGCCAGTGTCACTTGTAATTCTCACATTGACTCTTTGCACTTCTACATGAACGCATGATGCTATTTGGCGTTCTTCTGGTTTCAGTCGGTCAGGTCCCTCACTGTCCCCCTCTACTCCTTATGCATAAACACTGCTGCCGTGCAGCCAGGCGGCAGTGGTGTGTCTTCGCTGGGCCCTGGTGGTGCTCATGGGGGTTGCTTGTGACCTGGGTGTGCTGCAGAGATTGTCTGTGGAATTGGTTGTGCTATCCGAATTGCTCAGTATGTTTTTACGGTATTATAGTCGCCATCTTTCCATGACTCTGCAATGTGGTTTTAAATGTATAAAATGGCTGTAGGGACAGAAGGACTCTGCTGTGCAGAGAAAAGTGGATGTGGGGTGGTTTGGAGGTCGGATGAGGTTACTGGGAAGGAGGTCACTTCTGTCTGCGCTGAGCCCCAGAGGGAGTCAGTTAGGTAAATAAAGGAAAGCAAGCTTTTTAGGCCAAGTGATCAGCACGTGTGAGTGGTCAGGACCGTGAGGGAGTGTGTTGCTTGTGGGGCTATGAGAGGCCCTGGTCCTTGCCATGGGCTAGGTGGGTGTCTAGCGGAGGGTAGTGTGCGGCACCGTCTTTAAGCTGGATGTCGACCTCTGGTTTCCTGCCCCAGCAGCCTGGGTTTCTAGGATGTATCGGTTTTTGTTAAATATATTGCTAGCTTTCACCTTGCTGGTCCTGGTGTGATTTCTCATTATTCATCATTATTTACCCTCCTCTCCATTTAGAGCCATCTGTGAAGTTAATTTCAGTGCTGTTTACTCTTTTCTCCCAAATCATTAATGAAGATAAAACATCCAATGGAACTGAGTTTCATGGCCGTTTTCGGAGTTCTGCTGAGGCTCACTCTTCTTCCCGATGCAGTCGCCCCACTTTATTCCTGGGGAATCCGTTCCGAGACCCCAGCCAGAGCCCTGAAACCACAGGTCAGACCAAACCCTATATGTGTTATTTCTTCTCCTCTATGTATATGCCTACAATTACATTTACTTTATACAGTAGGCACAGTAAGAGGTTAGTAATAACTAATAATGAAATTGAGCAATAATAACAAGATACTGTAATAAAACTTACGTGAATGTGCTCTATTTCCCAGAATATCTGATGGTGCTGTACTCACCTCTCGCTTAGAGGAAGCACCGCTGCTCTTTGGCATGTCCGAATAGCCAGCATCCCTGTTCTTGTGCTTGGGGGCCACGACTAAGGACAACGAGAGTTCCATGAACACAAGCACTGCGGTACTGAGTCAGTCGATTTAATAACCAAGCAGGAGGCTAAGTGGTCACTAGATGGGCGGGAAGTACAGCATGGGGACACTGGACCAGGGTTGATTCACGTTCCCTTCTGGGACTGAGCAATGGTGTGAGAGTTCATTCTGCTCAGAAGAGTGTACAGATGACAACTGATATATTGTTTACTTCTGGAATTTTCCATTTTAATATTTTTGAACAGCAGTTGACCGCAGGTAACTGAAACTGTGGAAAGTGAAACTACTGATAAGGGGGCGTTGCTGTAATCATTTCAACTCAGAAATGTTATACCTTTGGTCAGTTGTGCATGAGGAATCGGGTTAGTCATTTTGTTCACTTGAATTAAATTTTTTACAAAGATTACACGAGGTAACCCAACTGCAGTCTTCAAAAACAGTAAAGAAGCTTTAATCTCAGTAGTAGTCAAAGATATTAAAATCAAGACATTATCAAGGAATTTGTATTTTTCACAGATAAAATTTGTCAACATTTAGCATCTACCATTCATGAGGTATGCTGAAATTAGAATTTTCAAATGCTTTTATAAATCAATGGCAATGAAGTATCAAGGCTCAGAAGAGTATGGTAAATTTATCTTGATAAAATACTTATACAGGAAAGGAAAAGATTGCATGAACATGGTTGTTGAAGTATTAGCCTTCATGTTATGAAATGGGAACAACTGAAGTCCACTGGTGATGGGAGAATTATAATGTAGGTGCATCAACTGACCTGCTCCGTTTCCGACCTGGGCTGGTTCACCCCTCCTTAGGCAACCTGGTGGTCCCCCGCTCCTGGGAAGTCACCATATTGATGCCGAACTTAGTGCGGACACCCGATCGGCATAGCGCACTACAGCCCAGAACTGGGCTCAAGCAATCCTTCTGCCTCAGCCTCCCGAGTAGCTGGGACTACAGGCGCGTGCCACCACGCCCAGGTGCATCAACTGAGTGAGTGAAAAGCAGTCAGAGAGGCCCTGCAGTGGGTGGCTGCTGTTCCTGTCATTAGCATCCTTGTTGCTGTCACTGTGCTCTGACTATGGACAGCTGCTTTCCCCCATGACACTGACAGCAACTCCTGTTTGCTAATGAGAGCATATTTTGTCTCCTAAAATAATTACCAACCAATTAAAAAAGGACCAACTGTGTAAAGTAAGATGTGACTTATTCTAGGAATAAGGATTTTGTAATAGTCAGAACTCTTCAAGAATAAAATAATATGGGAATGTTCATAGCAGCATTCTTCGTCATAGCCCCAAAATGGAATCAACTCAAATGTCCTATCAACTGACAATTGGATAAATAAAATGTGGTATATCCATACAGTGGAATATTATTTTGCAATTAAAGGAAGGGCTGCTTCATGTTACAGAATGGATGAGTCTTGAAAACATTGTGTTAAGTGAAAGAAACCAGATACAAAAGTTCACATTGCATGATTCCATGTATGTGAAATGTCCAGAATAGGCAAATCCTTAAAGATAGAAAGTAGATTAGTTGGTACCAAAAAAGGATAAAATAAGCTGACTACACCAAACCCAATAATTTAACCAATATCTGTAATAGACAATAAGGCCACCTGTCGTGAGGTCTAAAAGAAATAGAATGCCTCAGTATCAATGTAAATTATTATTGCTTAACAAAATACCAATTCCTCCTAACTGTTCTACAGCTGAGTACAATTCTGATTTTAACTTTCCTCTATTTTCAGTTTTCAGGCAGTAAAAGCAGTTTTAGAAAACTTACAAGACTGGCAAACCACCTAAACCTTTAAAACGATGAGATTTCAAACCATTTGGTGTCCTTGTAAGTTTAGAAACCATATCAGTTAAAATTAGGTTTTGCTGAAAACAACAGAAACCTCAGCTAACAATGGATTAAACAAAATGGGTAGAAATTTATATCTCCCTTATGTAAATACAGGTAAATATAGACAATTCAAGATGGACATTGGAAATTCCTTGGTCACTGGGTTCTCAACTTCTTTCAAGTAGCTAATCCACCATTTCAAAACCGCATTTACCTCCTAGTCCATGATGGCTGCTCAGGTCTGGCCAACACATCAGCATTCTGTTCTGGAAGCTAGAAGGCTGCATTTCTTTGGAGGTTCTAGGGGAAAATTCTTCTTGCCTCTTACCGCTTGTGGTGTTTGCTGGCCACCTCACTTCAATCTCTGCCGCTAATCTTTGCTGTGTAGTTTTTTCTTCTGTCTCTTTTAAGGACATTTGCCACTGAATTTAAGCCCCACCAGGCAATCCAAGATGATTTTCTCTCAAGCTCCTTAACTTAATTACATTATCAAAGATTCTTCCAAATAAGGTCACATTCACCGGTTGCATGGATTTGGACTTGGAATCATCTTCTGGGGAAGTGGCACACCATTCAACCCATAAAGTGCCCATCACCAAGTTTCTCTTCCCGGCAGAAAGAGTCTTGCTTTCTGTAGAATCCAAGGACCTTCATGTGAAACTTTTCACTTTAGTAAACACACAGCTTAAAGTATTTCTATTGTTCTCTTATTTAACAAACCTTTATTCCTCTGTCACCAGCTATGCTGGTTCATTACTGGGGATGCAGAGATGAGGGACACCTGGTCTCTTAAAACCTTAGCCCACTGGACTTAGTTTGCTCATTTTGAGTCTATGTTCTAGGGACTCTGTAGAAGAATAACATATATGCCCCCATGAAAATCTTAACAATTCACTTACTTATGCAGTCTCCAAATACTTATTGAATGCCTCCTGTGTTCCAAACTCTTTGCTAAGGCCTCAGGGAGATTCAAAGTGGAGAAAATACAATATCTGCCTTCAAGAAGCTTACAATAGAAAAAATGGATTTGAAGGATATAAAAATAATGATCACTCATAGTAGAAAGATAAACAAAATGAGATTGGATTTTAGAAACCTATATAATGAAAAAGAAATATGTAAACACTGGAAATAAAGACTCCCTAAGCTTGTATCTACTTAAATATACTATACAGTTTTTAAAACATTTATTGAAGGTTGGAAATCCTCAGCTCAGAGACAGTCAAGGGAGAGTTCATTCTTGAGAGTACTGTTTTTTCATTATGTTCTGAGAAAGAGTGAATGCTTTTAAGAGGGAGGTTCAAGTTGAAGTGTAGTTAGGGGTTACAGGAGGGGAGGGGCTGTAGAAAGATACCAATTGTATTATTAATAAAATTGATCCAAGCTAGGCCAGTGGAAATAGGAGGAATTACATCAATAAGACAAATGGTACCTCCTGTAACCTTGAACTCAGTATCGATAGAAGGGTGGATGGGGAGATTTGGGGGAATCAATGAAGCTATCTCTAAAATTTCAAGGCAATTGATTGAAAGAGAGTAAAGAAAATGGGAAAACTATTTTAGCCTTTCATCATTGCAAATAAACCCTCACTGTTGATCACCTGCTCTTAAAATCAGACTCTTAATATAAGCTTCAGGAATTAAAAAAAAAAAAAGGGAAGGTGTCATGCAATCTGAAAATAGGTTAGGCTGCTCTGTTGTATTTATAGGAAGAGAATGATCTAGTTCATGCATTCTAAGTAGTTCAACTTTTATATGTGAAATCAAATCAGCCCCATTCAGGATGATGGAATCTTTTCCTTTACCCTGTTAAATACCCATTCTTACAGTGCATCTTGTGTAAAATATTCAGTCAACATGTTCTGATGCTAAAATGAAATGCATGGTGGAGAAGTGTACCCTGCGCCTTCACTCCGGCAGCTCCCATATCCTCCCCGCAATCTGCTTGTATAAACCTCTTAATCAAGAGTCTCTGTTGCCCCAAACCTTAGCCCTGTATCAACCTCAATAGTTCTTCTTGAACAAAAAATATTTAATGATCTAGTATTTTGGATGAGTTAGGTCAAGGCTAGACTCTTGGATGTGCTACTTCTTAGGTATTATGAATTCTCAGAAAATGGGTTAATTGGGATCATCAGATATTTTTATATAGGGATAAAATGTGGCAGTACCTGCCTGACATATATTTTTCCTCATTCCTCCAGCATCACCCTAATTTTATAAAGAGAGTTACCCATCCTCTACTATCAGTTGACTCATCATATGCATGGTGCTCTTACAGATACTAGGGTTATCTTGGGGACCTGAACGGACGAGGTAACTGCCCCAATGAAGTCTACATGCCAATAGGGAAAACAAGAAACAAATACACAATTTATGGAAGAGGTAAATAGTATTAAGAAACATAAAGCAGGTAAGAGTATAGAACTTGATCAGGAAAGACTGGAAAAGTAGGTATGTTGCAGGGAAATTGACTTGGAGGGAGGTTCAGCATGGGAACAGAAAACAGCGAAGGGAAGGGGTAAGCCACATAGTGGTTCTCAAGGGGCAGGTGTTTCAGGCCACATCCCTGTGGTGGCAGCTAGTGTGGGATTTTCAAGAAAGGGAAGATTAGTGGCTGAGGTAGACTAATCAAGGGCAAGTAGAACGAGATGGGAGCAGAGAGCTGAAGGGGCTGGGCGGGGGGCTGTGTCACGTAAGACCTTGTGGGGTGTAGAAAAGAATTTGGATCTTGTCCTAAATGAATGTATGCCCCTGGCAGGTTTGAAGAGGAGAGGGATTTCTGTCATTTAAAGATGACTTATGCTGCCATGTGGAGAATAAACTCTGAGAAGAAAAAAAGAAAGCCGAGAATTCAGTGAGGAGGATACTACGTATGGGAGGAGTGGTGAGATGTGGGATGTATTTTGAAGGAGGAGCTAAAGGGACTTGCTGACAGATGAGACTAGGAGTGGAGAGGTGATGAGGAATCAAAGATCCCTAAGTTTTTGTCTTGAGCAACATGGTGGATTGGATGGTGGTGCCATTGAATGAAATGGGGAAGACTAGAGGAAGATGGGGCTTGGGGTAGAAAATAAAAAATTCTTTTTGAAAACTTAAATTTGAGAGGAATAATAGACATGTAAGTAGACATGTGTGAAGGAGATGGTTTGATACATGAATCTGGGGTTCTGGAAAGAGAGAAGAGCTAGAGGTATGTTAGGAGCCTTCATTTACGTAGCAATTATAGACACAAAAAAGAGAAGACCAAGGACAAAGCCCAGAGGTCCTCCACGAAGTTTAAATTGAACTGACTTGCCCTGCAGCTCCAGGTGCAATCATGTAACCCAGAACATCCATCAGAGATATTTTCATGACTTCTGAGGTTATTAGGAGGAAGTTGCTCTCTTGTGGGCTGGACTCGAGCCCAGGAATATTAAGCCTAGAATTTCAGAGGGCCACCAATGGAAGATGGGAGTGAAGCCAACACAAAGAAAAGCAGAGCCAAAGGATGGAGAAAAACAGCCCCAATGACATCACCCAGACACCTGGATCCAGCAATGTTTGAAGCTCAGTTTACTCCTGGTTTTGTTGTTTTTTCTATTACTTGAGTCAATAATATCCCCTTTAAAGCCAATTTATGTTGGAATGTATATCTCCTGCAGCTCTCCCCCACCATCCCACTGTGGACCCTCTGCAGGGTCATTGACTTACCCAGGTTGGCACTCAGTCCCAAGCCTCCGCAGCGGTCCAGGATTACTTCTCCCTACACCTCCCTGCTTGTTCTTTCTTAGGGCTGTACCACTCTCTACCATGTCTGTCTTCCACAGTTTCTGTATAAGTCTAGCTTAGATGGCATTTTGCTGACTCTGGAGTGGCATGTCTATGTGTGTGGATGGTGTGGCTAGGTACTCATCCCAAGATGGCCGAAGTTGAGCACCGCCAACCATACCCACACTGAGAGAGGAAGCTGGGAATGGGGAATGGGGTTCTAGATAGCTGCCACCAGTGGGATGCCACTGTAAATGGCTCCTGCTATGAGCATCAGTAGCAGCTTTAGGGAAGGAAAGCAACCATTTCAGGCCAAAACTCTTAGTCTCTTGGGCTGATACCTGCACTGGCTATGCAGATTCCTGTTAGGACAGGCCAGTGAGTTGACATCTCAGCCATCATCCCATCCCAGGCCTTAACCCTTTGCACTTTGGCAGGGTAGGACTCCCAGATAACCACTGCCACTTACCATTCATTGAGTTCCTTCTCTGGTCCACAGTTTGCTGAGTACTGGAGAAGTGAACAAGACTGGGAGCCCATCCCACAAGGACTCACAGTCTAATATGGGGAAAAACATACAAGCATGATGGTTGTGTGATCAACTCTGACAGTTAGATGCCAGGTGCTAGGGAAACAGAGGAAGGTCCTGAGAGTCAATCAGGGTCAACTTCTTGGAGGTGGTGAGACATCCTGGGCTTACAAACTCACGTTTCCAGAGACCAAGCAAGTGAAATAAACATTTTAGATGATCAGATATAGTTCAACAGGGAGAGGAGAGGCATCATGCGGGTGGAAAATACCTGTTCTCACCAAAGGTATTTGGATTTAACCTTTTAAAGAACATTGTGCTGGCAAAAAAAATAATAAATCTCATCTGCAGGAAGCTCAAGGTTGTCAGTCTTCGATGTCTGCCTTTGAGCCAGTGAGTAAGAATTCTCCAGGCAGACAAGGCAAAGAAACACTTCAGGGAGAGGTTTTAGAAGCCTGAGGATAGGACCCTTTTCCACAAGGAATATATAAGTTCACGGGATGCAGGGAAGGGCTAACACAATCTGAAGGTTCTTCTGGCTAGTGGTCCTCCTCGCCCGGGTTGTGAGCCCTGCTGCTCAGACTAGCTTCATGCATTCTGACGAGATCGGGCGCGTTCAGGGTGGTATGGCCGTAGACACTTCATGCATTCTGGACCATCTGCCTGCTTTGGCTTACATAGTGATTTGCTCCTTCAAGTTTTAACTAAACTTTCTGGATTCTGACCTAAATTGTAGCTTCCCTCTTTGGGTACATTCTGGCCTCAACTTGCCTCCCTTTTGAAAGCATCTCCTTGAATTTCTAACCTGGCTGAATGCACTATTACATTTCACATTAGTACAGTGATCATGTGTGTGGACTTTGAATCAAACACTGGGATTGAAATTCTCACCTACTGCTTATTAGCTATGTGACTTTATGGACACCCTTAAACATATATATTTAATCTCTCTGAGCTTCAGTTTCTTTTTCTATAGGTATGTCTAATAAGCCATATCTGTTGCTTTATTAGAGCACTTGGCATCACTCTGACGAAATGAATGACCAATGAACTATAATCTACATTTCCACACAGGGCCTCGTTCTGGGTCCCTAACTTTGCCTCCATCACCAGATTCCAGACTTGCTCCGTGTTCCCTTTACCCTCCACTGGTTTCTCATCCTCTGCGGATTCCCGCTCCCATGGTCGGGATGTGCTCTCACTGGCTCCGGTGCTGACATGTGGATGAGATATCAAGTCTGTCCATCAGCACTTATTTAGTGTGCACCAAGCACTAGATGAAAAGCATTCAGTATCCTTCTGTTCAGAGAAAAGAATCAGACTTTGACCTCTAACGACCCTTGTGGTCTTGCTGCCAGAGTTCACTCTTATCTTCATGGACAAATATTGCTCCCTGCTGACAACAAGACATCCCAGGTTCTAGGGGGGGAACTGGTGAACTTCTGAAGTCTCTCAGCCTGCAGCTGCCACGTGGCAGCACCCCCCATGGAGCTCCATAATTGCCTGGAAACGCATGGTGTCTCCCATCTCTTTGCTTAACTAAAATTCAGTTCTGTTCAAGGAAGTCACAATTAAGAGGTGTTTTTGTCTTCCTTTCCCCTGCTATCATTTTAAGGACCCCTGCTGTGTCCTGGCTTACTCTGGAAATTGTCTGAAATATGTCCCTGGGTAGTGTGCTATTGTAACGAACACTAAAAAAAAAAAGCAAAAGCAAAAAACAAAAAGGCGCTATGTTCTATTGAGAACACCTGAAGTGGCAGTTTTGGTTCGTTTCTCTGTTTGCTCTCCCTTTGGCAGGATGAATGGTATCCTCATTCATCCTGAGGAGGAGCTGAGGCTCAGAGCAGTTGGGTGGCTTACCTGAGGCTGCGCGGCTTGTCAGGGCAAGAGCAAGGCTCAGAAACACCTAGTCGGCTGTCCTTGTCATGGGAAGGACACTCAAAGGTGTAGGAGTAGGTGGATGATACAGCCCTCATAAAGGGTGAATTCTCAACGGTTCTGAAAGGTTTCAGGAGCAATTAGTAATAATGACTGGACTGGGGGAAAGCCAGATTCCGCAAACCTCTTCACTGTCCCTCAGTCCGTTGGAGGGCCGCCACATACAATGCTCCTCTCACTGACCACCAATGAAAGAGGTAGCCCTTCCAGAAGTGCGGTGGGGGGCCGGATGAATGGCCTCAGGGGGCTGCATGCGGCCCGCGGGCCATAGTTTGGGGACGCCTGCTTACAGTTTTTGAGAAATAGAGAAAGAACTGGTGTGTCTCATGAATTTTGCTACCTTCAGTGTGACAGTAAGTCAGAACAGCATGGTCCAAAAGTTCTGTGACCCAAGCATGAAGATGGACCTAATTAATGCTTGTTCAGTTAAAAAAAACAAAACAAAACAATTTTGCATATTGATTTAAAAATCCCCGACGCTAATGCTCTTGAGAGAAATGTCTCTCTCTGAGGCACCAGCAGTGACCCCTTTCTGTCCTCAGTAGGTCTTCCAGGAGCTGAATTCTGACTTTGAGTTAGCACTCCAAACTTACAAAATTATTACTTTGAAGCAGGCATCTCTCTCTCTCTCTGTAATTCCAACGCTAAGTGAGGGTTGACCCTGGCTTTCCTTCTCCACCTCCTCCCAGCATAATTATCTCTGCAATTAAAGAGCGATGGAGGGGCAACTGAGCCGGAGTTTCTGCTGAATTACCACTAATCACGCTGCGGAGGAGCCCTCTTCCGCCCTGATCTCTTATCGCTCTGTGCACACACAGCCCTTTCTCTGTAGGGCCGGCTGCTCTCAGCCTCGCTGTGTCTAATCAAACGTGTCACACCTCCACTGAGGTAAATTGGGCTTATTGGAGAAGGGAAATTAAATTAAGTCTGTTTAGGAATTAATCATTACCATCTAGGCTTAATCTATCATATTATCCCATTGTGGTGTAGTGGGATCAAAATTCGCTGACCCAGTTTGAAAGAAATAACAACTTTTCTAACTAGAAAACAGGCATAGAGTTTTGGACAGCAGAAGCAGCCAAAAGAAAATGCAAAATGTAGGAATCAAAAGGCACAGGATACACACGACATGTGCTAATTGATTTTTAGGAGAGAATGTAAAACAAAGTTAGAGACCAGATTATCTCTGGCTTAGTTTGCCCACAAAGGAAGGTATGGTGGCTAGTGGGTTCTCCATAAACACTTACTTAACTCAATGGAAAAATGAATGGATGGGTGACATGTCATCATCTCTACCACCATGATCCAAAGGTCTTTATTGTCACTGGTAAACTTGGTGACATGGTAGATACTCTCCATTCCAGTGCAAAACAAGTATTTATTACGGGTCTAGTGTGTACTAGAAACTGTGCTGAGTGCTAGGGACACTGGAGAGACCCAATTCCTGCCATCATCTGGGATATAGTCTAGGGGGAAACACAGTGGCACACGCCATCATGATCAAGTAAGCAAGCCTCTGTGACATGAGTCCACTGGAAGCATAGAGTGACAGTCATAGTGCAAACTGAGTCTCAACTTGGAGCTTGATCACAAAGCCTACTGGGACTTGAAAAACATGGCCAGAGGTTAGGGGAGGAATATAGACATGCTAAGCCACTTATTGATAGGGTTATTGATCAGGACAGCCCTAGTTTACACTCGTTTCCTGGTGTAATTAAAACAGTGCCCACTTCAATGTCCAAAAGTGCCCTAATTTGGAGATAAATTATACAATCACTCAGTTATTGAAAATTTCTGAGTGCTGTTGATGTCTCCAAGAGGGTGGCGGTTGGTAGTAACCAGCTAGAGTTTTCCTACCGTAGAGTACAGAGAGCTGCTGTTGGGTCCGGATGTTCTGACTGAGAAGTCTTACTCTAAATACTCGAAGGTCTGAGATGGGTCCACTCAAACTGAATCCTGCTTCTGCACCTTGAGTATGTAGATTCTGTCAGAGGTCTGTATTTGGTGGTATTTGTACTGTATGATGTGAGTCTTTGTTTTTAATTTCCTAATAGGATAACAGATAGAATAAACAGATTGTTGTATTAGGTCAGTGGTCAGTGCAGATCAGCAGTCTGGGCTTAGGTAAACATTCATTGGCCACCTGTAGATAAGGATGCCTACAAAATAAAGGTAATTAGAAAACTTGTAATGTATCAGCCAGCTAGAAACTAATGAGTGCTGGAGGCCCAGTGAAGAAGAGAGAGAACCTAATTAGACTAAGTGGGGATTCCTTCTGGAACAGGAAAATGTCAAGACTCAGGGAGAAACAATTTTTCCAACAGCATTGGAAACCAAATGAATCCATTTATCTTTTTAGTGCAATAATATCATTTTTATGAAATGAAATATAAATATTTTCTTTGTAAAAAATGGAAAAGACTTTCATCTCTAACATACATACAAGTTAAACAAAATTCAAGGAATAAAAAGAATGGAGAAATCTGGACAAAGACTTCTATCTCATAACTTAAAAAATAAATTTGCAGATAGACTGCAGGTACTAGGAACTATTATTTATTGGTAAATCAATCTAGGCTTCTTCTCCCATCCTACTGAGATCATGATCATTGATGAGTGATAGAATTATTAGTATTCTCAAGACATCAGGGGTGTTGGTGGTGGTAGTGAATGTCTATGTTTCTCTGTGATTTTGAAACCCAGTGGATGCCTGTCCACCCATTCACCCATTCATCCATTCATCCATTATCCACCCATTAATCATTTATCCATCTCTTCATCCATTCATTATCCATTCATACATCTACCCAACTATTAGTCTATCCATTCAACTATCCACCTGTTATCCATCCATCCACCCATCCATCTATTTATCCATCTATTCATCATTCATACATACACCCCACCACCTACACATGTTTATTCATCCATTCATTCATTCATCCATTCATCCATCCACTGAGGTACTATATAGTGTGACAGGCCTAGCTTTAAGTTTTGGCTCAGCTATTTGGGAGTAAGATAACCTTGGAGATGTCACCTAATATCTAGAAGATTCAATTTATTCATCTGCAAAACAGGTATAACAATAGTATCTACCTCATAAATTTGGGAGAATTAAATACTCAATAAATATAAGGTATTATAATAAATAATTCACTTGTTTATTTTAAAAAGTATTAAATGAATATTATCTATACTGTGATTTTTATTTATTTTTACTCCAAAGATAAATCAACCACAATTCCTACCTTAAGGGGGTCAGGTTCTAGCCAGGGGGACTGATGTTTATATTAATAATTAAGTTGAAATTTACTTTATGTTGAAATGAAGATATAAAATTAGATGTTAAGGGAACCATGAAAAGGAACAATAACTTCATATGATCCAGAAGAGACAGAAAGCTAAGTTTTCACTAACAGAATGGTCAAAATGAGATTAGTTTAAAAGGGATAGGTAAACTATTAGTATAATAAATTTTAAATTTCAAGTTGAATTAGATTTAGTCCTTTAAAATACATGATAAGTTCCTTTGAGTAAGTTTGCTAAAGAACAGGATTGAGTCTTGTATAAGGAAGGTGCTTCTATTATATTCGTTCACCCATTCATTTCATTCAACAAAGATTTGTAGGGTCCCTGGCACGTATTCAGATGGCAAATATTAGAGATGAGTAGGATGTGGTTCTTACCCTCACGGAGCTCCTGTCTGGAAGAGTAGAAAAACAAGTATATATGTGTTATAACAAAATAAAGTATTATAAATGTCATGTTATACAGAAGGGGGCAGAATCCAAGCACACAGCTATGCACCAACCATTCTGGAGGAAACAGCTTGAGCAAAGGAATAAAGGTAAGAAAGAGCACAGTATGTATGGGAAACTCAACTGTGCTGGTGTTAGTAGCATATTAAGTGGGGAGCAGAAATCAGGGTAGGGGTCTGAGGTCCAAGGACATTTTCAGGACTTTGGACTTTATTCAAAGGTAAAAAGACTCCCTGAGCAGTTTTTAAACAGGAACAGTACAATCAAATGCAAATTTTGAAAAAATCAATCTGGCTGTAATTTTGGGGATAGGCCAATGGGTCAAAACAAGAGATAAAGAGAGGAAATAAAAGACTTTAGTAAGAGTCTAGGTGAAAGATGGTGAGGACCTCATCTAGGGCAGAGTGAGAACTATTTCTAAAATAGCATCTGAAATCAGTTTCTAGACAACCCCACCCAGAGCCTCTCATTTCAGAGCTGCCTCTACTGCAAGGTCAAGGGCTGGACCTCCAAAGACCGCCTTATGCTAGACCCCAGGCTAGCCAATTCTGTCCCAAAGGTCACCACTCACTGAACACCATGGGTCTGTCTATATTCCTTGCCACCCATCTCTACTCCTTCACAGACTTCAGTTCCTGGAGGATAGGTGACCTGTACTGAACAACGCGAATCACTCAACTCCGGCTTTCAGATATTTCTGAGCACACGCTGTGGTTATGTCATTGTCTCAGTCTAAGCTTCCCTATTTCTGACTGAGTGAGTAGCATGCATGCGACTGAAAGCTTGGTGCCTGTGTTCTTTAGGAAAGTACAAGTACAGCAAAGGGGCTTAAATAATTTAGAACCATCCTAAATTTTTCCAGCTGTCTCCCTTCCATCTCTCCAAGGGATGCAAAAAGCCGCCTCTAGCACTCTGAAATGTTCATGTTTCTAGAAGTTCTGGGAGAAAAGAAGAAAAATCACTAATGTTCCTTCTTTAAATATTTCTTCTATCACATTTTTTCCCCTCACACCCAATGATGGCAGGTAATTGTCACAATTTTAGAGAAAAATGTCACCTCATGAAAGGATCTTGTGTTTTTGCCATGGTTGCATTGAATTATAGAATGTTAGAGCTGAAATTTGAATTTAGAAACAATCTTCTCTGGCGAGGGAGAATACCTGGCGTGCGTGCTGCAGTTCTCGCCCACATCCACGGCAGACATCGCAGATCCATCACTGTAGTCTTCCTGTGAGCCCAGGTGTGGCCCCAAATCCTTGTCACTACACTGCATAAGTGACTGACGATTGATTAGAGTTGGCAGGCAAAATGAAACTCATTCGTCATCCCTGATCTAGTCGTGGTTGCACAGGGGAGAACTAAGTGCAGAAATGACCCAACAGCACCTATCGGGTTCTGTTGCTAAGTCCTGCCTCCATGTTGTGTTCTCCAAGATCAGTGGAATTAAGGCCCTTTTACTCCTGTCTCTGAATCTTCCTTTCCTGCATCTGTGTTGCTGCGTCCTCTCGAATCTCTGTGTCTCCCTTTTGTTTGAACCTCCGAGCATCTGTCTGCTCTCCGACTCTCTCTGGCTTCATCTGGGTCTCAGTGTTTCTCAGCTTTCCTTTTGGGTGCCACATATGCTTTTGACCTCCCCGTAGGTCAGTGAGAAATTGTCATTTCTGCTCTGCACCAGAGAATTTTTTGACGATAGTTGCTAACCATCAGAGGAAAGGTAGCGTGTGAAGCATGTAACCAGAGGGAAAGATAAAGAGATGGTTTGGATTGGGATTGTGGTGGTGGTGGGGGAGCAGATTTTTTCTGAGACAGCAGAAATGTTGAAGTGCAGTGGGGCATAAACCACCACCATCTTGTTGGCCTTGGGAGGAATTTCTGCGTGTGGAGGTGAACAAGGGAACCCCAAGGGCAGGATGAAAAGGGAAGTTTATGGGCTGCTGGTGGTTACTTTGGTGTGTTGTCCCTTTTTGTTTTGGTTTATTTTCTGGGGATGGGAGAATACCCTCTTATGGTTTTACTCAGCTTCTAGGAGATTGTCCCCCTCAGAGGAATGCAACAAGATTTCGAGTTTAGAGATTGCTCACAGCATCATCGCGCTCAGCGAGGAGGCTCCTGGGTCCTGCCTGCCTCCAAGCTGGTGTCTATATCATAGGCACACAAGAGAGTTCTATTTTAAAAGTATAGACTTTACCTCCCAACTATTACTTGGTTTCTAAGAAGCCAAGGACTCACCTTTCTCTTCAGACAATGAGCTGACTTTTTCAGTAGGTGAGTTTACACAAGTGTAGATTGGAACAATTTTAGCATCTGTCACCTAAATAAAGCAGTGGAGATACTTACCATATTTACCCATGTTGAAGACCCTTCCATGTATAAGATGCACCTTAATTTTGGGGCCTAAAATATGGGGAAAAAAAGTATTACATAAAGTTACTGAACTCAAGTTTTATTCATCATAAAATTCATACAACTCCTCATCACTGTCAAAACCCCCATCCATTAGCTTGTCCTCATCTGTGTCTGATGACGAATCACTGTCTTCAACAATAAGCGCCAAAACAAGCACAAAAAAGTGGGAAATGCAAGTAAAAAAATCTACAACCACTGTATAAGATGCACCCAGTTTTTAGACACCAAATTCTTTGGAAAAAGGTGCGTCTTATCCATGGGGAAACATACTTTTAAATCAAAGGACATCGTCAAGCGGAGGCATGTGGTGAAGATGCCATAGCTGCTGAGTGGGGCTGCGTGGGCGTGTGTCCCGCCAGATAAGTACGCTGGGGGGGAGGGCCTCCCCTTTCTCTCTTGTCCCGCCTGGAGCCTTCGATGTTTGGGTGCAGAGCTCCTTCTCTGGGTGGGAAGGCAGTGCTCAGATTCTGTAGCACTAGTTCTCAAGCTGGGTTGCACATTGAAGTCACCAGGAAAATTAAAAAAAAAACAAAAACTCCTGTCTGGATCCCACCCCTGGAGATTCTGATTGAGTTCATGGTGAGTGTGGCCTGAAGTGGGGGGGGGGGTGTAAAAATCTCCCCGGGGATCCTTCTGTGCAGTGTCACAACCCACTGCTCTGTAGCTCCCAACCCTCACATATGCCACCAGCTTCCTTTTATAATTTCTACCAAAATGGGCGTTCAAAGTGTCCCACTACCACTTGTATCATCCTTCAGTTCAAGCATGGGATGCAATTATCCCTGCAACTGCTAACAAGCAAGAAGCAGGTGGTGCAGTCAGTTATTGGCCGATTTCGCACTTTAGGAACATCTGTATTTACCGCTCCCGTTGCCACACTGGGGGCGTTCTGATGGTGGGAAGTGTGTCACTCGCAGGGAGTTGAAGTTATGTGTATCATCAAAAGAGGAGAAAGCATACCTAGTGGAAAAGTACATCCTTATCTTTCTGTAGAATGAATTATTCATCTCTCTCTCGCACGGAGAACCAGACAATTACCCAGATATAGAAAGTAATGTGCAGGAGAAGGAACAGAGTCCTAGTGATACCTGTGTCATTTCCAATGGCAGATGTCACGTTGGTGTATGTGCGTGCACACCTGTACTCATGCTTGAAACCCACCCTGATGACTACTTCGACCACAAAGTTATTTTACATCTCTCGACGCCTACATCTTCTCTATAATATAGGTTTAATCAAATCTACCGAACAAAATTATCTTGAAGACTAAAATAAATCATAAATTTAAAGTTTATTGCAGATATTAGTCCTAGAGCTCTTACAAGTCTGCTGGGAAATATAGAACCTCAGTTACAAAAATTAGTAAGAATATGAATGGGCAATTTGTTGGAGAAAAATATATGTGGCCAGTAAACAAAGGGAGACATAGCATCACTAGTAATCAAAACATTTCAATTAAGATGAGAATACTATTCTTTTATCTTAATAAATTGCCTGTGATTTATGTTTTAGTGAGAAAGTTTCTCTTATACTAATGGGAGTATAAATTGATTTAGTCTTTCTAGAAAGCAATTTGGCAATATCAAAAAACTTCTAAAGTTTGTGTTTTTTTTTAGCTAGAAATTCTACTTCTCCAATGTTCTTAAGAAACTAAATAGGGTTGTTTATAAATGTTGACCTCAGTGTCCTTTTTAAAAGTGAAAAATGTAAATATATAAATTATCCCCAAATATTTGCATAGTTAAGTACTTATAATGCATTTTCAAAATATTATAATGTCTGTATAAAAATTAAATTTATAAAGATTATCTACTGACATAGGAAAGTTCTCTTGGTAAGTGAAAAAGCAAGGTACGTTATTTTCAATATTGTAATTCTGTTTTAAAAATATGGTATTTATTGAGATGCTTTTATTTTTCTAGTATCTGACATTGACTCAAATGGCTTAAGTAATAAAAAAAAATCTATAAGCTCCCATAATAGAAAATATACAGAAAACATGTCAGGCTTCTGAATTGGATGATTTAGCAGTTCAATATTTTTATCATAAATTTGAAAAGGATCGAGGTTCTTCCTAAATCCCTCCTTTTCTGGGTGTTAAGCTTTATCTGTAGGCTGAAGGTGTCATATTCAGACCCACTAATGTCTAGAGAAAGAAAGAAATTTCATCTCTCTTTCCTCTGTGTCCTTTCCTCTTCCACTCTCCCTCTCTCTAATTAAGAGTGAGGATATTTTTCTTGCTACCCACTTGCAAAACTCCCATCACGTTTTATGGTTCTGAATTGGGTAGTGCTCATTCTACTTATGAACCAACCCTGATCCCAGGGGGGTGGGTTTCCTGAAACTCATGGCTTGTGAAGGAGGAAGAAAGAAATGGTCAGAGGGATACTAGATAGGCAACCAGTTATATCTATTATGAGTATGCATCAACCCACTAAAATGTATACCTTTCACTGATCTGACTTTCCAGTTGATATGACTACCAGGAGGAAGTTTGGTGGAAAATGCTCTAGGACATGGAGGAAGTTTTTAGGTCGTAGACATTGTGTTAAGATTTTTGTCTCAAATCTAATTACACATGCAACCCTTTGAGAGCACACAGGAAAGAGAATAAAAACAGAAAGGGAACTGGTTAGTGTATGACCCCTGATGACAAGCATTCTGAGATGAACACAGAGGCTGCACCGCCTGGCTAGCTTAGCTTGTCTCTATCTGGGATGTGCCTTTTGCTTCTCATGGGATGTGGCTTAGTATAGTGATGGCAGTTAGGTTGAAATGGTGAGAACTAAGAGGCATCAGAGAAGGAAATGGCTTTCTTTGTGACTTATGTATACCTCAGTTAAAATTCATCTAGAGAGCCAGGCTGGAGCTATCCGTGGTCTTATTTCCATGATGTCATGAAAAGGATAATTCCAATAAAATCACCTAAGATTCCACAAAGCAGGTTGCTCTCTGAATTCTTTTTATTACTCCTGGCTCCCAAAGGCCCCAGAAACACAATGAGGGGTCCAAAGGGCATGCATTTGTTCTTATGTTCAATTTAAGCTTCTTAATAATAATGATAGCTAACTGGACATATTTCTGTGGGCTGCCATAACAAGGTACCATAGATGGGGAGGCTTAAAACAACAGATTTATTGTCTCATAGTTCCAGAGAGTAGAAGTTCAAAACCAAGGTGTTGGGAGGGCAATGCTGTCTGTCTCTCTACTGGCTCTGAGGGCAGAGCCTTCCCCGCCCCCTCCGAGTGCTGCTCTTTGCTGGCAGTCTTTGGTATTCCTTGGCTTCACTCTGACCTCTCCTCTTTCTTCATATGGCACTCTCCCTGTACTTTTATATCTCTTCTCTCCTGTGTATGCTTATGTCTAGGTTCAATTTTTCCTTTCTTATAAAGGCATCAGTTGTATTAGATTAGGACTCACTCTAATGACTTCACTTTAACTTGTTCCCATCTGCAAAGACCCTATTTCCAAACAAAGTCACATTCACAGACACTAGAGGTTAGGACTTCAACATATCTTTTTGGGGGCCACAATACTAATAACATAAATAATGCTATGTATAGATACTGTTCTAACAGCTTTGACTATATTTACCCATGTAATTTCTTACAGAAGCTCTATGCCTTGAAGATGTCTGTTCATGAGGTCAAGGTCACACAATTAGTAAGTGGCAAATTTGGAAGTCAAATCCAGGTAGTCTTGCTTTAGAGCCTGATAATCACAGCAACTATACCATCCTGCCTCTTTATCATGTCTGATGTATCACCCACTTCCTTGCTGTGTGATCTGTGTTATGAATGAGATCTGGTAAAGTAATCAACACAAACTAGGTAGTCAATGCATGTTAAAAGGAAGGCAGAGAGAAGATAAAAGAATGGAGAGAAGAAAGAGATAAATTTTCTGTGATTCATTTATTTAATTATTCATCTAGAGAATATTTACTGGATAGCTACTAGACCTGGGGATACAGAAGTGCACCAGAAAAATTATCAATCACCAAAGCGTCCTGTAATGAAATGAAGTAAAATATATTGTAGAAGAGAATCCCCACTGATCCACCTTCTCTGTGCTAGAACTTGAGGGGTTCTCAAATGAATGATTGACATCAATCACTGAATCCTATCAGTGATGAGGGAGTCGTAACAGTGGGAGGGAGTACTAGGACCAAAGAAAGAAAAATAACGTTGTATGGGCTTTGGCTCCCAAACTCAAAGTTGAAATCTAGTAAGGTGAGTCAGGTCATATAGATGAGGGGACAACAAAATTTTTAGTAAAGGAAAAGATAGTAAATATGTGGGACTTTGCTTGCCATATGGTTTCTGTCACAAATAGGTAACTCTGCCATTGTAGTACAAATACATCTATAGATAATGTGTAAAAGAATGGGCATGGCTGTTTCAACAAAGCTTCAGTTGCAAAACATGCATTGGGCCTGAATTGGCCCAAAGGCTGACCCTTGAAGCAGAATTGTCTATGTTTTACCTGGAATGACAGTTTAGCAACCAAACCTAGCACAGCAAATTCAATATGCTTTTAAGCTTAGACCAGAGTTTCAGAACATGCCCCACTGCAAGGAGATGAGGCCGCCTTCCAGCCCTGGAGGACAGGGAGTCAGGGAGTTGGGGGAACAGAGAGAAAGGGAAGCATGGGCTCCAAAGCCTGAAATGGCCTGCCCTAATCTTTCCTAACCTGGACCAGTAGCTGGGGCTGGGGGCTGGGGGTGGGGATGGGAGTGGGGGTGGGGAGGGTGGAAGGCAGAGAAAGAGGGAGGGAGCAGAGGAGAATACAAGGGATGGGATGGGGAGAGAAGGGAAAGGAAGAGAGGTAGAGGAGAGAAGAGAGAAGGGACTGGATCCCCTCACTTTCACAGGCAGCCTTAGCCCACACCCGGAAGCAGAGGAGGAAGAGGAGTAGAGACCTGGGCCATCTACAGTGGCCTGCTCACCCATTTGATAGAACAAATGATACCCTTTGAATACCAGTTTAGTTTGTGTCTTGGAATCTAATTTATCAGTGTGGGAGTTGGAGATATTTGTCCTAGACCCAGACTCTTAAAATAACTAGAATGGAGGGGCAAAGGGGTGAAGACCAGAGAGTGATGAGCACCCCCTCTTAAAGACTGAGACACACATTGTCTCGTTTAATGCTTACATCACTCCAAGAAGGTGAATATTATTACTCCTATTTTACAAGTTAAAATACTGAGATTCCGCCCTGGCCGGTTGGCTCAGGGGTAGAGCGTCGGCCTGGCGTGCGGGGGACCCGGGTTCGATTCCCGGCCAGGGCACATAGGGGAAGCGCCCATTTGCTTCTCCAACCCCCCCTTCCTTCCTCTCTGTCTCTCTCTTCCCCTCCCGCAGCCAAGGCTCCATTGGAGCAAAGATGGCCCGGGCGCTGGGGATGGCTCCTTGGCCTCTGCCCCAGGCGCTAGAGTGGCTCTGGTTGCGGCAGAGCGATGCCCCGGAGGGGCAGAGCATCGCCCCCTGGTGGGCAGAGCTTCGCCCCTGGTGGGCGTGCCGGGTGGATCCCGGTCGGGCGCATGCGGGAGTCTGTCTGACTGTCTCTCCCCGTTTCCAGCTTCAGAAAAATACAAAAAAAAATAAAAATAAAAAAATAAAATACTGAGATTCCTTAGAGTCCAAGGCCATTGCCCAAGGTCGTTGGCTACTAACTGACAGATCTGGTATAATGAATGCCTCCAAAGCATATGCCCCTTCATAGGGCCTCAAGCCTTTGAATACGCAAGTAGGCAGCCTGCTTGCTGTTGAAATGCTACAATCGGTAGGAGGGGATAACTCTGACTTCCCCCTGCAGTGTTCAAAGCCAGGCTAGCTCCCAGCAAATCTGAGCCCCTGCTGTTTCTTTTTTAGAGGATCCCAGCTGCTGAGGGATGAGGCCAGTGCTAGAGCCAACAGTTCCTAACCCAGGCAGGATCTGAGGTGCTAAAGAAAAGTAGGTCACCTTCTTGGCTGAGTCTCCAGATCAGCTTTAAAGGTAACTGTGCTTATAGGTTACACATTCATATACTTCATGCAAGAAGATGTACTCAGGAGCTGGAGCTCAGATTTGGGACTGGAAATCTTTCAGAAATCTGCACAGGACTTTAGAATTTTTCAGTCCTAAAGAGGAGATGGAAACGGGATGAAGAGACGAACAGAATGGAGAAGGTCAGAAGGGAAGAGAAGTAGTGTCCAGTGGATGCCTCTGGGGTCTTTCCACAATGGAGAGGAGTGGAAGGGGGCGCTCCTGATGCTGCTCGCATTTGCCGGCACATCTCCGTCCTCTCCTCTCCTGGTCTCAGCTCTCTGTCCTCCACCCTGTCCCTGTGATTTAAGTGGGGGCAGTCACCCCCATTTGCATCCCACCTGGACCCAGACATGAGCACATGAGTCCAGGCCTGGCAAACCTCTGAAGTGACCCTGGCCAGTTGATTGGTTGTGGTTTGAACACCTGAGTTTAATAGACCCAATCAGCATGAATTTCAGAACTTCTGCAGGAATAATTGGGAAATCATGGCCCTCATTTTTCCCTACAGGGATTTACTGAAAATAATTTCAGTATGGAGATGCAAGAATCTTCATGTGAGGAAGGCTTATTTAAGGATGAAGCTGACCCAGCAGGAAATAAGGCCAAGAGGAAGGAGAGGGCTAGGAGATCACACACATACACACACACACACACACACACACACACACACACACACACACACACACACGCACACATGAGAGAGAGACAGACACTAAGACCATTACGTGAGCAGGTGGACCCAACAGAAACCATTCTTTCCAGTTATACCAGGCAGTAAATTTTCACCAGGTTGAGACCTCCTGTCAGCTGCTCCAGAAATGGCCTCGGCTGGGAGAAGACATGCACGGTGTGTGGGAACAACATGCTATTTCCAAGATGCCTGACCTTGCTCAGGTCTCTTGATCTCTGCTAAATGAGGAGTAGTCAAGGTTGCTTTTAAAATAAATAATTATAATGATCTCTAATATTCATTAGGCACTTGCTCTTGGCCCTGTGCGAGGCTACTATAGATTTATGATATTTGCCTCACATAAGAATCATGTGGGGTTAGATTTTGTAATTATCTCCATTTCACAGGTTAGCAAAGTGAAGTTTGGACAGGCATGTGACTCTGCCCAGGTCAGAGAGCTGGTGAGCAGCTTAACTGAAACAGGAGCCGAGTGGTCTGTCCCCCAAAATGGTATCATTAATCACTGTACTATTTGTGCAGTTTTTAAATGAGAACAAAACATTCCAGTGAAGGGAGAGGAGGAGCCCCGATGGAAATAAGGAGACCCTCACTCTAGGCTTAGCTCTGCCGCTAACTTGTTCAGTTCTGGTGAGTCACCTCCCCTGTTGGGGCCTCATTTATTTTCATTTGTTCAATGAGGGAGTTTGCCTAGATGTTCTTTAAAAGTCTGTCTAGTTTTAACATCGTGTGGTTCAGTGAGTGAAGAAGTTGTACAGTTCCTGTTCATTCTCTTGTCCTGATGGTAGATGTATTCAGACCACTGGCTGGTAGGCTCTGAGCTGTTCTCATACAGACTCCAGTGGGCCAAAGAGCAGCTAACCTGCAACTTGGCCTTGCAGTCACTTCTTTCAAATCTTAGGTATTCATAATTTCAGTTAGGGGAGCTTCCAGTCCCCTAACTATGGGCCTAGTTTGGGGAAAAGAATAGAATCAATTGGGGTTTTTGATTGCAAGCAACAGAAACCAATGCTGGGTTTCTTAGGTGAAAAGGTATTTATTGGAAGAACTCAACAGGTCTAGGGAGGCTAGTAGTAGACAAGTAAGTGGGGAGGAGCCTGAGGGAGCTCAGGAGAACTGAAGGTAGGAGCCCCAGCCACGGCTCCCAGCCAGGAGGTCTGGCATGCCCCGATTCATGTGACGACAGACTGTAGCTCCTCTTTCCATCATTCACCTGAGCAGCAGGGAGAGTGGCCAGGTGGCTGTGCGATAGCAGAGAGAAGGAGACCTTGGAGGTGAGGCGGTTCCATGGCGAGAGAGTCTTGCCATGATGTACACCTCCCCAAGACACGTGGGTACAGGTGCTCCTGAACAGGGGGGGGTCAGGCGCTCTTAGGAAAGGAATGACTCCTTCACAGTGAAAATGATAAACATCCTCTTCGAGGGTATAAGTTGCAATCAGACTTTGAAATTCTCAATAGCAAATACAGAAATCCATTTTTGAAAAAAAAATACAACAAAATTCATAGAGCTCTTTCTTATTTCTCTCTTCTATCGGTCTCTCCCTTTCTTTATCCTTCCCATCTGCAAATATTTTCTGGAACATCTGTTATGTGGATGGATGTACTGCAACAAGCCTCTGGAGCTGACTGCTTGGCTTGAACCCCATTTCTGCTACTACTTCACTGTGTAACTTTAGAGAATGTAGTAAACGTTGGCGGGGCCTCAGATTTTGCATAGGATACATAGCAAGTAGTCTCTAATGTTTAGATGTGGTGGTTGTTACAAAGCTGTACAAAGAGTAAGGTGGAAAGCTTGCCTTCCAGTGTGGATGATCTAGGGTAGGAGATGAAATTGCACTGATTGGTGTTTTCGTCTGGGACTGCTGTGTAGACATGTCAGGAGAACAAGCATGTATTTTTTATTCGTGTGTGTGTGAGATTGTGTGGGGTTTGGTTGATCGAGGTCTGGCTGGGCTTGATCTCAAACTTCAGTTTGAGTGCAAATCTGCTCCATGTGCTTTTCATCCTCCTTGGACCAACATTTCTCAGGAACTTCTTCTGGCAAAAGGTAGAAATGCGGCCCTGGCCGGTTGGCTCAGTGGTAGAGGGTCGGCCTGGCATGCAGAAGTCCCGGGTTCAATTCCCGGCCAGGGCACACAGGAGAGGCACCCATCTGCTTCTCCACCCCCCCCCCCCTTCCTCTCTGTCTCTCTCTTCCCCTCCCGCAGCCGAGGCTCCATTGGAGCAAAGATAGCCCAGGCGCTGGGGATGGCTCCTTGGCCTCTGTCCCAGGTGCTAGAGTGGCTCTGGTTGCAACAGAGCGATGCCCTGGAGGGGCAGAGCATTGCCCCCCTGGTGGGCAGAGCGTCGCCCCCTGGTGGGCGTGCCGGGTGGATCCCGGTCGGGCGCATGCGGGAGTCTGTCTGACTGTCTCTCCCAGTTTCCAGCTTCAGAAAAATACAAAAAAAAAAAAAAAAGGTAGAAATGCAAGAAGACAGGCTCAGCAATCCCAGTGCATTTCCAGCCTCTTCTGTAGCATATTCCCTAACAATCCCATCGGCCAAAGCCAAGTGTACTCCTGGCTGTGCCAAGAGTACCGATCTATGATTTTACCACAGGGGAGAAGAGGTTTGTGGCTGGGAATTCAACCTACACTGTGTTTGCTTCATAACAAACAGAAAGACAGGGCTGTGATAGGGGAGACAGAGAGAGGAATGGCAAAATAACTCAGAAGGAGAACTCGCTCCTAAGTGGTTGAAAATTGAAGGGAAACATTGTGGGAAAGGAAGTGATTGAGATCAGTCTTGCAAAACGGGCCGGAAAAGAGAAGGACAAGCCAGGCACAGAGAATAGTATCAGCTAAGACATGCAGCAAAGGCATGTCTGGGAATAAGAAGGAGTTGGACTTGGCCAGGTTTGTGGAAGGAACCTATGCTTAGTGAGGAGCATGGGGACTAAGGGCCCGCATGGGCTTATGAACTGAATGAACAAAGCCTGCAGCTTGGAGAGACCAGTGCGAGTGACCACTGATACCTTTTACCAATGAGAGAGAACTTGACTGAGGATCCATACAGGGAAGACACAGCAACTGGTAAGGTGGCAGCCCCGTGAGAACAGGTCACGTTAAGCGTTGCTCCTGGCCATGCTGGCAGCGACATTAAATCATCTGGACACACAGTAGTGAGGGGCACAAGTAAACAGGCTCAGAGAGAAATAGTGGTTAAGAAACTTATTTTACTTGCTCAGAAGAGGCTGGTGTCCTTCTCAGTTTAAAAGGAGACATAGTCAAAATGGTCCATGGTTCAATAGGCAGAAGAGAGACAAAGGGGTTTAAAGTTAAAGTTTGAGGCCAAGTCCCAGTTTCATCCTTTATTGATTGGGGGACCTTGGATATATGATCTCATCTTTCAGGGACCACAGTGTTCTTGTCCCTAAAATGAGGCTTGATCATACGTAGAGCTGTCATAAAAAGCACGTGTCACAATATGTGATACAGAGTCACAAAGATATTTGGGGGAGAGGACTGAGGATTAAAGATAAGGGTTTGAGAAACTTATATCACCTTATGAAGCAATGTCACCCCAATTTAGTTTTAAAATAGAAAATATAAAGAGCAAGGCTGAAGGGAATTCTTGCTAATAGCAGCTAAAGTGTCAATGAAGCAAGCTTGGGAGGAAGGAGAGAAAGTTGGGCCAAACTTGGGCAGTTTTCCTTGTCTGCACTGCTCCAATTTTCTTCTTTTTTTTTCTAATTTTTTAAAATTAATTTTAATACGGTGACAATGATAAATCAGGGCACATATGTTCAGAGAGAACATCTCCAGGTTATTTTGACATTTGATTATTCTGCATTCCCATCACCCAAAGTCAAATTGTCTTCCATCACCTTCTATCTGATTTTCTTTGTGCCCCTCCCTTCCCCCAACCGCCTTCCTCTCCTTCCTCCCACCCCGTAACCCCCACACTCTTGTCCATGTCTCTGAGTCTCATTTTTATGTTCCACCTATGTATGGAATCATGTAGTTCTTAGTTTTTTTCTGATTTACTTATTTCGCTCAGTATAATATTATCAAGGTCCATCCATGTTGTTGTAAATGATCTGATGTCATCATTTCTTATGGCTGAGTAGTATTCCATAGTATATACGTACCAAAGCTTTTTAATCCACTTGTCCACTGACAGACACTTGGGCTGTTTCCAGATCTTCGCTATTGTGAACAATGTTGCCATAAACATGGGGGTGAATTTCTTCTTTCGAAACAGTGCTATGGTGTTCTTGGGGTATATTCCTAAAAGTGGTATAGCTGGGTCAAAAGGCAGTTCAATTTTTAATTTTTTGAGGAATTTCCATACTGTTTTTCATAGTGGCTGCACCAGTCTACATTCCCACCAGCAATGCAGGAAGGTTCCCTTTTCTCCACATCCTCACCAGTTCTTATTCTGTGTTGTTTTGTTGATGAGCACCATTCTGACTGGTGTGAGGTGGTATCTCATTGTGGTTTTAATTTGCATTTCTCCAATGATTAGTGATTTTGAGCATTTTTTCATATGCCTATTGGCCATCTGCACGTCCTCTTTTGAGAAGTGTCTATTCATTTCTTTTGCACATTTTTGGATTGGATTGTTTGTCTTCCTGGTATTGAGTTTTACAAGTTGTTTATAAATTTTGGTTATTAACCCCTTAAAAGATGTATTGTCAAATATGTTCTCCCATTGTGTAGTTTGTCCTTTTATTCTGTTCTTATTGTCTTCAGCTGTGAGAAAGCTTTTTAGCTTGATATAGTCCCATTTGTTTATCCTGTCTTTTATTTCACTTGCCCATGGAGATAAATCAGCAAATATATTGCTCCGAGAGATGTCAGAGAGCTTACTGCCTATGTTTTCTTCTAAGATGCTTATGGTTTTATGGCTTACATTTAAGTCTTTTATCCATTTTGAGTTTATTTTTGTGAATGGTGTAAGTTGGTGGTCTAGTTTCATTTTTTTGCAGGTAGCTGTCCAATTTTCCCAACACCATTTGTTGAAGAGGCTGTCTTTACTCCAAT
This sequence comes from Saccopteryx leptura, assembly GCF_036850995.1. Lineage (NCBI taxonomy): Eukaryota > Metazoa > Chordata > Mammalia > Chiroptera > Emballonuridae > Saccopteryx > Saccopteryx leptura. The sequence continues at coordinate 307,081,110 of NC_089503.1, forward strand.
GTATGCTCTTAACTCCTTTGTCAAATAGCAGTTGTCCATAAAAGTGTGGGTTTATTTCTGGGTTCTCAGTTCTGTTCCATTGATCTATATGCCTGTACCAGGCTGTTTTGAGTACAATGGCCTTGTAGTATAACTTGATATCCAGAAGTGTGATACCTCCCATTTTATTCTTCCTTTTTAAGATTGCTGAGGCTATTCGTGTTCTTTTTTGGTTCCATATAAAGTTTTGGAATATGTGTTCTATATCTTTGAAGTAAGTCATTGGTATTTTAATCAGTATTGCATTGAATTTATAGATTGCTTTGGGTAATAAAGACATTTTAATGGTTTTTTTCTTCCTAACCATGAGCACGGTATATGCTTCCACTTCTTTGTATCTTCCCTGATTTTTTTTATCAATGTTTTATAATTTTCCGAGTACAAGTCTTTAGTCTCCTTGGTTAAATGTACTCCTAGGTACTTTATTTTTTTGGTTGTAATAGTGAAGGGGATTGCTTCCTTAATTTCTCTTTCTGACAGTTCATTGTTAGTATATAAAAATGCCTCTGATTTCTTGGTATTAATTTTATTTTATTTTTTTCATTTTTCTGAAGCTGGAAACAGGGAGAGACAGTCAGACAGACTCCCGCATGCGCCCAACCGGGATCCACCCGGCACGCCCACCAGGGGCGAAGCTCTGCCCACCAGGGGGCGATGCTCTGCCCATCCTGGGTGTCGCCATGTTGCGACCAGAGCCACTCTAGCGCTTGGGGCAGAGGCCACAGAGCCATGCCCAGCGCCCGGGCCATCTTTGCTCCAATGGAGCTTTGGCTGCGGGAGGGGAAGAGAGAGACAGAGAGGAAAGCGCGGCAGAGGGGTGGAGAAGCAAATGGGCACTTCTCCTGTGTGCCCTGGCCGGGAATCGAACCCGGGTCCTCCGCACGCTAGGCCGACGCTCTACCGCTGAGCCAACCGGCCAGGGCGGTATTAATTTTATATCCTGCCACCTTGGTAAATTCATTTATCAGGTCCAGTAGTTTTTTGACTGAGACTTTAGGGTTTTCTATATACAATATTATATCATCTGCAAATAATGATAGTTTTACTTCTTCTTTTCCAATTTGGATGCCTTTTATCTCTTCTTCTTGTCTGATTGCTGTGGCTAGGACTTCCAGAACTATGTTGAATAAGAGTGGTGAAAGGGGGCACCCTGCCTTGTTCCATGATCTTAAGGGGATTGCTTTTAATTTTGCCCATTGAGTATGATGTTGGTTGTGGGTTTGTCATAGATGGCCTTTATCATGTTGAGGTATGTTCCCTATATTCCCACTTTGCTGAGAATTTTGATCATGAATGGGTGCTGGATTTTTTCAAATGCTTTTTCTGCATCTATTGAAATTATCATGTGTTTTTTCTCCTTCCTTTTTTTATGTGATGAATCACATTGATTGATTTGCGAATATTGTACCAGCCTTGCCTCCCAAGAATAAATCTCACTTGATCATGGTGTATGATTGTTTTCATATATTGCTGGATCCGGTTTGCTAATATTTTGTTGAGGATTTTAGCATCTAAATTCATCAGGGATATTGGCCTATAAATTTCTTTCTTTGTATTGTCTTTGCCTGGTTTTGGATAAGAATTATACTTGCCTCATTAAAGGATCTTGGAAGTCTTCCTTCCTGTTGAATTTTTTGAAGTAGCTTGAGAAGGATAAGAGTTGGTTCTTCTTTGAATATTTGGTAGAATTCACTTGTGAAGCCATCAGGCCCAGGACTTTTCTTTTTTTGGAGTTTTTTGATAACTGTTTCGATCTCATTTGTTGTAATAGGTCTGTTTAGGTTTTCTGATTCTTCCAGATTAATTTTTGGAAGATTATATGTTTCAAAGATTTGTCTATATCATAGGTTGTCTAGTTTTTGGGATATAGTTCTTCATAGTACTTTCTTACAATATTTTGTATTTTTGTCGTGTCAGTTGTTATTTCTCCACTCTCGTTTCTAATTTTATTTATTTGAGTCCTCACTCTTTTTTTCTTAGTGAGTCTGGTTAAAGGTTCATCGATCTTATTTACCTTTTCAAAGAACCAGCTCCTGGTTTCATTGATCCTCTGTATTGTTTCTTTAGCCTCTATGTCATTTATTTCTGCTCTGATCTTTATTATTTCCTTCCTTCTACTAGCCATGGGCTTTACTTGCTGTTCTCTTTCTAGTTCTTTTAGATGCAGGGTCAAATTGTTTATTTGAGTTTTATCTAGCTTTTTAAGGTATGCCTGTAATGCAGTCCCTCTCAGAACTGCTTTTGCTGTGTCTCATAAATTTTGAGTTGATGTATGCTCATTATTGTTTGTTTCTAGGAATTTTTTTTTATTTCTTCTTTGATCTCATTGTTAACCCATTCATTATTTAATAACATGCTATTTAGTTTCCAAGTGTTTGAGTATTTTTCAGTTTTTCTATTGTGGTTGATTTCTAGTTTCATGCCATTGTGATCAGAGAAAGTGCTCGATATAATTTCAATCTTCTTAAATTTGTTGAGACGCTTTTGTGCCCTAACATGTGGTCTCTCCTAGAGAATGTACCATGAGCACTTGAAAATAATGTATATTCTGCTGCTTTAGGGTGAAAGGTTCTGAAGATATCTATTAAATCGAGTTGATCTAGTGTGTCCTTTAAGTCTGCTGTTTTTTTGTTAATTTTCCTTCTTGAGGATCTATCTAGTGATGTTAGTGGAGTATTGAAATCCCCTACTATTATAGTATTGCTGTTGATCTCGCCTTTTAAATCCATCAAAGTCTGCTTTATATATAATATTTAGGTGCTCCTATATTAGGTACGTAGATATTTATAAAGGTTATATCTTCCTGTTGGATTGCTACCTTTATCATTATGTAGTGATCTTCTTTATCTGTTACTATAGCCTTTGTTTTAAAGTCCATTTTGTTTGATATAAGTATTGCTACCCCAGCTTTTATTTCATTTCCATTTGCGTGAAATATTTTTTCCATCCTTTTATCTTCAGTCTATGTGCATCTTTTGTTTTAAGGTGTGTCTCTTGTAGACAGCATATGTATGGATCCTGTTTTCTTATCCACACAGCTACCCTATGTCTTTTGATTGGATCATTTAATCCATTTACATTTAAGGTTATTATTGATATGTATTTGTTTATTGCCATTTTATTCTTTAAAATTGTATTCATCTTTTGCTATATTCTTTTCCCCCTTTGATCTGTTTACAACAGGCCCCTTAGCATTTCTTGCAGCATTAGTTTGGTTGTAGTGAATTCCTTGAGTTTTTTTAGTCTGGGAAGCTTTTTATTTCTCCTTCAATTTTATTTATTAATTTAGAGAGAAGGGGGGAGGAGCAGGAAGCATCAACTCCCATACGTGCCTTGACCAGGCAAGCCCAGGGTTTTTTTTGAACCGGCAACCTCAGCGTTCCAGGCTGACGCCTTATCCACTGCGCCACCACAGGTCAGGCTCTCCTTCAATTTTAAATGATAGCCTTGCTGGATAAAGTTGTAGCTCTGGTTGTAGTCTCTTGTTCTGCATTACTTTGAATATTTCTTGCCATTCCCTTCTGGCCTCAAGTGTTTCTGTTGAGAAGTCAGAGGTCATCCTTATGGGGGCTCCTTTGTAGGTGATAGCCTTTTTTTCTCTAGCAGCTTTTAATATTTTCTCTTTATCACTTATCTTTGGTATTTTAATTATGATGTGTCTTGGTGTAGATTTCTTTGGGTTTCTCTTTAATGGAGTTCTCTGTGCTTCTTGAACTTGTGAGATGTTTTTCTGCCTTAATTTAGGGAAGTTTTCAGGTATGATATGTTTGAACAAAGTCTCTATCTCTTGTTTCTCTTCTTCTTCAGGAACCCTTATGATGTGGATGTTATTTCTCTTCATGTTGTCACAGAGCTCTCTTAGAGTTTCCTCAGACTTTTTGAGACTCTTTTCTTTTTTGTGCTCTGCTTCTATGCCTTTATTTATCTTGTCCTCTAACTCGTTGATTCGATTCTCAGCTTCATCCATCCTGCTTTTAATTTCTTCCATTGTGTTCATTTCTGATATTTTATTTGTCATTTCTGACTGATTCTTTTTATTATTTCAATGTCCTTTTTTATATTTGCTATGTCTTTATTTAGGTATTCATAATGACCATCTATTGTTGTTCTAAGATCTTTGAGCATCCTAACAATCGTTATTTTAAACTCTGCTTCTGGTAATTTGGTTATATCTGACTCATTCAGGTCCTTTTCTAGGGATTTCTCTTGATTCATTTGTGTTGCATTTCTCTGCCTTCTTATTTTGTCTGTGTAATAGAAGGTTTTGGCCACTGGGGTCCACTGGGTGTGGCCTCTGTGTTCCCTAAGTGTGGTTTGTCTGCAGCCCTGCCACCTTCTCTGCTGCTGCTGCCTATGGCGTTCAGGTATGGGCATTGCTGGTGCAAGCCCCATGGGGCTGTTGCTGTGGTTTCCGCCTCTCCTTCACTGGAGGAGCTGTGATCACCTGCTCGGGTGTATAAGCCTTGGTGGCCTAGGCCTTCGCCCTGCCCCTGCAGGTGGCGTTATGCTTGGCCCTGAGGGCAGGGGTGAGCACCTTTGCTCAGCTTCAGGTCTCTGCCTGATTCCAGGCTTTTGCCCTGCCCCTACAGGAAGAGTCTGCTTGTGGGATGGCTGCAAGCCTTGGCTCCATGTGCTGGGTGGGGCTGCGTGCCCACAATCAGTCATGGGAGTCTGCCTGTTCCGGGCTTTTGCTCCACCCCCATGGGAGGAGCCGGCTCCCACATCAGGCCACAAGCCTTGGTTCCCCAAGTGGGGCAAGCTGTGCTCCTGTACCCTTGCTCAAGGGTGAGTCTCCATCCCTTCCAGGGTTCCTGCCCTTCCCCCACAGGCTGGATTGCAGGCAGCTCACAGCTGGGCTTGACCACTTTTGTGTGTCTCCTCCTCCCCAGCTGGGCAAGACCGAGCTCACACCTGGGCCTCAGTTGTGGCCAACCAGCTTCCGCCCTTGCTGACAGAACTGTGCTTCCACATCCTGCCGCTGCCGGCCCTCGGGCGAGCCCTCAGCCATGTGTGTGTGGGGTTGCAGCTCAGACCTGAAGACTCACTACTGTAGTCCCCAAAGCTCCCTCCTTTTAAGCGACTCTGCTCTGAGTGCCACAGGAGAGCTTGTTTGGCTGGTGTCCTGCTTCCCTTTGCTGGTATTGCTGTTTCCAGGGGAAATACCTCAGATTTGGGGAGTGACTCGTCTCAAGGGTTAGGGTGGCTGTCTCTCAAAGTGTTTCTCCCTGTGCCTCCTAGATTACACTTTCTTCCCACTGCTCTGGTCCTCTCCTCTGTCTCCATCACCTGGAGCCCTGGGTGAGTGGTTGTGAGAGAGGTTTTCTGCACGGTCCCTTTAAGAAGAATCCTGGGTCTGAGAAATCAGTCTCTTTCTCACAAACAGTATCCTGACTTGTTTCCAGCTAAAGACTGTCCATATGCCTCTTCTAGGCTCTGGAACTGCAGGCTGGGGCTTTGTTCCTGGGACTCAGGATGCTCCTCTCTCTGCTAAACTCTCTTCCTGCCATGTGATTCTCTCCTGGCTCCCGTTCACTCTGGGGAGCTGGGCAGCCCTTTCTGCATTTCCGCTTTTCCTACCAGTCTCAGTGTGCCTTCTTCAGTGTTCCTTGGTTGAAGAGCCCTCTTAGTTTAGTCCAAAGTTGGTTTTTCCAGATGATGGTTGTTAAAATTAAGTTGTAATCCACTCTGGTTCTGGGAGGTGAAAGTTGGTACGTCCGCCTACTCCATCACCATCTTGTTGCCCTCCAATTTTCTTCTTATGTATTTTTCTATATTAGACAGCATGAGGACCTAAAACCAAGCCTCTCAGTTGAAGGTATAAGTTTTGATGTAAGATTTTGCCAGAAAGACTCATGGGAGACTTGGATTTGGAACCCAGATGCGTGGGAAGAGGCAGCACATGTGCAGTGTCAATGTGGCCAGTGTATGGACCACTCTGACTCCAGGGAGGTCAGCATTTTGATGGAAACTTCCTAGTCCCCACATTCCTGTCAAGGCAAATTTTCCTGGATCCCACAGTAGTGGTGCTGGGCTCCAGAGGCTGGGCTACGGCTGACGTGACATGATGCTGGAAGCAGTGGAAACAGTGGCTTGGATTCCCACCTTGGATTCCTGTGGCCTTGTCGTTTCAGGGCTTCCCTTAATGAGCCAGTTCTGGAGCATCTTCTAGTCATTCCTCATCATTCCCTACCTAGAATTTACTTCTGAAGGCCTAATGACTTTATATGCATCTGCTTTCCTTTCTCAAATACCTTCTCTAAAGAAACTAAAGCAACATGAGTGTTGGTTAAGTGCAGTTGAGCCTGAACAGGCACCCCAGGGTGGCTATACCTTTAAAGGCACTAAAGGTCAATCCTTTCCTAACCTTTTCAGTCTCCTAGATACTTCTCTTAGGACCAGCCGCCATGACCAAATGGCATCCCTGACAGTTGTTTTCCTGTTCCCAACCTGACCTAAAAGCTGCAGTAAGATTTATCTTCAAAGCAAATGGTACATCATACACCTTGTGAGTTCCAGTTTTAAAGCAGTGGAGGGAAATAGTGTTTCTTCTCTCTGCTCTTGGAGATCAGCCTCAGAGCAATGGAGAGCATGTTGAAATAAGTGCAAACTTCATCTCTGATGGCACCAGGGGACGCCCATAACCCTGAGCCACCATGTACAGAGAAGAGCTACAAAGTGCAGTGATGCTCAAACGAGGTGCAAGAAGGTTCAGAGAAAGGACGCTCATGGCTGCTGATTCTGGGAGGAGCACGTGGCACATTCAAAGGGCCACCCTAGTGAGCCCCTTTATTTGGAGTCATAAAAGCAGGTAAGTGGATTGGTGGCAGGAGCTCTCCTGGATCCAGTTTGTCCTGAAGGAGAAGCAGAGGAGACAGACTAAATGAGAAATTCATGCAGAAAAACCATGAATTCAGGAAGCAGTCTGTAGGGGAGGCTAGGTTTTGCCTGAGTGACCTGGAGGATAGAGTGATGTTTGCTGGGATGTGGAGGGTGGGGTGCAAACCCATTGGAGAACAAATGGTCGGTGAGGAAGTGCAACATGAGTTTTGCTATAAGGAGGGGCCAAGGAATGGCAGAGTCGCTGTAGGAAGGCAGGGTTTAGGGTGTGAGGGGTCAATTCTATGCAACAGCTTGACTGGATCACGGGGTCTTAACGTCAACATTTACAAACGTCAACAGTGGTGAGGTTGTCAGTTGAAGGATTGGGTACATTTAAAGGTCAAGCCAAGCTCTGGGGCTTCATTATTCTTGCTATAAAGTATATTATAAAGTAGATTTAAAAAAAAACATTTTATCACTATGTTTAAAAAAAAACTTTAGTGAAACAGTCACCTCCATAAAATTAGTCTGAAGTGGACCTATAATAAATCAAGGAACATATGGGAAAATGACAAAAGGAGTCTAACTCTGAGCTGATAGAGCTCGGGAGAAAAGAAAGATAAAAACAAACCATCACAAGAATGAAGGCTTTCTATTGGAAGAGGCACATAACTACAACTACACACGGCTGAAAACACAGTGAGGAACGCGGTGGAAGGGAGAGTGAGAAACATGAGCTCCAGGAGTGGCAGAGGAATAGAGAGGGTTGGATGTAAAATGTTAGCACTTAGAAGGTGGAGAAGGGAGCTACCACATGCACATAATGAATGGTCCTGTTTTCTAAGTTTCTTTTTTGACAAAGTGATAAAATATTTTTTTAAATAGTAAAACAGAAAAACAATCAAAATGTAATTCATAAAATATTTCCAGAAATTCTATAAATACACACACACACGCACACTTTAGAAGGGACAGGCACACCCAGGAGACATCAGTCTAGAATGATGAACCCTGAGACCTATAAAAATTAGGCTACCAGACTTTAGAGGTAAAAAAAAAATCAATGCTTTAGACAACCAGGAAAAATATCAAGTCACTTGAGAGGTCTCAGTCTTCTCCCTGGCAATTTTCAAAGGAGGAATACCATGGAGTAGTGCTTACAAAATCCCTCAGGAAAAAAAAATGTGATGAAATAATTGTTTGAGCAGCTGAATTGTTGTTTGTGTGTAGAGTCAGAAGGCTGAGATTCTTGAGTGTGTAATAGCTCAGAATGCCCCTCCCAAGAACCCTGCTTGACGAAGTCACTAGAGGGTGGACTTTAGGATGACAGGAGGGACCACAGAAATAGGCTTCTCTGTGAGTGTGGGATCCATCCAATGATGGGACTAAGACTAAAATACACCTGGGGTTAGGAGTGCCGTCCAAAACCTTGTAAGCTTTCACAGTGTGGAAATGACTTAATTAACAACAGTTGGAATAAGAGAGAAAAATGGCAGAAGGCGATATTTTAGGTACTGCTTTCCTAATCTTTTTATAGCTGGAAGTCAAAAGGTATTATTTAAAGTTGATAAATTCCAAAACAGAAATATATTGTAAAACATAATAATCAACTAAAATTGGGTGGAACTTGTAAACAAAAGTCCAGAGGTACCTTTCATTAAAGAAATATTGAGAGTGTTTGTTCAGATAATGATTTGCAAACTGGGAAGCGTCATCCTTGATATGAATTGAGAATATGTCCCACAGGGAGGAGTTGGGGCAGGGTTTATAAAGGCAAAAGTTGCAAAAGGAGCTGATGATCAAAGAGATGGGTTTTTAGGGAAAACAGGACCATCAGTGTACATCATTTGCTTCTGAATGATGAGGTCAACTGGACTCTCAGGGATTGGCTGACTCACTGATCAAGCAAATGGAGTTGTGAGGAGAGAACAATGGACCATATATGATTAAGCATCTGTTCAGTCCCAGGTTCAGCCTGGGCCTGCACAACAAACAGGCTGTTTCTGACCACACAGTCATAGTACAGGGTGTGGGGAGGGGGGTGTTATTCAACAACAATGCAAGGAGTACAGTTTATCCGACAGTACAATCAGCATGGGGGCCTGCTGGTTCTGCAGGCAGTCCTCGAGCTCCAAAGAGCAGAGTTATGGTCTACAAGCAGCTTCAGAGCTCAAGCTGCAAAAATCCAAATACTGGGCCACAAATGATGAAAGTAAAGTTCTTATAATACTCACCATGAAAATGGAGAGGATGTGGGGCAAAGAGAAAATATACTTTTGTAATAGTTCCTATTAGGGAGTTGATAGACTCTGGCTAGTGAATAGGAAATTAAGTAATCATACAATGATATAACCATAAAGACAATTGCTAGAAAAAAAAGTATCAAACTTTCCAAAATATCAGCAGAAAAGCATTTTCACACATTTTTTTTTAAAGAAAGGAAACCAGATTCTTTAATGAAACATTTAAAAAAAACTTAAGCAATAAAGACAAAGAATGACGTTAACTAGAATTGTTTTGGGATGGATGGTGCTTTTCCTGCTGGTCATGTTTCTTTCCATGTGGAAAGTTTGTTCTACTCCCGACCTCTCTCTGACTCTTTAGACTCTCTGCCCTGCGGGAGGTGAAGTGATTCATCTATTTGATAAATTTAGAAGAATAAACAGATCATAGTCCTCTCAGCTCTTTCTGGTTTCTCCTTGGAGTGAGCTGCCCTTAGGGTAAATGAGATCTAAGCGGCTCCTCACAGCAGTGAATCTTATCCCCGTAGGGCTCCTGCCGACCCTGGAAGGTTTGCTTGTGTATGGATGACACCATAAATTTGTTCAATTCTAGGGTTCAGTTTTAGAGAATTCATATCATCCAACCTAGTTTTTATCAATAATAAAAACAATATTTTGGGCCCTGGCCGGTTGGCTCAGTGGTAGAGCGTCGGCCTGGCGTGCGGGGGGACCCGGGTTCGATTCCCAGCCAGGGCACATAGGGGAAGCGCCCATTTGCTTCTCCACCCCCACCTCCTCCTTCCTCTCTGTCTCTCTCTTCCCCTCCCGCAGCCAAGGCTCCATTGGAGCAAAGATGGCCCGGGCGCTGGGGATGGCTCCTTGGCCTCTGCCCCAGGCGCTGGAATGGCTCTGGTTGCAGCAGAGTGACGCCCCAGAGAGGCAGAGCATCACCCCCTGGTGGGCAGAGCGTCGCCCCTGGTGGGCGTGCCGGGTGGATCCCGGTCGGGCGCATGCGGGAGTCTGTCTGACTGTCTCTCCCCGTTTCCAGCTTTAGAAAATTTAAAAAACAACAACAACAAACAAACAAAAAAACCCCAATATTTTGGCTTGATATGCTTGTCTTTCAAGTTATTCGGTACAGAGGCGTGGGAGGAGATGCCATTTATTGGACCCTCAAAAAAGACCCTAAAGTGATAATTTGGGGTTTTGAGGGGCCCAACTCAATGAGTACATGTATTTGTAGAGCGCTTAGAACAGCGTCGGGCATGTACTCTATAGGTACTCCCTAAGTGCCATTAAAAGAGCGAGTGGCAGGGTTTTAGAACCTCGGAGGAAAGTGGCAGCTAGTTAGTCTCCGGTGTGGTGGAAAGCAAGGACATGGAAGCACAGGAACTGTAGTCTTGTTGACACCTGTGCCTAGAGGAAAAGGATGACCCAGGTAATGCAGAGGTCAGCAGACACGAGAGACCTCGGGGATACAGATTGACTTGTGGCCATCTTGCTTGCTGTTCATAGCCTAGTTTCTGTTTCTAGATCCTTCTGGGGCCCGCTGTGCTCTCTTCCTTGGGTTCTGTAAGTCACCTAAGTATCCTGGTAGTAAATCCCTCTTGATCCCTGTTTTTTTTATTTTCCTGCTTAAAGTCATTTGAGATGCATTGTTTTTACTTTCATTCAAGAGATGGATGAACACACGAGACGCTGTGGTTCAGAAGCAGCTGGAAGATGCTTTCTAAGTTCACAAAATATTTGAGAATTTTGATTTGGGGCAAATAGCCAGAAAACTCTGTAGGAAGAGTAAGGAAGTGACCAGTAGACTTTTCTCAGCTGCCTGCGGTGAGTGGGTCTGCAGTCAGCCAGTCACAGGGACCATCAATCAGACTTGGGGGGAAGTCTGGGGGCAGCCAGGAATATTTTTTTTTAAAAGGAAATGTTTTTTTTTAAAGGAATGTTTTTTTTAAAGTTATTATTATAACTATAATGTTATAGTAATGAAATATATAGAAATATAAAAAATATGGAAGATATATAAAATAATTAAGATATAATACTGAAATAAAGTTATGCTGTCTGGATAGGAATTAATATAGTGTGTGCAGATGTGATAAACAGACTCTGACTTTTGAGTAGGACCCAGTTAGTGTGTGTGTGTGAAGTTATATGTAGATAAGTGGCTTGATGTCCTAACTCTGTAAGTTAACGCAAACAAGAAACTTCCCTCAGAACATCTTAAAAGTGGCTTGATGTAACATTTCAGTAGATTAACATAAAAAGGGCTCCCTGCGAGGAACTCCCAGAAAGGTGGTTTGAGTGATAATTCTGTAGATTGACACCTGTTAGAAGGCGTTGACCAGAAAAGGTACTAAAACTGAGCAGCCCGCCTGCTGCAGTAGTCACCCAGACTCCAATGTGAACGTGGACTGTCTCCACACCGCTCTGACCAAAGACAGCCAGACAGCCGAGAGGAGCATGCCAACGGGCCCCTCTTAAGCTGTACCCAGGCACGCCAAAAGGATTTATGAGTAATAAATTGCCTGTGTGATTCTTGCAACTAACTTGTGTGTCGGTTGTATTTTTCCTCTGGTGGCAGTTGGTGTGGGCACTGATAAGTAGCATCCTCATAGCTGCCTCAAGAGTAGTCTCGAAGAGGCCACCAGCCCTGCTGATCAGCAGGAGTGTCCCACTGCACCGGGAAGTTGAATCAGGGATGCCTGATCGACGTAGAGCTTGGGCTCTACTGGGACAGAAAAGCTGATACGTAACTAATGCAAATCCCAAACTTCCCACCTCATGAATCATCAGCAGAGTGTCAAACTCCCAAATGCTAACCAGTTGGCTATGATATTAATTCTACTCTGTAGTTCTCTGAATCCTACTGGTCTCACAGATGGAGTCCAAAAACCAAATCACAGCCTGCTCCATTCTGATTCAAGTTCTCATTGTCCTGCTTCCCGGAGAGCCCAGGGTGACTGATTGCAGACCCAGACTTCTGTGGGCTTGATCTAATGAGTACAACAGGGCATAGTATTATAGGAATGGTAACCAGGAAGCCAGCAAAAGGATAGGAGGGGTATTTATCACAGAAGCTGGGAATGAGATGAGCTTTTGCATTGGGGGGGGGGGGGTGTCAATAATTTCAGTGAATGAAAAGAGTCAAACCATTGTAGCTTAGTGCCAACAACAGTGTCTGGCACACAGAAGGGGTGCCACAACTATTTGTTGAATATTGAATGAGGTCTATGGAGCCTCTCATATTCTCTTATCACACTTCTCTCTCTTTGGTAGCATTTGGTACAGTAACATTTTCATTTAGTGAAGTATTTATTTCATCAGCGGCCACCTTCCTAACTAGAGAAGCGAGGGTGCAGGGGACCATGCTTAACATTTGTTCACTGTTGTTTCCCAAGTGCCTAGCAGGCTGTGTGTACATTGCTGGATCTTAATAAAGATTTGCTGGATGAAGAAACGATGTCTCGATTTACAAAGTGTGTGCTTGGCAAAGGCTGGGCTCAGAAGGCCAAGTGTTTAATTTGGATGGAGGTCAGCAGCCCTGCCCGTGGTCGTTGGAATGATCTCTTGGCAAAGCCGTGGGGTTTTTTTCTCTTCCCTCCTGCCCAGATGCTAAGGGACTGGCATTGTAGTATATTTGGCGTCTTCCTCATCTCCTGTCTGGAATGAAAGAGTCGATCTTTATCAAATTGGGGTCTGCCAAAGCTAAATGCAGCGACCCCAGCTGTCTGTCACTTCAACAGGACGAGCTTTATTGTGTGGAACCAAAGGGACATGTTTCATGGCAGGAATGCTGCACAACTCCTCAGCAGGTGACTCCGCCCGGTGTGCTCTCTCGCCTCTGTGGACCTTCCCCTCTGCTGTCACTTGTGTCTTCTCCTGACCCTCTGCAGTGAAGCCGGGGTCCTGCTGCTCAGAGAACCATCCCCACGCAGACCAGGCAATGGCATCCATCTCTGGAGGCTCAGTTGCAGTTGCTACTGCAATAGGATGAGGTTCTCTGCCTTCTTCACCCTTTTTGTCCCTCTCACTCATCACTCCTAATTTGCATGTTGAAATTATGCTTTGACGGGTGATCAGTATCAGCACGAGAGAGGTTTCTGTCCTGCAGGGCTTGTTCTGCATCTTGATGGGACTTGATGATCCAGACCCAGAGGTGACAGCTGAGATGTCTGGCCCAAACACAAAGGACCACGTCAGAGTAAAACAAGGATCCTTTGGGAATGAAGATAGGAACTGGCACTGATTGGCAGGTGACTTGCCTTCTCTGGAAAAACTTAAATTCAAAAAAGTTTAAGAAAGAAAATTTAAAAAGAGGGTAAAATCGACCTGGATAAGTGGGAGGTCTCAGTGGTGAAGGGAGCATTCAGGCATGGCTGGATTCAGGCATTTGAAAAATACCACCGGGAATCAGCCTTTCCCACTGGGCTCTGCTTTTCTCTAGAAAGACTTTAGCCTCAGGCAGCCTTTCTCCATGGGGTGGACATTGTGGCTGCCAGCAAGGTGAGGCTGACATCAGAAAGTCCCCAGATTTATCAGATAAAACTACAGAATGCCCGGGTAGACCTGTATTTCAGTTATACAATGAATAGAGTTTTCAATAGAGTAAGTATGTCCCATGTGGTATTTGGAGCATACTTATACTAAAAATGTATTGGGTAGTCTGCATTTTATCTGGCAATGCTACAGAGTCACGTTCCTAGCCATTAACTTCAGAAAAAAGAGTACGGCTCCCTCTCTCACACCGTGGACCCTTCAGATGGTGCTGACAGCCAGCCTCGTGCATATGCTCCTCTGTGGTTGCTCAGTTGGGTCCATGTAATTAAAGACACCAGTGAAGAGGGCAATTCTGTTAGCTGGCAGATGTTTGTTTAGCATTACTTTGTGCCAGACCCTGTTCTAGGTGCCAGAGATTCAGCTGTGACAGAGACAGAGAGGCACCCCAGTTGTAAGGAGCTTACTATCTAGTTCAGGGGTCCCCAAACTTTTTACACAGGGGGCCAGTTCACTGTCCCTCAGACCGTTGAAGGGCCGGGCTATAAAAAAACAAACAAACTATGAACAAATCCCTATGCACACTGCACATATCTTATTTTAAAGTAAAAAAACAAAACAGGAACAAATACAATATTTAAAATAAAGAACAAATAAATTTAAATCAACAAACTGACCAATATTTCAATGGGAACTATGGGCCTGCTTTTGGCTAATGAGATGGTCAATGTCCGGTTCCATATTTGTCACTGCTAGCCGTAACAAGTGATATGACGCGCTTCCGGAGCCGTGATGCATGCGTCCTGTGTCACCAGAAGTAGTACTGTAGTGAGTGATGTCATGCTTTGCGCCGCCGCCACAACAGTGCTCCTCTCACTGACCACCAATGAAAGAGGTGCCCCTTCTGGAAGTGCGGCGGGGGCCAGAAAAATGGCCTCAGGGGGCCACATGTGGCCCCCGGGCCGTAGTTTTGGGACCCCTGATCTAGTTGATGGGGGAGAGTGAGTGGCAGACAATGAATAAATACACTTATACAGAAATAGGCTAAATTCATGGACTGATTAAGTGCTATCAGGAAGATGAAATAGGGTCTTGTGGTGGGAAGTATCTGGCATTGTTGTAGGTTGATTTGTACTTTGCCCTAAAATACATGTAGAAGTTCTAATTAGTATCTATGAATATGGCTTTAGTTGAAAATAGGGTCTTTGTCAATGTAATCAAGTTAAGAAGAGGTCATACTATGTTAGAGTGGGGCCTAATCCAATGAATGGTGACCTTGTGAGGGAACTGTGACACAGGCACAGAGAGGACAGTGCCATGTGATAACAGAGGCAGATACTAGAGTGATGCTCCTACAAGCCAAGGATTGCTGGTAACTCCCAGAAGTGAGGGGAGAGGCATGGAACCAATTATCCTGCACAGCCTTCAGGGAGATGTGGCCTTGCTGACAAACTTGGCTTTTAGACCTTTATCCCCCAGTACTGAGAGACAGTACCTTTCTGTTGTTCTAATTCATCTAGCAGTGGTCACTGATTTTGGCAGGCCTAGAAAACTGAGGAGGGCAGAGAGTGGGCTCAGCAGTCAGGGAGGAGAACTGGAAGGTGAGGAGAGGCACCTGTAGGAACACGTAGGGGACACATACTTAAAAGTGGAGGAACAGAAAGTGCAGGGCCCTGGGCCTGGGCACGATGGCGTGGCACTTCAGGGCCAGTGTGGCAGGAGCGGAGAGGGAGAGGAGCAGAGGTGGGGTGCCCTCAGAAGGCTGGGCAGCTCCCCGAGGGCCGGGAGGCAGGGGCAGCACGAGCTGGATTTGCATCCCAGCTCAGCCACTTTCTCACTGTGTGGTCTTGTGTCTGAACTTCTCAGGGTGCAGATCTGAACCTCTTCAAATATAAAATGTCCATGGAAATGCTTTTGAGCCCAAGAGCTAGCACCCAGGCCTGCTTGGTTTGTTTTCTGTGACCCTGGCCTTCCTGTGAAATTTGATTCCTATAAACCAGTGGTTCTCAAACTTTTTGAAGTCGGGTGCATTTAAAATACTACAAATAATTGTAAGTGCACTATATACAAATTTCTGAGAAATATGTTATAATAATTAAGTCAAATGTTAAAAGAAAAAATATAAAGTCCAGGCATGCTTTTATGGTAATTAAATGAAATAAATACAACAAAATTAAATTTATTCTGACATTAAAAAACATTTTTATGTTACATTTTTTGTTATGCTTTTTAAAATTCATAAAAAAGAGGGGTTAAAAATAAAACAACAAAAAAGTTATCTTTTTATATATATAGATACATTCTTAGTAAGATTTAGTAAATATAGATACATTCTTAGTAAGATTTAGTAAACTGAGCAGGTCCCAGCACGAATGTGTTAAGTTTTTTCATTCTTGTGTTTATGAGAACCATGAGCCTGATGTGTCCTAGAGACTTCTTCAATGTTTGGGCATATATTTGAAAGGCAAACTCTCATTTCCTTATCAATACATTGAAGAATTCCTTTCTTTTTTCTCTTGTGTTGAGTGCAGAGAACCCCCACCATACATATCATCTTAACTTTACACCAAACAAAGGATAGAAGAAACTTGCCTCCAGTCTTTCCGGGGAACATGGGGGGTAGTGTAAACAATCCAGCACCACAGCTTAACAGCCTTTTGCAACCTAATCAGACAAGTGAGGTGGAGGGTTGGGCAGATGTCAGTTTATAGCTAATTCCCCACACCTCTGTCCCCCCAAAAATCTAAACTCCAAAAACCCTGTTGCTTTTTGGTCCCCAACAGGCACATATTTCTCTGGAATACCATAGGGCACACCTGGAAATCTTCTAGGGCGCACAAGTGCACCCTGGTGCACACTTTGAGAACCACTGCCATAAACCCACATGGAGTTTCATTGCCTTTGTAATCGTTTGCAATCTGGCTTGACCATACCTCCCCAAATGCTTTTTGCCTTACAGACTGGTGTTCTGCCCATGTTCCCTTGACCTCTAACAGTAACTTTGTACTTCTTGGGTTTGCTTTGACTGTTCCTTTCTGGGTGTTGATAGCTCATGGCCCTAAGCCTGGC
This sequence comes from Saccopteryx leptura, assembly GCF_036850995.1. Lineage (NCBI taxonomy): Eukaryota > Metazoa > Chordata > Mammalia > Chiroptera > Emballonuridae > Saccopteryx > Saccopteryx leptura. Next base: position 307,097,759 of record NC_089503.1, read on the forward strand.
TCCGTGGATGAGCAAGGACAGTGCAGGAGCCATTTGGAGCTGGGAGTTGAGCCTTGAGCAGGGGCTGGATTTACAGAGACACCCATAATTTCTCTGAGGACTAAGTAGCCTACAATTGCACAGAGCCAGGCTTAGGGGGCTCAGTGTATGGGAGAGATATATCACTGGCCTGGACGCACGAGGTTGATCTCTTGACCTTGTACTCATAGCGTCACATGGCATCAAGCAGCCCAGATTCACCGATACCTCCTTGATGCCTTTCATTTACGCCAGTGGTTCTTAAACTCAAGGGGTTGTTAGCATCATCCGGAAGGCTTGGTACAGCACAAACTGTGACTGCTCACCCTCAGAACTTCGGATTCAGTGGGTCTTGGACAGGGCCTGAAAATTTGCATCTCTGACAAGTCCCCAGGTGGTCCTGAAGCTGCTGGTCCAGAGACCACACTTTCCGAACCACCAGCCTAAGCTAACACAGAAAGAAGTTGAAGCCCCGCAAACCATCGGGCTGCTGGGGAGTGAGAGCGACCACTGTCTGGAAGACGAGGCTCAGACAGCCCAGTAGCAAGACCCGATGGAAAAGTTAATGTGCCCAAGTCCTGGAGAAGCTTACATTTCAGAAGACGAAGTGGAGAGAAGGAAGGCTTTGCGGAGGAGACAGCGTTTGGACTGACCTGTAGATGAGGAAAGACATGTCAAGTGCTAGGGTCAGAGTGGGTTCAGGCATGGAGGCAGAGACAGGGGAGGGGCCGCTGGTGTGTCCCCCAGTAATGGGAACAATCCAATGTATGCATTTGGATCACAATCCACATTAAGACACATTTTATATTGTGTACTCAGTACGGTAACACACTCTCCATTATACTTGTGTGTACTCATAAGTATCTGCAACAGACAATTACCCTCGTGTGTGCAGGGCAACCTGGATTGGCTATTCTGTTCTGCACAGTTCTACAGTGTATGTAGGCAGTATAGCATAGTGATTAGGAACATAGCTTCTGATGCCAGGTTGCCTGGGTTTAAGCCTGGCTTCACTACCTTGGGCAGCTTATTCCCCTTCCATGGGCCCCAGTGTCTACACCTGTAAAATAGGGGTGGCAATGGTGCCTACATCATAGGGTCAGTGTGGGAAGTCTGAGTCTATGCAAAGGACTTAGAACAGAGCCTGCTGCATAACAAACACCATATAAGTGTTTGTTCCTATGCTCTAAACCTTGTTAAAAATACTGGTCACAATATATTCAGTTGATTTCAGGACCTCCTTAAGGAGCCACCACCTGCAGCTTGAAGAGCTATAGGATCCAGGAGTGTGAGGGGTAAAACGGGTTGGGCATGCGCTTTGGCTCCATAGCAGGGGAGCGCTTGAACGCCAGGAGCAAAAACTCTGGACTTTGGTCACTGGGCAGCTGGGACACTAAAGGTTTAGTTTGGACACAGTGGTGTGATCAAAGCTGCATAGAAGACCATATATCTGGCTGTATTGTGAAGTCTGTGCAGGAGTGAAGATGGATGGTAGTGGGGAGGGGTGGGGGTGGAGTGGAGAGAGACTGGGGTCCAGGCGACCAGCGATGCAGAGCCCGTGAGGGCAGAGTGGTGGAAATGAGGAGAGGGAAGGACCATGAGCCCCGGGGCCACACTCAGGGCCTCCACCACTGAAGCTAAATTGCTTCTTTGGGTTGGCAAGTCATCCAGAGCTCTGTTGCATCTGCATCTGTCCTCACTTGAAGCCAGCAGTCCAAGATCCGTATGCACTTGTCACCCAACTGGGAGAACCTCGAGAGAGGAGGGAGGTAGCTTCTTGTGAAGATGTAAAAGGAATGGGAAGGGGTTCTAATGCAAAAGAATGTATTAATTTTTTGAGTCCAGTATGGGCTAATCTGGGGTCCACTTCTGGGGAGGTCTTTGGGGCTGGCAGCACTATTCAAATGAGAAAAAAAAAATGTCTCAGAGGCCCAGGAAGGTAACTGAGGTTTCTCGGGAGGCTGAAGAATAATCCTCAGAGATTAAAGCAGCATCTATGAACAAATCTTCACAAAAGATCTTAAGTCTGGATTCAAGTTGCTAATTAGATCCTTGTTTATAATGTTAGATTCTTTTAGAGGCACAGTGGGGGGTAGGGCCTCAGGGGGATTTGATGCATAACAAAGTCAGTAGTTAATCTTCTCCAAGGCTTGATCCTATCCTGACGATTTAAATATTGATACAGGTTTCAAGTTGGTCTTTTCAGGAGCCCGCCATAGGGCAGGCTGGAGCGCCTCCTGAGTTTCGGCAGCAGAAGCAGGGTTTTCCTGGTAGTCCAGCATAGTCTCTGATCCCGCTGAACTCTGTCCAGCACTGTGCTGCCGCACTCAGGCCTGTCCCAGCTTGGGCCCATGTGGCTGCCGGCCGCATGGCCGCTATGGAAAGAGAATGCACAAACGAGTGAACAAACGAGTGAACGATCGCGTGCTACCCAGATGTGCTTTTTGTTAAGCTTTGGTTGTATTACCTCAAGTTTGGGAAAGAGCTTTCTTTCAAACTAACCAATCTCTTTCCTGGCTCTTTGGGGGCTTGCGCTGTGTTCTCCCCCTAGCCAATATTTTTCTTAACTCTTCCAAGGTTTCATGCTCTCATCCAATCTGGTTCTTTGCCCAAGTTATACTCTATCCCTTTATGTCACCATCTTGACTCCTACTGTGCATGCACCCAGCAGAAGAACGTCCCTTTTACTGGTTCTTTTTTCCCCCCATCCCCATAATCTGTAGGAAACACACTGGTTGATCCCAGGGGAGATTCTCCCTGCCCACTCTGGGATTCAATTAAGTCCCCTCAGTGGAAGACACAGTGGTCCCCAGGTGAGCCTGTGAATGTTATATAGCTTCTTAGTAATTTAGGCCCAATGTCTGACTCAGCTCCCTAATTTGTTAGGCTTAATGTCTGCTTCCATTTGCTCCCTTCCTTGATTAATAACTAGCTACCTACACTGACACTAGCATGGCCCAGAGGGTGTGCTAGCCACTAACAGCAAGTTGTCCCAGCAGCACTCTACCCAGTGAAGTGAAGTCACAATACCTCTGTCTCCTCCTGGGGCTTATCTGGTCCCTGTTCATACCTGCTCATTCTTCACCTAATATAACCATAAAAAGCAGCAGGGACTGTGTCCTTTTTCTGCATGACAGTGTCTTCTCTGCTTTATAATTCTATCACATTTCATTGTAGTGTATCACATTGCATCCCAGCTCTTTCTATTTCAATCCTTTCCATAATATTTCATATCTTATCATTCATTCCATTCCATTCCATTCCCTTCTACCTCATTTTATAACCCATAACCCATCTGGTCCTATTCCATCTATTTCTATTCTTCCATATTCCCCTTCTTCCTGTTACTGGACCACTTTTGTGCCAGGGGCTAGCTTTACCCTGGCCTGGTCTGGGATCTTTAGCATGTTGGACAACCTCCGGGCCCTTGACTCACCCAGGAAACATTTCAAGGACAAATTAGAGTGAGAATAAAGCCAGTTTTATTCAAGCAGAGAAAAAGGCAGAAGCCAAGGTGTGGGCGCTGCCGCAGAGGACGTGAAGGGTATGCATTCAAGTGGGCGCGGGCCGACTGGAGAGTGAGCTAGCTGCACACTCGGTTGGTTAGTTCTTGTGATTTTATGTGCTTCAAAGGGTGGGGTAGGGGGTGTTGTTTCCAAGCTTTCTGGTGCAGAATTCTGACTCCACATCCTGGTCGGGAGGGGGCCTTGTTGTTGTGACTTCCAGGACTACCTCGGGGGTTTCCTGCCATGAACTGTTTTCCTTTGACCATGCTGGAGGTGGGGGCTCTGCTGAGAGGACATCTTCAGCTCCTGCTTCCTCTCTCCATTTGTGGGGATTCTTCCCCCGACTTCTTTCTGTCCTGCCTCATCCCCATCCTTGTCCTCCCCCTTTAACTCCATCTTGTTCCATTCCACCTAATGTGACTGACTGGGTTAGGAAGCTGCAGGATGAGTGGAGAGATGGTGGGGCAGAGAGCCAGAAAACGAGCATCCGAGTCCCTGTCCTGCCATTTGGTTATGTAAGACCTTGAGAAATTCACTCCCCCGCTCTGCAGCTCCTCAGTTCTTGCGTCTGAAAAGTGAGAGATTTGGGTGAGAAGTGGGTTTTCAATCCTGGCAGCACGGCCAGGTCACTTGGAGAAATCCAGAGCCTGGCCTCTCCCCACACCTCCCCAACCCCCCAGGTATTTGGATGTAGTCAGTGTACAGTGGGTCCTATGCATCGGGTTTTTATAAAATCCTTCCTGGAGAAATCTAATCGGCAGCCGAGGCTGAGAGCCACTGGGCTCTGTGATGTTGAAGCTTCCCTTGCTCTCTAGTTAACAAGCACTTATTGTCCATTAACTATGTAACTGGTATTATATACTAAGACTGGGGTGGGTTCAAAACCAATTCTATGAAGATCTTGTCCACAAAATGTTTTAGTACAAAAACATAAAAGATGGAAATACAGTTTGGAAATCACAAGTTCTGGAAGTGTGTAATTTTGAGGTGTATAGCCCTGTTCTGTATGTCTTTGGGCAAGCCATCCACTATCTCTGGGCTTTTCTCCCATTTAAAATAGAAATGATACTTGTTTTTCCATGTAGACTTTGGATTAGTGAGAATAATAAGCAGCAGACCCCACCCTGATTTGAGGGAATTTGAAATTTAATCCACAGCTGGGTGGTACTGACAACCCTTCAAGACATTAAACAAGTCACAAAAGTCATTTAAGAAGTCCCTGTGCCAACTTCCTCTGGTGTCCTAGTCCGGGCACCGAGTGTTCTGCACCACCCTGGCATCTTGCAGGAGGCAGGGTTTCTGTCATGCGTCCATTTTGTTGGTTGGGCTGAAGACAATCACTTTGGCTCTGCTGGGCTACATAATAGCTAAGGACATGGTGTTCAGCTCTTGAGGAAGCCCCATTGTTTCAGTTACAAGAATAGCTAATTACAATCCTCAACAGCCTATCCACATGGACCAGTTGCAATAAGTGTTTTTACACTCATGGTTTTGAGACTGAAGTCTATTTATTAGAGTCATAAGTAGCTAATTTCCCCTCATCTCCAATCCTAGGTTCCAGGTCATCATATTCACATGGGTTAGAACATCTCTTCAGAGAAAAATGTGGCTAGAGGGTTACGTGACCCTAATGACTAATCTAGGACAGTGGCTTGTGTAAGAAAAAGAATCAAGTCAGTTCCAACTCTTTTTGCAAACCAGCAGAGTACACTGCGCAAGTCCCACCTATGACCACATTCAACCATCTGTCTTCATCCTGCATTTTCTGTCAGGGGCCATGGGGACTTGCTTCTCACCTGCCTGTCTGTTCCAAGTTTGCCCTAGCAGAAGTGAGGGCTTATTTTTTTCTTTCTTTTAAAATGTTTTATTTTGAAATAATTTCAAACTTACATAAAATTTGTAAGAATAGTACAAAGAAGTCTTTTAGACCCTACATCCAGATTCCCCAGTTGTCAATAGGGATTATCATTTCATATTTATACCCGTGTCTCTATTTCTATATCTATAGACCTATTGGCTTTATCATTCCATTATCATTCTATAATATGATATATGTGTTTATGGATCTATGTGTGTATGTGTATATCGATCTACTACTAAATAATTTGAGAGCAAGTTGCAAGCTTGAAGCCCCTTTGCCACAAAATATTTAAGTGTATTATTTCCTAAAAATGAAGACATTCTCTTATATAACCAGAATACAGTGATCATTGATTTAATAATATTGTTGAGTCTATAAGCCTTATTCAAATTTCATCAGTAGTACTAATAATGACCTTTACAGTAAAAAACAACAAAAATTTTTTTTCTGGTCTATAATCCCATCTGGAACTGTGTGGTAAATTAAATTGTTAGCTTTCTAGAGTCTTTTAATCGGGAATAGTTGCTCATTTTTTGCAGTTCATGATCCTCTTGTGATTGAAGAGTACAGGTCAGTTGTTAATAGAATATCTCTCATTTTGAGTTAGCCTGATGTTTCCTCATGACCCAATTCAGGTTATGAATTTTTGGCAGTAATACCAATGAAGGTGTGTCACACTGGAAGGCACATAATGTCAATTCATCCTGTTACTGGAGGAAGGCATATTTCTTAATGGATCAATTCTATCTATCTATCTATCTATCTATCTATCTATCTATCTATCTATCTATCTATCTATCTAGGTTTGTTTGTTTCCTTAGCACACATGTAGTAGCAGCAGAAATGCACACAGTTTTGCAATCAGCCATTGCTAATAACTCCAAGCTCCCTTTGGGCTTTCTTAGCAGACTTCGCCCAGCCCATAACCCAGCTCGAAGCTTACTGTTTTGCCTTCCCATGTGAGATGGTCACACAACCAGACTTTTTAAGGAATGTGGTTCTCTTGCTCTGCCTGCCTGAAAAGGAGCTGATGAGAATCAGATGAGACAGTAAGAAAGGGGTGTGTAAACTGGGATGAGAGCCGAGCCCCCGATTATGATGAGGATTATTTTCTTGAATTTCACCAAGAAAAGGGGGGTGAGTAGGTGGGAGCTTCCCACTGAGAAGTAATTGCCTGGAGCCCTACATCCCAGAGGAAGAGTCTATTCCATTTCCTTTCTCCAGGTCCATTGCTCACCTGTCCTGCCTTAGATTCTAGATGCTCTGGTCTTCCAGGTCTGTCCTTATTTCTTCTCCAGTAACCCTGGGAGCATGGCTGAGTCAACAGGCTTTTCAGCTTTGTTATGGGCACCCACATCCCCACTGTTATATAGATGCCTGCAGTGTTCTGCTGGCCTCTGAGTATCAGAGGACAAGAATATACTAACTTCTGTTCGTGCAGAGATTTTGCTGTTAACTCCAATGCTTCATTTTTTTTTCTTTTAAAACAACTGTATTTATAGAAACCTGACAAGATTTTTACAGCTTCTCCAGTTTTATCAATCTGATTCAAATATCAGAAAAGTTATTTTATCTTTTCTCCCACCCTGTATTTTAAGGATTGTTTTAAATAGATTTTTCCCTTGTTAAAAATATATTATTCTCATGGTAGAAAATTTAGAAAGATCAGAAAAAAATAAAGAGGAAAATATCCCTTAAGTCTCAAGTCCCTGAAGCATCCATCTACCCTCGACATTTTTGGATATGATTCTAGTCCCCTTTTTTTTTTCCTTTGGTACATTTTTACAAAGTCAGACTATGCCGTATTTACAATTTTGAATATGTCTTTTCTTCACAATTAATAAATTCTGCCACTGCTCCATGGTCCCATGCAATTCTCTGCCCATCTTTGACATTCCATGCTGATCTGATCCCAAGTACATGGGAGATAGCACTAACTTGACTCTGTCCCCCGAGTGAGTGGGAACTTGCCTGCTCTGTTGGTGGGTTTATAAATGGCACAAAGGAAGCAGAACATCAGAGCACACAGGCACTCTGGGGTGACATCTATTTGTGATAGAGTCCCTGCAACATTATTCGTGGTGATGTTGGGAACAGTTTCTTAATTGTGCCAGGTTTCAGTTTGTTCTATTATAAAATAGAGATAGTAATACCTACTTCTTAAATTGGTTGTATAGATTAAAAGGCATAATCTATGTAGTTTTCTCAGCACATACTACATGCTCAGTGAATAGAAGTTTAACAACCTTCCGTATTGGTAGAAGAAATCTGGTTTTTCCTCCTAGGGATCCATTCCCCTTCTCCTTATTATGGTGCTGTGGTAGTCCTCTGGGGAAGCACTCCTCATGCACTCAGTCTGGGTGGTTCAGGTAAAGCCAACTTCACCCCTCGCCCCAGGAAAGGGCACATAGCTCTTATGGAATTGGCCATTCGCAGCATAGCCTCCCTTTCACCACAAGACTTGGTCCAGGGTGAGCATTATGGACTGAATGTTTGTGTCCCCTCTAAATCTGTATGCCAAAGTCCTAAACTCCCAATGTGATGGTATTTGCAGGTGGGGCCTTTGGAAGGTAATTAGGTTTAGATGAGGTTATGAGGGTGGGGACCCCACAATGGGATTAGTGTCCATCTGAGAAGAAGAAGAAGAGAAACCAGGGTTCTCCCTCTGCTGTGTGAGCACACAGTAAGAAGAGGGCTGTGTAGGCAAGTGAGGAAGAAGGCCCTTGCCAGAACCCAACTGTGCTGGCATCTTGATCTTTGACCTCTAGCCTCCGGGACGGTGGGAAATGAAATGTGTGCTGTTTAAGCCATCCACTGTGTGGCATTTTGTGAGGGCAACCTGCACTAAGGCAGTGGACATGTGACCCAAGCCCAGCATCAATAAAATATAATTATAGGACTTTGATGTGACTTCTGGAAAAGAGAAGCTCTCTTTCCACTTGCCTTGAAGCTGGGACCATGCCAGCACGGCACTTCTGGGAGCTTCCGCCTCCACTCTGCCCCTCCCACCAGTGTGGAGAAAGCTTGATGAAAATTAAGTCAATACAATGGAAAGCAGAGTTGAGGGGCAAAGAGGCTGGTTTCTGTCAACATTGTCTTACCAACTGGATCTAACTTTGCTTAAAGCAAGAGTACCCAACTTTTGCTTTGAATGAGCCACAAACAGCTACCCCTCCACCACTGAAAACTGGTTTAAGTTGGGATCTCTCATTTGAAATCAAAAGAAATTTGACCAAAAGACACTTTTATGGCCTTAGCTTTTCAAAAATGGAAGAACTTTCTTCAAAGCAAACTTGCCTGTGTCAAGAGTGGTCCGTGCAGAAGCCCACGAAGTCAAATGGTTACTATTCACTCGGGGTAGCTTCCAGTCGGGATCTGAATGCTCATTCATCTTCATCAAGTGAGGGAGAAACATATGGTGCTTGATAAATGACAATACAGGTTAATTCGAGCTGTCCAGGACAGCTTGGTCTGAGGGCTAGGATAGCACAAGTTAATGAAGAACAAGGTGCCATTTGACTTCTTTTCTTATTAGTTATTCCTAATTAGCATTGAAGTAATCTTTTTACTTATCAAATATTCCCCCTCCTCCAAATTTTCCCCTCTGGCTCAGGAAACCCTGCTACAGGTTTTCTGGAACCAAATTTTTAAGTCATTCTTTCTTTTTTGAAGTTGAAAAATTATATGTAAGTTACTTTCCATAGTTATAGTTATTTATATATTATAGTTATTTATATATTATTCTTAAGAACTCTTTTTGAGTTTTCCAAATCTTATTTTGTTTCCTAGCATACAATTATATCACTGATCTCATACACTTAAAGATACAACCGAACAAATTAGAAGGGATTTGAAATCTAGATATGCAGTAGTTTAGGTAGTAGTCTATTTGGGGGTAGGTATTATTAATAAAACCTAATCCACAATTAAACAACACCTCTTACCCCCAATTAAGGAGTTTGTTGTCATTTTTGGTTTGACTACTGAATAATGCCACCAAAGGCTATGTTTCTTTTTGTCCTTCTGTTCCACTGTCCTTAGCAGTATCTTTCATGCTCATACTCATTACCTAATAAATACAGAATGATTGCTGCAGCTCCAGACACCACATCCACATCCATAGGCAAGTGGAAGAATGAGGAAGAAGGAGCTTCACTAATCTTTAATTAGCAAAGCAAAACCCTACTGAACAGTTCCCAGCAGACTTTTTTTTTTTTTTTTACCTCTTTGGAAGAAACAGAGACATGTACCAAGGACAAAAAGACAAGAACACTCATGATTCATCACTTGAGGTGAGCATGTTGCTACCCAGAGTAAAGTCAGGTCCTGTTAGAAAGGAAGAAGGGAGAAAGATGGCTAATGGGTAAGCAGCTAATGTTGTCTGCCACGGGGACCTATTTCTAAATAAACAAGTTCTACTTTTATGGGGTAAAATGCATATATATGTCTGTATATATTTTATATGTAAATATAAAAATGAATACTTAGGAATGAAGTAATACAGGTAAAGTGGTTAGAATAGTGCCTATTACTTAGATGGCACTATATAAAGATTTACTATCTTTTTTTTATTGTTTAGATATCTATCTATCTATCTTCTATCTATCTCTTCACATTTTCTAAAAGCACCCCCTCTTCTCTCCACTATGATTACCACTATCTCTCTGATGACTAGGACAGGATGCAAGTTGGCAACAGGGAGAAGTGCATCCTGCTGCAAGCCACCTGTGTCCATCACTGATGCCCAGTGATGCCCTTTGTGTAGTGAGGTTTACATGCTGATTCTCTCCAGGGCCATATGCACGTGTCCTCAGGAGGGGCCCCCATACTGCATGGTGCTCTATCTTTAGCTCAGGCCCTGTATTCCTACTCCTGGACTTTCTCTAAGGAAGTCCCTACACCTGTGTCTAGGTCCCTGGTCCCAGAACATGGCTACCTTCTGTAGTATCCACGCAATAACCCACAAGAGACCCTTTTGTTCTTGCCACAACTGTGGTAGTGAAGCCTTTTCTGCTGCCCCCTCCTTGCCCTGATACTTCTCCCCAATTCTCTTCTCCCTCTGCTCACACAGGCACAGAGCGGAGGGAGATCAGAAAATACGACGCATAACCAACATCCCACCAAAGAGTGATGTGCTTCAGTCCAATTCTTGCATGTGCTTCCAATCTTACTTGGGCCCCCTGTTCATGTCTTGGAGGGAGGAGTGACCCTCCTTTCCTGATGTGGCGGGGGAGAAGGTGACAAACCCAGACGCACACCCACAAGGACTGTGCTGGTGTCTGGGAGCTCCATCTCTTCCCATAGTCATCTGCTCATACAGAACAGAGTTTGTGGAGTCCGTCCCCCCTCACCCCCGGGCCACCCCGCGAGGGTGCATGGCCCACAATAGTCTCAGTTCCCTTTAGAACGTGAGCAACTAGACACCATGTTGCCATTTGCTTTGAGTTCATAGCTGATTCAGGGTCAACAGTAAAAGTTCCATTTGATATCCTGCAACTCTTGCTCCTTTAACCTAATTAGAAATTATGTAAGTGGTAAAATGTGCATTTAAAAATGAAATAGAGCAGCGTTTCCATAAAAACTGAGTTCAATTACTCAGAAAAACTTGCAAAGCCAAGCCGTTTTAAAATGCTGTTCAACCAGGTACACAGGAGGTAACAGCAGGTGGCAGAGAAACAACAGCGAGGATGGGGAATGATCCTTCACGCCCGTAGCTTCGTGTGCGTCTCCCTATTCTCACGCCATTGTAAGGGACATGAAACCAGAAATTTAAGCATAAAGGAGGTTGATACAAGAATATTGGGCTATCCCATTTGTAGGCCCATTCTGAAAGAAGGATGTGGGGCCTTGTGGCAAAAGGCAAACACACGTGTGTGTTAGTATGTGTTGGGTTGAAACAAGATGTTTATGTGTGCGTCTTTTGGTTTTAAAGATTTCCCTAACCATCTTCCCAGCTGTCTGGCTGCAGTCAGTCAGGATAACAGGGCTTTGACGGCAGCTCATGTGCCAGCTGCCAGCCTGCAGATGCCCTGACCCCCCAACCAGCTAGCGAAGCATGGGGCGCAGGATCCTGCCACTCTCACCAGCCCCTCCCACCTCTCTCCAGACTCTCATTCTCCCCTCGCAGCCATCAGATTTCCAGCCTCCTCTTGCATCTCAGGACTTTGCATCTGTTCCTGCACTGGGGAGGGGCAGGCAGAAGCCCTTGGAGGTGAAGTGGGGTCAGGGAAAGACTCAGGGGTCTCTGAGCTTCACAAACCCTATTTCTCCTGGCCTTAGATCCTCCCAGAGCTCTCCATTCCTCAGCTTTGCCCAGAGTCTGGACAAAAAAGTAACAAACACGACATCCCTCTCTCCCCTGTTCCTCCATTCTTCTGCTTCTAGCAGAAGGGCTTTTGAAACAAACTCTGAAATTTCAGAACTTCAAAAAGTTTAAAAGGCAGCCCACCCAAGTACTAATCCCTCTACTGGGTGTTTACCTGAAAAACTTGAAAACATTGGTTCACAAAGACACATGCAGCCCATGTTCACTGCAGCATTATTCACAGTGGCCAAGGCATGGAAACACTAGAGTGTCCTTCGATAGAGGATTGGATAAAGAAGATGTGGTACATATATACAATGGAATACTACTCAGCCATAAGAAACGATTGACGTAGTGCCGTTTATGACAACATGGATGGACCTTGAGACTATTATGTTAAGCAAAACAAACAAATCAGAAAAAGCAAAGAATTACATGATTTCACACATAGGTGGGATATAAAACTGAGACTCATGGACATAGATAAAAGTGAAGTGGTTATCACAGGGAGGAGGGTAAAGCGGAACAAATAATATATGGTGATGGACAGTAGTTTGGATTTGGGTCATGAACATACATGCCATGAATCGTTCATAAGCTATGGAGATGTACACCTGACACCTAAGTGTTCCTGTGGACCAATGTCACTCCATTAAATTTAATTTTTAAACATAAATAAATAAAATGAAAAAGGTCGCCCATATATCTGTGCCAGGTGTTCATAACCAAGTCCACCTGGGTGGCCGTTGGGCCCTGCTTGGATGTAGCAAGGGCACTACTGACAACAGAAAGTGGAAAGCAGCCCTCGCCCCTTCTCTCTGGCTTCCCTGCAGCCCAGACCTCCCAGCTCCTGCCTCCCTGAGGCTGGGTTTCCCACCTGCTTCTCTGCCGGACCCACGGTGTCTTTCCAGGCTGCTTTCGTTGTCAGAAGGTTTGAGACTTCAAGGAGCGAAGATGGTGTGTGTTTCTGGTGTTGATGGCACCTGCGGCAGGCACAAGCTTTAGAGCGAGAGCTGGTCGGGGCTCTCCCAGTCCCGGGAGCGCAGTGTGTCTGGTCCTAAACTTCACCCTGTAAGTGATATAGTGGGAGACACCCACTTCTCGCAGGGGACCTCCCACAGTTCACTGGCTCGGGCATGCCCTGGCCTCTGCCTACTGTGCCATCTTTAGCTCCCAACACTGCTCACACCATCCCCAATTGCTTGCCCATTTCATCACACTTCAGCAACTATGGATTATTGCAGGCCTCATGACAAGCCTCACTGCCTTTTGCCTTAGAGTCCCCCTTTTGCCTAAAATACTCTCCTCTCTCCCACCAGGCTTTGTCATGCCCTCCCCAGTCTCCCTGGCCTGAGACACTCCTACTTACCCTTCAAATCTCAATTTAGATGTTGCTTTCCTCAGAAATCTTTATCCTCCATTCTCCAAAGACTGGCTAAATGGCCACCTAGGCAGGGGTCCTGCTTTGCTCAAAGTTCCTTTTATAGCATCACTTACAATTATATCCCATTAGATAATAATTCCCAGGAAATTAAGAATTGTGTTTATTACTATCTCCATGGCACATAGTAGGAGCTTGATAAACATTCATAGAAGAAGTGATGGTGAAGGGATGAGATGCTACAGCTAAACCTGGGCTTGGGCTTCTTCTAGTCACACTCCACATTACATCTAACCCAGTGGAGCCATTGCCAGTCTGCGCACAGCGCATGGGGCACTGGCCAGAGGAGCTGTCTGCCCAGCAGAAGCCCCACCCATCTGCAAGGCCAGCTCACCCACGCTAGAAAGAGAGCTGAAGTAGGGAACAGGTGACTCACCCGTGACTGGCATCTGGATTTAGCACAATAAGGAGAAGAGAGGGAGAGACAACAGAACTCATCACTGCAAGGGTGGTAGGCTTTGAGACAGCAAATTTTAGGGAATTAAGAAATCTAATCAGCCCGGTGCACTAAGACGGAGCCTGCCCATTTCTGGGTGTGGAAGAAAGCCTAAGTATCCTGAGGGAGATCCTAATTAAAGCGCAGCCGATTACAATTCCTCTGGAAAAGAAAATGAAAATAAAGGACTGAGAAACATCTGCTGTGGATTTATGAAGGGCTGCTCAAGGATGCGGGCTGAGAAAAAGAAATTCTTGACAGCAGCGAAGAGACTTGGAGTCTGTCGTGGAGCCTGTTTGTCCCTCCTTGGGCAAAGCACAGTGGTGGGGGATGGGTCTGGCCTCGCAGAGTTGGTGGTTCACGGTAGTTTTGGCCAATGGGGAAAAACAGAAGAGATCATGGTTTGGTGGACATGGAGGAGAAAGGGGGCAAAGATCCCTGTGCAAACAAAAAGTGTTGAAGGACCCTCTAGTTCCCTTCAAGTTGCCTGGCAACCAATGAGTTGGCTCTAAGCCCCGCCCCTAGTGGGAGGCACTATGCCTGACACCCACTCTCCAAGGTGTTCGGATGCTGGGCATGCATCTGATCATCCCAGGGCTCCTGTAAATATCTGGCACCTAGGCTCAGCCTGCTTGGTATCCAAGTCCAAAATGTTTATTTCCCTCTGCAAGGCTGTATGCTGTTCATGGGTGCTGTCCCTTCTCTGGAGCCCAGACACACAGGTTGCCCAAGTGCACCATGCTGCAATGCACAAAGGCTACAGGAGCCCCACAAACCTGCTGCCTTTCTGCTTGGGCATTGAGTGACCCCTGGGGTTGGCCCCAGGCCCTATCCCTGATATGTCTCTGAAGAGAGGAAGTTTAGACCTGACCATAGGTGGTGCTCAGCTGTCCCTGAGGTAACCTTGGAACTGCTGAGCTGGAGGAGAACTTGGAGCTCACGCACCTCAGTCCCCCACAAGTACAAGAACACAAGAAAGTAAAAAACCTGGTAAGATTTAAACAATGATTTTAGGCAATAGTGATATAAGAATTTTCAAAGGGTAGTACAAGAAATATACTCTATTGAAATGCAGAGAAGTACGACAGGGTCCAGAAAGGCCTTTCTTTGGAAGCAGCAGGGCTTGGTCTAGGATTTTCAAGGTGGACTGGAGCCAGGAGAGCCCTCTGGGGAAAAAAAGGAAGACAGGACAGGGAAAGTCTGAGATCACTGAGAGAGACCACTCTTGGACAGACATGTCCACAAACATGAATGGAGCTTCTGCCATTAATGTAATTACAGCTCCCCGTGTGCAAGTGATCTGATGCTATATAACAAACTACCCCCAAAAGTAATGGCCGAAAACAGCCACCCTTTCGTGGTGTCTTGTGACTTCACTGATCAGGAATTCAGACAGGGCTGTATTGGATGATTTTCATGTTCCACACTGCAGAGTCACTCATGGTATTCAGTGGTGGCTAGGTTGGCCTGGAGGGTCCCATATGGCTTGTTCTCAGGCTTGTGGCCTTGATGGGGATGGCTGGAAAGCCAGTGTTGGCCAGGCCACTCTCCTGTTCCATGTGGTTTCAGTACCTGCCTTTCCAGAAGTTCTCTGAATATCTTGTAGTCTGGCTGCTGCATACAGATCTGCTTGGGGCTTGCAGACAGTGTTCCAAGAGACCCAGGCAGAAACTTCAATAGCTCGTCATAGCTTCAGAAGCCTCCCATGTCATCTCTGTCACATTCTGTTAGGAAAGTAAGTCCCTCAGACCTGTATGGATTCAAGTGGAGGGGAATTAGACTCCACCTACCAAGTACTTACAGAGCTCCATGCAAGGCCTTTGCCTGCTGCTGCTGGGAGTTGCAAAAGTGAATCACTCGTGCTCCTGACCAGGAGAAGTTCATGGTCTAGCTGTGGAGGCAGATGTGCATACTGACAATGTCCAGGGACTAGAAAAGGCAGGAACTAAATGTCAAAAGAGCATAGAAAAAAGTAGTGGACCTCAGAGACTGGCCCACTGGCCTGTGGGTCAAACCTAACCTGCTGCCTGTTTTTTTAAATACAATCTTATTTAAGGGCAGCCATGCTCATTCATTTACATGTCTGTAGCTGCTTTTGCACTGTAATGGAAGAGCAAGTTGTATAGTTGCAATAGAGACCCTATCATCTGCAAAGCCTTAAATAGTTTTTCTCTGGCACAAAACACTGACTCTTGAGTTACCTTAATAGGTGTGGCCAAGTGTCGTGAGCCATCATTCCATATTTGAGGCAGTTTTTCAGAATTTTTATTGTGTCTAGATACCCTTGATTTTTTTTCTTTTGTTTCAAATACATTTTTACTTTCCTTGTATTGTGCATGTTTTATATGATGTATATTATATAAAACTTTATCCAGAAACTTCTACATGCAAACTTTGTATTAAGGCTTACTTGTGAAGGAATTACAGTCTAGAAGTGGAAAAGTCAAGTACAAAAATAACTCTAGGGCCAGGCAAAAACTCTAGGCAGGAATGTAGAAAAGGAACAAGGTTGAGATCAACCATATGTCAGACTTTATGTACATTATTCATTTAAATGCCACAATAACCTTATGAGATAGCTATTAATAGATCATTTTATCAATGTGAGAAATAAGACAATGAGAAATAAAATAACTTGCCCAACCAAGGTTAATCAGTGGGGGACAGAATTGAAACTCAACCATTGATTTACCATTTAGCCTACTCACTGAAGTTTTATTTATTTTCTATTACTTTATTTTCCATTTTTACAACTCTTATTTGATTCTTTTTTGAATCTGTCAGTAACTTTTTCACAGTTATATTATAGACTCTCTTCCTTTATCTGTTTAAATATTTTAAACATACTTAAGTTGAATGCCCTGTCCCCCCAAAAGTTAGAATGCTAAGTAGAACATAACATAATGAATACTAGAACGAGAGCTAAACTTTACTAAAACTGAGTTCCAAAACCACAGTATAGTGCTCTTGTTTTTATTAATTTTTTTATTTTCTGTGGATTTGGAGGTGTGACTCTGACATTGGCAGATCCCATTGACCTTTCTTCCTCATGGAGTTGGTTCCTTCCACTGCATGCTTGTCCCAAGTGGCAACTGTTTTCCTTTGTGAATATTACATGTCCTGATTTATAAAGACATCCTGTTGAAGTTTAGCATTTGCCTCTACAGACCTATAGAATTTACTTATTCTGGACCAGAGGTTTTGCCCACTTCCCAGTTTGGGGGTTCCTGAAACCACATGGAAAGTGTTAATTTGGTTCCATAGTTCACAGCATGAGGTTGGAGCTTTCAGTCACTGCTGACCTAATCCTTCTTTAGTTCAAGTGATCAGCTAGTTTTGTTGCTTCTTCTCCAAGCTGAAGAAGAAAGTAAAAGTTATGTTTCATTTTTTGTTTTTAATTTCTATGTCTCTATCAATCTGATCTCCTTTTATGCTATTTTATTTTTAATTGAGATCTTTCCTATTATATTATTCTTGCTACTGGGTTAAATTCAATTATTTCTCTTTTTAGTGGTTATCCTAAAAGTTTTAACATGTGCATTTAATTTTTAAAAAATCTAAAGTTTATTATCTTCCTGAACAATAAAAGGATCATAGATGTTTATATTCTGCTTACTCTCCAATAACAAAATGTCAATTTTTAGTTTTTTTAACCTCACAGTTAAGACATTTTATTGCTTAATAAACTCTAGATTGTTTAGGTTGACCCACATTTTCTTTTTTTCTTTCTGTCTAACCATCCCTACTTGAATCTCCAGCCTTTTCTGAGGCTCACTTTTCTTCTTTCCAAAGTACATGCTTCTTTATAAAGTTCTCTTCAGGGTGAATACAGGTTTTTCTTTTGGTCTGAAAATGTTTTTATTTTACTATTCTTGAAAGATGCTTTCTCTGAATACATATATTCTAGATTGATGATGATTTTCTTTCACTCACTCTAAGATACTATTCCATTGTCTTCTGGCTTTCATTTTTGTGCATGAGAAGTATGCTGTCAGTCTATAGCCCCTTTGACAATAATGTGCATTTTTTTTCCCTGAGGTTCATTAGATTTCCTGAATGTATAGAATCATGCATTTTAGTGATTCTAACATTTTTAAAGAATCTTTTCAAATGTGGCCTTCATCCTCCTTAGTCCTTCTTGGGCTACTTTCAACAGCATTTTTGGTTTGAGGTATTTTATGGCCATCACATGTAAATTCTTGACACAAATGCATGTGTGTGTAGGCTTATGGGTAGAGATTCTCAGGGACACTTTACTTTCCCCAGAGAGAAGCAAACATTCCAGCCTTCTTTTTTGGAGAAAATTTTTTTTGACTTATTTTTTTCTAAGTTACTTTTAAACATCTTGTCTTCATGTAGAAGTTTCAGACTCAACTTTTACTCTGAGCAAGTCCTAGGTTTTTCCACTGTCTCCTGGGTACATGGTTTGTTAAAACCTGAGTTCTTGATTACCAGGAATTAACAGAGTGTTCTAGGAAAAGCAATAATTTTTTGGACCATCTTTTGTTATTTTTCCTATCATTTCTAATCTTGAATACCTTTTTTAAAATACTTTATTCAGAGTTTTTGTCAATTCTCTGTAGGGAAGATTTCTCTGGTCACCTAGGAATAGAGGTCTCAGTTCCTGCTCCTGGATGGGTATCAAAACCCCACTCACAGCTCCTATATCCTATATTTTGTTCTAACACTGATTTGGATATTTGCCTTAGCCCCTGCATAGCTCTTGATTTTAAATTCAGGTTTTGTGGCTCTTGGGGGTCATTTCTATTGCTTTTCAATGCAATTACATTTTAATTTTTGTTTCCATTCCCTTTGTGTAAGAACTGTCCAGGAGAAGCAGGGAACCACAGGCTCTCCCTCTGGACTGCCAGACTGAGCTGGCAGCACTGCTCTCTCCCTGTGCAAACTTGGACAAATAATGTAACTTCTCTGTGCCTTAGAGCTCCTCACTGATAAAGTACCCACAGTAGTTGTACCTACCTGATAGTGTTTCTGAGGATTCAGAGAGTCATTCTGTACAAAGCACTCAGAACAGTCCTAGCATTGATCTGTGCTATAGAAACGCTCACTAGTATCAGCAGGGTTATGCAGACAAGGAGGGAATCTCCCTGCTTTGTGTCAGATTTTCCTACACAGAGTTAGCTCCTTCCAAAGTCCCTGTTCTTTCCACCATACCATAGGTCTATTCAGGGACATGAGAGGATCTGGGTGAGCCTGGTGGGATAAGACAGGCACCTGCTTTATAAATTTGGGCTATACAGTACAGACTTGGCTGTTGAGTAATAAAGCAAAATGCCATTTCATATAAACAGGGAAATAAAGGCTAAAGCAAGGGGTTAAGTAGATTTAGAGGTCTTTTTTATAATGTACTCCTTACTCAAATAATAAACATGTGTCTGCATGTTTATGGCAGGATGGCCCTATGGGTAGCTGTTAACAGGTCCATGAATTTAGGTTTGGGGGGAAGCAGAACCTCAGCACCTCAGCACACGTGTCCTTATGTCCTTGGCAAAGACTCGCCCAGAGTCTCACACAGCAAAACAGTTCAGGGAGCGGTTGCCAATTACATATTAAACACCACAGACCCTTCTCCTTTTTCCTGGGGGCAAGGAGGATTTTTTTCTATACTCAGATTCTTATGATCAAGTAGAACACAGGCTGTTAAATAAACTGTCCCATGAAATTTACCTGTGTGTGGAAAAGAAATGTGCAACTCTGTTTCCTCAATGTTTACCACATAGAAAATCTAAACTAGGAAATGTATTCAGACTGGAAGGAGCTGTGGGGGAGGGACAAGCTCTTGTTGAATGACACTGGGGAGGCATTGGGTAATATGCTCTATGTTAGATTTTTGATTAATTATCTGGTAGAGGGATTGAGGAGTGCTATAGGAACTTGCAGGTGTGTTCCACAAAGAGGGATGGAAAATGACACAGGAGGAACAGAACAAAAGGGGCTGTAGCCACGGGTGGGACTAATGGCAAAACAGGCAGGGAACATGAGACAGCTGCCTTCTTCCAGCTATGGTTAACACATGGTCCTTAATGCACGAATACTCAATGAGGTGCAGTTTCGTTTCTTCAAGATGTCTAGCTTACCGCTTGGTCCCACCTCTTTTAAGAGAACTCCACCCTGTTTCCATGGTACCTGCATCATTTCATACTCAAAGTGGAATTGCCAGTGTTTAAGGGTGAGTTCTTTGGAGTCAGGCAGACTGGGTTTAAATTACAGCTCTGTCTGTCCATTTTCAGGGTTGTAATTTTGGATAAGTTACATTTCACACCATCTCAGAGCCAGGATGAGGCTGTGGTGGGTGAGGAGTGTAAGGTGTCAAGTTTAAGGAGGTGCTAGGTTATGTCAGTGCGGGGATGCCACTGGCTCAGCCATGAGAATGCATGTATCCTTGCATTGTAGCTCTGGGCACTGCACTTCTTTGTTCTGACTGGCCCTGGTTGTGATCACATCTACCCCATGGAGTTGTGACAGGAATTAAGTAGAATCAAACACAGAGAGTAATTAGCAGAGTGACTGATTCATGGGAACTGTAGCTATTCAGGTATCCTCTCTTCTGAGCTCCAAGGTGCCAGCTGGTCTCACCAGACTCTGGGAAAGTGACCAGAAGAATTTGTTAGAAATTTTGGGCCTTTTGAAGGGAAAAAAGAAACTTAGAAAAATATAGATGCCTATCCTTCTGAGTGCAAAAACTGAAAACAGGCTCACAGCCCAGGCCCTCTGAGTAGCTGACATTTGCAATCAATTGTATACATTGCTGTATATAGAAAGGGATGCCCTATTATATATTTTAAAACAGTACTACCTCATTATGGGAAGTACTGATTGTTCCTGCTATTTAGGCATCCCCCTCCCTCTTTTTCCTGTGGAAAGAGACCACATCTCACTATAGAAACTGGAAATGATAAATACTTCCTCAGATGCCTTTGCAGCTATGGTGAGAGCATCTGAACCTATTTTAGGGCGTTTCTGGGAAGAGTTTTCTTCCCTAATGAAGAAAGATGTTTCAGTGCCACACAGCTAAACTGTGAGTGTTACATTCTGAACTAAAGTGGCCCTGAGCTGTATTTGTTAAACACTGTATCTGTTCATATCACAGCATCACTGTGCAATAGTGGAGTTTCCGACTTGGAGGCTAACTTAGAGATTAAGCATTTGTCTCTAGGAAGAAAAATTGACTTGAGAACTTCTTTTTTTTCCTCCATACTTTTGTATTTGTTTTATCCCCTGCCCCCCAAGTTTCTGAATTCTCCTGAAGAGAACTTTGTCCTATTTTAACTGACTAAGATAGAGAGTAGTTTTGACAGCCGGTGAGTGGCATGGTGATGCCTCCAGGAGACCAGCCAGGTCTGGAGCCACCAGGAAAGACCGGGGAGGGTAACCAAGATGGCAAGAGGGGAGGCGGTGGTGCCAGCTGGGGGCCTGTCTGAGTCTTTCCCTTTATTCTCTTTGAACGTGAGGTTGGCATCACTTCTCCAACCTGGAGACTGACAGGTGGGCTGTCAGAAAGCTTCTGAGGGTAGCCCTTGGCAGCAGCGTCAGACAAGAATGAGGAGTTTGTCTGGGGAAGTACATGCAGAAAGCAACCATGGTGCATCTGCCAATGGACAGCATGAGTGATGGTGAAAATTAATAGCACTCTGTCTTTATCTGAGGGTGCTAGGGCGGGAGGGGAGGGAGCCATCAGCAAAGCCTGAGCTGGAAGGACTCAATTAAATAACATAGTTTGGAAGAGGTGAGTTTGGAGCTGGGAATCCAGAAAATCACAGACTATATTTGAGCCAAGAAAGGATATTAGACATCTTCACAGTTGGTGTTTGCCAATTCAAATTGTACTATAGAGGTGGGCAAACTATTGCTATGAAAGGCCCAACAGCAAGTATTTTCAGCTTTGTGGGCCACCAGTCTCCTCCGTTGCAATTGCTCCATCTGCCACTGGAGCGCAAAAGCAGTCATAGACAATGAATGAGTGGACGGGCATGGCTGTGTCCAATAAAACTTTATTAACAAAAATAGATGGTGGCTGGTGAGCTGTAGTTTGCCAACACATGCTCTGGGGTTCCCAAACATCAGAAATGCAGCACTGACAGCACGCCAGGCACTGTCTGGGTCCTGGGAAGATACACAAGAAAAAAGTCACTGACCTATTTTTTAGGATTTTCTTGTTTCTCCCATCGTGCTCTTTTAACTCCTCTTTATCTCTGTCAACCACCATCAGTCCTCTTCATGTCATATCTTCTATGGGCCAGACCCTATTCTAGGAGCTTTAGATGTACTTAGTTTTGAACTTCAAACAGTCCCCACAACAAAGACAATGTTATCTCTGTTTTGCTGAGTAAGGAAATCAGTGATCCACTTTGTCCAAAGCTCTGCAGCTCACGGGTGTCAGAGCTGGGATGTAAACTTAAATCTTTCTCATTTCAAAGTACCTGCTTATTCCAGACAGGAGGGTGTGGGGGGAGGGCATTGTGGACTCCAAAGAGGAAATCTGGGGACATACCACCTGGTAGTGAAGACTGACCATTGACTTTGGGCATGTCTCTCACTTGTCTGTGACTCATTTTCCCCATCTGTAGAATGGGGACAATTAAAGCACTTACTTGATGGGGTAGATGATAATAAATTAGTTAACACAATTAAATCTCTTAAAGACAGTTCTAGGCATATAATGGGTGCTGCATTGGCGTTAGCTGTGGCTGTTTTTATTAGAAGCGGAACTAGACACGTGAAGAGGAAAATGACAATACCCTAGGTAGAATATTACAAAAGTTCTCATAGTCAGTGTAATGCAGTGCTTCTTAACCGCAGGCAAGTTTGCTCCCCAGGAGACATTTGAAATTGTCTGCATACATCTTTTGAGTGTCATGACGAGGAGAAAGGGGACAGCTCCTGACATCCCTGGTGGAAACCCAGATGCTCCTAAACATTCTACAACTCACAAGGCAGCCCCCACCCCACCCAAAGACAAAGAATTAACTGGCCCTAAATGCCAATAGTACCAACACATAGAAACACTATTGTAATAGTTTGTATGATGAGGAAGAACAGGTGGGCCATAGAGTGATGGATTTGTGTTCAGCCAAAAAAAAAAAAAAAAATCATTTGGGGATAAGATAGGCTAAGAACCCCTATCTGTGGAGTCCACATCCCAGGTTCTTACCCTCCCCCACAGGGGGCATCTTTGGAGTGGCAATGACAGTATAGATGGTGGAAACGGCATGTGCAAAAGCTGAGAAGCAGGGAAAACAGAGCACAAGCCTTTGGCCTGGGATGGGATATCATGACTGTGATTTGGACAGTCACTTAGTGTGGGGGAGTCCTGAGGAGCAAGTGAGGGGAGTGGAAAGGGACCCTGGCAAGGAGCCCAGGGCTGGTGGCGGAGGTGGTAGGGAGCCATGCTGAGTGTAGGAATGATGCCTAGGACCAGGGAACATCTGTGCAGGAAGAGACTGGGGCCTGGTGGGTTAGCCGACAGGTGACCACAGCACTCTTCCTGAAAGGCCAGAGGCCCCAGACAAGCTGGACAAGGGGGAGGGAGAGATGGCTCTCTGAGACTGTTGGAGAGGCCTCCATGGGGGACCACACATGGCACGGACTCTGCCTCCCCTCGGGGACAAACATGGCACGGGCTCTGCCTCCCCTCGGGGACAAACGGGAGTGCTGGCCATGCGCGCAGACCTTCCCCTCACAGCCCCGCGAGATGCACTGCCTGCTAACGAGGTTTCCGAAGAGCTGTTAAAGATCATTAAAAAGCAGTTTTTGCAAGCCCAATATTAGTTTTTAAGCAGTTAGCAGGGGTGAGCCCTCACCACTCAGTGTTAACCAAAGCGAGTGATGAGTGCCGCTCAGGAAGCAGAGGGAGGCCGCGGTAACCCCAGGGCCTGTGGCGGAGGGGGACTTCCAAACCCATTCTATCCCAGTTTTGTCTATGGAGTCACAAAATGCTTTTTCAATGCTCTCTCCATTGCTGGAACTGTGCTAATCATTACTGAATAATACTAATAGTGACGTTGATAATAACATAGTAATTATAATATAGAAACTCATTAAGCACCCACTATAGATTAGAAACTATACTATATACTTTATACAAACATAAAGCATTCTCTCTAATCCTGCAACTCAGCTTCAAAGTATTATTAACCCCATTTTACCCATGAATAATTTTTTAAAGATTTTATTTATTCATTTTAGAAAGAAGAGAGAGAAAGGGGGGAGGAGCAGGAAGCATCAACTCTCATATGTGCCTTGACCAGGCAAGCCCAGGCTTTCAAACTGGCGACCTCAGCATTCTAGGTCGACGCTTTATCCACTGTGCCACCACAGGCCAGGCAACACATGAATGTTTTAAGTTGAGAAAAACCCACAAAAACTAAAAACAGAATCTTTAGAATTTCACGATCCAATGAGATGAATGTTTAAACAAATGAATGTTATACGAGACTGGAAATATATCATTGCTAGCATTTACAAAATATTCTTAATGTGCCAGGCACTGTTCTGCTGTCTCCCCAGGTGAGAGCTTATTTATTTCTCAAAAAATACTATGAGGCAATTACTTTAACCTCCATTTTCTGCATAGGGAGAGCAAGGAGAGAGGAGTTCTAAGACACTTGGTTAATAGTAGACAGCTGAGCCTGACCTGTGGTGGCACAGTGGATAAAGCATTGACCTGGAAATGCTGAGGTTGCTGGTTCGAAACCCTGGGCTTGCCTGGTCAAGGCACATATGGGAGTTGATGCTTCCTGCTCCTCCCCCCTTCTCTCTCTCTCTCTCTCTCTCTCTCTCTCTCTCCTTTCTCTCCCTCTCTGTCTCTCTCTCTCCCTCTCTCTCTTTCTCCTCTCTAAAAATGAATAAATAAAAAAAAAATAGTAGACAGCTGATTGGAGGAAGAACTGGGTACAAGCTTGGGTCTCACATTAGTTCATCTCACCCAGCACTCTTTTTATTCACCTATATAATAGACTTAACAAAAGGTATTAATCTCAGAGACCATCCGATCTGCAGAAAACACTCAGCAGAAGCTTGGCATGGATTGCCTGCCCTCTAACAGCCTCTTTTGGTGTCGTGTCTTGTTCCCTCCTTCACTTTCAGTGCCTGGAACATTGCCTGGCACAAAAGAGGGGATTAGTAAATTCTTTGTTGAATACATGCTAAAATGTCAGTTGTCAAGCTATCATTGTAGTTATTGAGGAGAGATGGAGGGCAATTTTACATCACCGTGTCTGAAGGGATTTGATATGGCAACTGGGAGTGAGGTGTGCTGGTAGGAAAGGAATCACTGGGGAAACTTCTCTGACTTACGTGACCGTAGGACGACTGAGGTGATGGAGGTGAAAGCCAGCATCCGGAGCTTGGGGAAGTTCTTTCGGGTCTGAGGGAAGAGATATGTGGAGCAGAGGTGGCTGCCATCGAAACCAGGGCACCCTAAGCTGAGGAGGCAGATGCCTGGGCAAGTTGTCTACATACTAGAACAAAGGACAGGTTTCCTCTGGAGCAGCTGTTTGTCCCTGTGTCCTTAGGAGAAAGGCAGCTCGTGGGATAGGAGGAGATCAGGGGAGGTCACCACAGAAGTCCGAGGTGAAGTTTTGAGGAGGAGATCATCAACAATGTCAGACATGATGGGGTTCTAGTTCACGACTCAGCTGGACCAGGATTAGGTCACAGTAGCCAGTTCAGTATGAGCGTATACACATGTTGAGTGAACCTGCTGAAGATCAGGGTATAACTGATTACCTAGCACTTGGATTTCCACATCTGACTTCCAAGCCTTAACCACCCTGCGATCCATATGTCGCCGCTCAGCCCTTCCCTTTGAACACACTGAGCTTCACCTCCAGTGTGCCCGTAAATCCTCCTGCGATGCCCAGCCTCCTCCATCTATGTTGGTCAAAATTTTAGCAATTTTTTTTAAAGGCTCTAATCATCTTCCATCATGAAGACATATCTGATTCTTCCTAGCTATAAGTCATCACCTGCTTTTTTATCTTCGACTTCTCATCTATAATTCTCTTGTAACACTCACCTTATCCTGCCTGTTATTACATAATTAATTGCCTGTTGTGTTTCTGGCCCACGCGGGGCCCTTTGGGGCAGGATGGATCTCTTTATCTTGGTGCCTCCCTTCACAGGATCAATAACACTTGTTAAGTTGAAATAAGACCTAAACAGGGTGTATTGCTCTCCATCTATTACCTCCAAACTGGTCTTTGGGGATTCCTGTTGTCCATAGAGCCAAAGCTTTGAAAAAAATTTAAAGGAGAATATAAAAATACTTTTGGGCAAAAAGAAGGTGTGTCAAAGAGTGGAAAACCCTAAATGTACATCAGCAGAGCACTAGTTAAATAAACTTTGGAATGCCCACCCAGCTGTCATGAGGAATACGTTTATAAACAGTGGCAGAGCAATCTCCACAGTGTATTCTGGACTAGAGCCAGTTAATTAAGTGAAGCGGAAAAATAAGCATGTGTGGTTTAAGAACATGGGGATGAGGATATAAATTATATACATCTGCATATGTACATTTATAATAAGGATGGGAAGATTAACCCAAAACACAAGTGGAAGAGGTTACACATGCCTGTAAGGTCAGGAAGAAACCATATGAGGGAGATAGGGGGTGGAGCTGAATCTCTCTCAATATACTTTGCTTTCTTTCTTTATCATTTTTTTAATTTTTAATTACAGTTGACAGACATTATTATATTAGTTTCACCCCAGTTATTAGACATCACATAACTTACTAAGAGTTCATCCCAATAAATCTCACACCCATCTGACATCATACATATTCGAATATTACTGACTGTATTTCCTATGCTGTATTTTACATCCCCATGACTATTCTGTAACAACCATTTTGTATTTTATTTATTTAATTTTCTTAGAAAATTAAATTTAACAGAGTGACATTGATCAATAAGAGGATATAGTTTCAGGTAAACATTTCTACAGCATTTGAACTCTGTTGATTATGTTGTATACCCATCACCCAAAGTCAGATTATTTTCCATCACCTTATATTTGTTCCTCCTTACACCCTTCCTCTCACCCCCTCCTTCAACCCCCTCCCCCACATCACCCTCCCCCTGGTAACCACTGCACTTTCATCTACCGTATGTCCATGAGTCATAGTTTTATGGGCCACCTATGTCTGAAATCATACAGTTCTTAGCTTTTCCTGAGTTACTTATTTCACTCAGTTCTCAAGGTCCATCTATGTTGTCATAAATGGCACTATGTCATCATTTCTTAGCGCTGAGTAGTATTCCATTGTATATATGTACCACATCTTCTTTATCGAATCTTCTATCCAGGGACAATTTGGTTGTATTTCTGAATCCCTTCACCTTTTCCACCCATTCTCCCAATCCCCCTCCCATCTGGCAACTGTCAAAAGGTTCTCTGTATCTATGAGTCTGTTTCTGTTCTGCTCGTTTATTTTGTTTTTTAGACTCAATCATTGATAGATATTTATTACAATTTTATTGTTCATATTTTTTCTTTATTCTTCTTAAAGAAGACCCTTTATCATTTATGTAATACTGGTTTGGTGGTGATAATAAACTCCGTTAGCTTTTTCTTGTCTGGGAAGCTCTTTATCTGTCCTTCGATCCTGAATGATAGCTTTTCTGGGTAATCTTAGTTGTAGGTCCTTGCTTTACACCACTTTGAATGTTTCTTGCCATTCCCTTCTGTCCCACAAAGTTTCTCTTAAGAAATCAGTTGACAGTCTTATGAGAGCTTCTTTGTAGGTAACTAACTGCTTTTCTCTTGCAGCTTTTAAGATTCTCTCTTTGTCTTTAACCTATTGTATTTTAATTACACTGCTCACAAAAATTAGGGGACATTTTATCACTTTATATTCATTTTGAAATATCCCCTAAATGTTGTGAGCAATGCATAATGTATTTTGGTGTGGGCTTGTTTAGGATTAATCTTGTTTGGGGCTCTACACCTCCTGAACTTGCATGTCTATTTCCTTCACCAGGGTAGGGAAGTTTCCTGTCATTATTTTTCTACATAAGTTTTCAATTCCTTGCTCTCTTCCAGCACACCTATGATGTGAATGTTGGTATACTTGAAGTTGTCCCAGAGGCTCCTTACACCATCTTTATTTTTTGGATTCTTTTTTTCTTTTTGCTGTTCTAAATGGGTGTGTTTTGCTTTCTTATATTCCAAATCACTGATTTGATTCTTGGCTTGATATACTCTATTGTTGAGTCCCCATAAATTATTCTTCATTTCAGTCAGTGTATCCTTTATGTTTGACTGGTTCTTTTTTATGGTTTCTATGTCCTTTGTTATGCTTATTATTTCTTTGTTGAAGAGTTCTCACCGA
This sequence comes from Saccopteryx leptura, assembly GCF_036850995.1. NCBI lineage: Eukaryota > Metazoa > Chordata > Mammalia > Chiroptera > Emballonuridae > Saccopteryx > Saccopteryx leptura. Next base: position 307,125,678 of record NC_089503.1, read on the forward strand.
GTTCCTTGAGCATCCTTTAACCAGTGTTTTGAACTCTGCATCTGGTAGATTACTTGTCTCCATTTTGTTTAGTTCTTTTTCTGGAATTTTTGTTCTGTCCTTTCATTTGGGACGTATTTCTCTATCTCCTTATTTTGGCATCTCCCTGTATTTGTTTCTATGTATCAGGTAGAGCTGCTATATCTTGTTGGCTTGGTAGAGTGGCCTGATTTAGTAGGTGTCCTGTAAGCTCCAGTGGCACAGCCTCCCCAGTCACCCAAGCTGGGCCCTCCAGGTGCTCCCTCCCCCCACCATGTTGACTGTGTACTCCCCTCTTTTTGTAGTTGAGTATTACTTGCCTTTGGCATATCAATGGGAGGGATTTCCTCCCAGGCTGATCAGCTGCAAGGACTGGCTGTGACCACTACCACAACCTCTGACCATTGTGGAGAGTCCATCAGCTGTGCTAAGGCCCACTCCACAGGGCAAGACTTACTTCAGCAGGGCTCTGATGCCCACTGAGTTCTCCTGTTGAGTGTGTTGCTTATGGAGGTGGTTGGGTGGTAGTGCTTCAACATGGTCTGAAGCTGTCCACTGGGTGTACTGGCTCTAGGGCCTCCTGGGAGGTACAGGTCAAGGTCTGCCACTGCCTGAATTCTGCCCAGGGCCACCCAGCATGAGCTACTACTTATGTTGGCTTTGGAGATACCCAGGTGAGTGAGGGCAAGCTGTGAATCAAGGCTGGCTGCTGCTAGTACCAGGCCTGGAGCCACTGACTGAGAGGTAAGGTGCACACTCAGGCCAGGTGCTGCTTGTTTGAGAAATTTAACGAAAATCTGGAGCATGAGTCAAGACAGGCCATTTATATGGAAAAGGCACTGGAAATGGGTTGGGTGGGCCCAAAAGTTCAATGGGGCAGGACTCGAGGGAATCACCAGGGCAGGATAAACAGTATGGGCCAGGTTGATGGGACTCAGATATGGCACCTGCCCGCTGGCTCTCTCTCTCTGTGGGAGAGCTCATCAATGGAACACTGTCTCTACTAGCATTTCTGTCTGAGAGAAAGCTGATCCCCCCAGCTCTTGCCTTGATGCTGGACAATTCAGTTCTTTCCTGTATTTCCTGGTTTCCTTCAAGCTGCTGCCCAAGCACTGGAGCTCAGAGGGAGTGAGTCTGAGTAACTCGATGCATGGGCCCTTTAAGAGGAACTGCTTGGGACTCCTGCAGCTCTTTGTCTCACTCAGCCACAATCCCCTCTGGTTTTTACAGCCAGATGTTATGGAGACTTTTCTTACTGGCACTGGAACCCTGGGCTGGGAGGCCTGGTGTGGGGCTGGTACCCCTTGCTCTTCATGGAGGACCCTGCAGCCAATATATATCTCCCAAATTTTATCTTCCACATGTTGGTGCAGGACCAGCCCATTCTGCATCTGCGCCCCTCCTACCAGTCTCAATGTGGCTGCTTCTTCAATTTCCCAGTAGTAGGATTCTTGATCACGTCGATTTTAGGTGGTTCTGAATGATGGTGTTCTGTAGTTTAGATTGGCTGTGGGAGGAGATGAGTAACGTGTTTACCAACATAGTTATCTTGACTGGAAGTCCTAAATATACTTTGCTTTATAGATTCAACTCCAGAACCAGGAAGACATTTTACATAATTACAATGCAAAATCAAATTTAGAAAATAGCAATATCTAAAGAGTGAAAACAAAGTAAAATAAATGACTTTATGTGTTAAATAGCCAAATAGAAATTATTTCAAAACACATTGTCTTGACTATATCTCTAGTGGTATATACTCTATGGATAAACATACCTATAAAATAAACTTAAACATCTGCAGTAATCATAATGTTGGTTTAGTGTTAATGTGATTGTTCTGAGACAGATGTGTGTACATTGTATGATAAATTAAACGAGTGCTTATATTGATATCAATGAGAACTGAATATTAGTGTGGGGTAAAGGATATAAAAATATCAAATTGAAGAGACTAAGTCAAAACTCCTTAGTAATGGGTTTGATTTGGAAGTTTTAGTGTGACTCATAAGGAATTTCCTCATTGAGAAAAGAAAAGACAAACCTTATTTGCTAGCTTGGCCCACTGAAAAGGGCTAGTTATATAGACTAACCCTGTAGCAGTGACCACACCTAGTACCCATAGTGTGGTCTCCAAATACCACTGCCCAGTAGAAGAAAGCAGTGCTGTCGGTAGAAGTACTGTATATGATTCCAGGTTGGGGATAGACAAAATGATAAATGAGCCCCAAACCATCTTCCTAGAACCTAGGAAGCTGTTATAACTTCATTAGAATGTATCCACAAGACTTAGAAGCCACCTCTATGGGACATCTATTGGCAAACAAAGGATAATTATAAAAATTAATTTAAATCTGTGTTCATAAAGATACTTAAACCTAATCAAGAGTTTTATTTCTGGCTATGATGGGATAATTGGGAGAAGATGACCCCTCATGCTGTACAAACTAGAAAATTGGACAAAAATATATGGGGGAAAAACATTTGAAGACCCTGAACAGGAGATAGTGCTGAATCTGATTCCTGGGAGCTGGTGAGCCCCTGGATTTCTTCATGGAGGGACTCATTACCTGATGTGGTGAGCGGGGTCTTGGAGAAAGCTTGATGGTCTTGCCAGGCTGAGGGGACAAAGATCAGAGTTCAAGGAGCTGAAGGGCCTGGGATTTGCAGGACAGAGAACCAGAGAAGAAGGAGATATGAAGAGAAAGCTCCAGACATCTGAACATGGGTTTTCTTGAGTCTGTTGATGAATATTAAGTCAATGATACATTACACAGTTGCATGTAGTCTAACTACCAGTTTGGGCAAAGAACAATGAGGGAGCTAGCTCTAAGTTAAATATCTCCCAGATCCCACACAGGGCTGAAGACATTAGAGTTCTGGCTTGAGTGGAGAGTCCTTGTTGAACACTGGGTATTCAGGAGAGAAACCAGAAGAATCATGCTATGGTAGTAGGGATAGACTATTACAAAATAAAGGCTGTTGTAACTACAGCCTAACAAAGCTTCAAAAAAAAAAACCCTCAAAAGAATTGTGTGATCATCTTAATGCCTGCTAGAACAAAGCCCAACATTCTTTGAAGGAAGGTTACAGATGGTTTCACAGGTATATGTCAAAAGTTACCAAATTACACAGTTTAAGCACATGCCATTTATTGTATATTTATCACTCAGTAAAACTATAGATTTGAACAGATGCTCCTCAAAGGAAGGTGAATGAATAGCCAGTGATCACAGGAAAAGATACTTGACAACATTAGTGATGAGGAAAAGGAAAATTAAAACCATGAGATACCACCCCAAGCCTGGCAGAATGCCTAAAAACAGATTGACCATGCCATACGTTGGCAGGGGTGTGAGTCAACTGGAAATCATAATGGTGATGAGAATATAAAATGCTACATTCATTTGGAAAATGTGTTTGGTGGCTTTTTAAAAACAAGTATATATTTTCCTTACCACCTAGCCATACCATTCCTAGGCATTTTTCTAAAAGAAATGAAACTTATGTCTGCACAGACTTGTAGATGAATTTTCCCAGAAGCTTTATTTAGAATAGCTCAAAACTGAAAATAACCCAACTGTCAATCAACTGATGACTGGATATATAAATTATCCTATATCCTAACAAGGGTGCTACTTACCAATAATATAACTGTGGATACATGCACCAATTTAAATGATTCTCAAAATATTATACTGAGCAAAAGATATCAGACACAAAGGAGTTCCCTTTATATTAATCTCAAATCTAATCTACAGTGATAGGAAGCATGTTGTTGATGGCCTGGGGTTGGGCACAGAGGTCAATTAACCATGAGTCCTGTTGGCAATACCTTCAAATACATTCAGGACCTCACTCTTTCTCACCACCAACCCTGCTACATTCCGATGCAAGTCACCATCACTTCTCTCTGGGAGTGTTTGCACAGCCTCCTAACTGGTATCCTTGTTTCCACTCCAACTCTCCTTTAGCTTATTCTCTTCGCAGAAGATAGAGTGACCCTGTTAGATGGAAGTCAGATCAAGTAACTTCTCTGTTCAACACTCCTCAATGGCTCCCCCTTTCACTGAGAGTACAAGCCAAACTTTTTATAAAAGGCCCAACATGACTTGACTCCCACTGATTCTCTGGACTCGTCTGCCATGACCCTCCTCGCTCACTCTGCTCTGGCCACGCTGGCCTTGTGGCTCATTGTTGAACATCCCAGCCCACCCTGCCATCATTTTGAAGCCTTTGCACTGGCTGTTCCCTGTGCCTGGAAGGCTCTCCCCTCCAGATACCACATGGGACACTCCCCTCTTTCAAGGAAACCCTCAGATGTCACTGTGTTCACTTCCTAGGGGCGCCGTAACAACTGTAAACTACATGGCCTGAAACAGCAGGTTTGTCCTCTCATGGTTGTGGAGCCTAGAATCCAAACCAATGGATTCTAGGCTCCACAGAGGGCTATCCTCTCCCATGGGGGCTCCCAGAGAGGAGCCTCCCCAGCCTCTTCCCAGCTCCTGGTGCTTCTTGTCAGTCCTTGGCTTTCCTCAGCTTGCATTCCTCTTGTTCCAGTCTCTGCCTCTGTCACCACGTGGCTCTCTTTCCTGTGTGCCCCTCTGTCTTCACATAGCATTCTTCTCTGTGTGTGTAGATCCAAATTTCAGGCTCCTTATAAGGATGCAGTCATTGAATTAGAGCCCCCTAGCCCCCCAAGACTCTATTTCCAAATAAGTTCACATTAATATGTATTAGAACTTAGGACTTGTAGATATTGTTTCAAGGGGACACAACTCTACCCACTGAAGTCACTTTTAGAGAGAGAGAGAGAGAGAGAGAGAGAGAGAGAGAGAGAGAGAAGGGGAGGAGCAGGAAGCATCAACTCCCATATGTGCCTTGACCAGGCAAGCCCAGGGTTTTGAAACAGCAACCTCAGTGTTCCAGGTCGATGCTTTATCCCACTGCGCCACCACAGGTCAGACTGAAGTCACTTTTAGATGAGACCTCCTCTGGTCACCCCCATCTAAAATCGCAGCTCCTTCCCCAGCACCTCGCCATTCTTTCCTCCTTGTTTCCTTAGCAACTACCTTCATTAATCATATTACCTATTTTGTTCATTAAAAAAGAAGTCTTTCTCCTTCCACTGGAATATGAACTCCATGAAGTCTTGACTGCTCTATGGCTAGTTCCAGTGGGCACTCAATAGATGTATGTTGAATGAACAAAAGCATGTTGTGAAAAGTAAGGTGTTTGGGCCACGATGCACGACTTAATTTCTCCTGACTCTCTGAGGGTTTTTATTGACCTAAGTGAATTTTTTTTTTTTTTTTTGAGAAGTAGCTTTGTTTGGTATAAACCTGAGAGTCCCCGCAGACAGCAAGCCCATCTTGCTCTGGTCTCTTCTCCCAGGTCGCTGGCTTAGTTCCTGCCCCACGACCATTCTTATCTCAATTCATTTCCCCCACGATTTTTAGTTATTTTAGGAGATTGATGACATCCATTTTGTGAAAGAGATGGGACCGTTATCACTGAGGCCAGAGGAGGAAAGGGGTCTCATTATATCCTTTTTCTGATCAATAACAGTCACCAGGTCTCACTGCGAAAGCCCCGGGTCTAATTGTTTCTGTCTGCCTCCATTCCCACCACTGGGACCCTTGATTCCTCTGCACCAGTGCTTTCTGCAACCCATTCATTAGTAGGTGGAAAAAAACAACTTATTTAAATGTGACCAGGATTCTTTTTATTTTTATTTTTTATTCTTAAAAAAAATAGAAAAGATTGAAGATATTCAAATTGTGTCAATAAGTATTGTTTGCTGAAACTTTTATTTTACTTAAGTGTGTGTGTTTATGAATATGTGTGTCAGGTCTGGATATAAAAAGTGTTCTGTACAGGCACATTCATATTCTCTCTCTCTCCCTCACTCTTTCTCTCTTTTCCTTCTTTCTTCACTCTCTCCCTCCCCTTTTATTTCTTATTAATTACTGGAGGAACTTCCTAAGACTGGGTACTTGATGTACTCTGATTCCTCACATTTTAAGTCCCTTTGAAGTGCTTCTCGTCGTCATAGTGGCAGCCAGCACCTGACTGCACATTAGTGTGCTCTCCAAGCATCTGGAGAGATCACTGAGCAGAGCTTCCCGGGCCCCGCACACCCTTGGGACCCTGACTTGATTGATAGACCTAGATTGAAGTTCAACATCAGAATTTTTAGCGGGGTTCCTGAGATTCTAATGCAGTCAAGGGTCATACTTTACAAATATTAGGGATGCTATAAGGAAAGATTAAGTCAATGTTGATACCAACAAACTATATCTGACTTATTCAGTGGTACCCATTCTTCCTGGGACCATAAGTGACCGGAGGCTGACAGACTCATATCTGAGGGCATGAAACAGACTCCTTGTGTTAAATCAGCTTCCTCTTTTTTTTTCTTCGAAAACAATACATATTTATTATCTTAGTTTCTGTCGGGCAGGAGTCCAGGCACAGCATAGCAGGTTCCCTGCTCAGGGTGTCACCATGATGCAAACAAGGTATCCCCGAGATGCGGTTCCCATCTAAGCTTCCTCTCTCTATGCAAGTACTGATTCATCATTCCTTCCTCCTCCTTTAGGGAAGTTCTGCCTGCGCTGGCTTATGGAGGACTTGTTCCCAGCTTTTGAGTCATGTAATGACACTGTGGCTCTATCATCATAGATGTAGTGCTGCTTCATTGTCCAAGGATCTGATAAAGGTCTTGTGGTGAAAAGCAGAGCTCACAGGACACATGGCAGAATCTGTCAAGAAGGTGGGCTGTGGACAGCTGGGGGCTGCTATCCACAGCTGTAGTCAGCCTTTGAGGCGCTACACAGGTGTTCTCTTGTTTTCTCTGGGCAGAAAGGTAGATTCTAACAATAAAGCACAGAGCACTAGTGTGAAAAAAGTCACCCAACCATTTTTAGGCTTCAAATTTAGTGGGACAGGTGACAGAATTGGTTGAGGCAATGGCTAAGGGACACTCCCATTTTCTCAGGAGAAAAGTATTACACAAATACCTGATACTGATAATGTTGTGAAGATATTACAGCTGCTTCACTGCCTCATGGTCTGTTTAACCCCTGGGATTCCCCACATCTTTGGTCAATGACTACTAATTTGTAGATATGTGTTGTCACTCAAAGCACCAGTAATTGAGGGTGGGTGGTCCAGCATTGGCTAAAGTTCAAATAATGGAAACACATGTCATTCACTATTAACATATGCCAAACACCACTGTAAGCAGATGATGCATGTTGATTCATGTAATTTTCCTAAAGTCTAAGAGGTAAGTACCATTATTATCTCTGTTTTGGGGGCTAAGAAAATTAAATGCAGCCAGGTCACATGCCTTACTCAAATTCACAGAACTTGTAGTTATGGAGCCAAAAGACGAACCCCGGTAGTCTAACTCCAAGGTCTGTGTTATGAACAATGATGCCATATTACCTTACAAAGGAGTTTATAGTATAGCTAGGAAAGAGGGGAGACTTTTCTCCACAGGAAATGAAGGGGGAAACTGCTTTCAATGGAGGAGGAGTAACGGTTAGTACATAGTAAGGGGGAGAGCATGTAACTAGCTAGTCTTAAGGTTTACAAATTACAATAGGTATAATTTATTCCAGTGGCTTTATGGTACTACTCTGGCAAGGCATTTAATAGTCGATCATAGGTATTTAGAGTGTTCCAGCTTTGTTCAAAATCCTGAGGGGTGGGTCTTGTGGACTGGCCCGATTCGGTGAATCTCAGCAGGGCTGGCTTAGAAGTTTGCATTCACTAGGGAGGTTGGTTCTGGCAGGCTGGCTGGTCACAGATGGCTTTGCTCAAATGTCTGGTGGTTTTCTGGCTTGGAGCAGCAGGGATAACTCGCCACCTGTCTGTCATTATCCAGCAGGCTAGCCCAGGCTTATTCAAATGATAGGTTTTGAGACAAGCAAGAGAGGGTAAACCCCAGTGTCCAAACCTTTTTAAAGAATAACCTGTGGCTTTTGTTACCACAAACTGTCACTTACTGTTAGGACACAACACATACAAGGCAATGAAATGCTAGTAACCTGAGATTTAATGCTGACCTTGTTTGAAGGAAATTATGTGAGTCAATGCTCCTTCAGGCCACCCTGAGGAGTGATGCGTCTAGAAAGTTGCTTTCTTTTCTGTAAATATACAGAACTAACTGATTTCAGTTTATGTGGAGTGGTTAAGACTTACAGTGACCTGGCTGGAATGTCTAGTCTGTTTACCGGTGAAGGACTGCAGTGGACAGGGATAGTGATGGGAGGTTGGGAGAGGTCACGTGTTTGTAGTAAAGGTGAGTAGTGCAGCCTCCTGGCATCTGAGACTGGATTTGGGAATGCGTTCCCTTGCTGACGCACTCCCAGACGTGGTGGTGTGATATAAATGAAATTGAAGCTAGTGCTCTACTTCAAATATAATTGAGATGTAATAGATGTTGAGGAGGGTGTAGATACTATTCTGGAAACCCACAAATCATTGCTAACTAACATTGTTTCTCTAGGTAAGTGTGTTCTCTGTTTCAAACAAAATGAGTTAGATACTAACTTTTAGGTAGAATAGGGTCCTCAGCTGTTGAAAGCCTGTCCTTAAATGGTTTTCTCTCAAGAAATGGGATATTAAATTGTTCCTCTTTTAAACAATGGAGTGCCTAATTATTTCTCTTTCAAATACTTTCATGCTCCATTGTTCCTCTCTCAAACAATGGACCATTCAATCAGTCCTCTCCCAAACAATGGGGTGCATGCAATTGTTCCACTCCCAACAGTTGAAAACTCAATTGTTCCTCTCCCAAGCAATGAACCATTAAGTTATTCAGGTAAACACAGTTAAAAAGCTTCTGTTTCTAGCGGTAGAAAGCAAAGCTGTGATGAGGGAAATAATTTGGACCCAGCTTGCTTCATGGAGTCAGTCAAGTTCATGATTATTATCATGATCCTTTGGGATAATTCCGAAACTTTCTGATTAAGATATTTTCAATACCCTATTAGAGTTTCACGTTTTCTTGCTAACCATGCAAAGTGGACAAGAATGGTCTCTCCATTTAAACTGTGGGCTTGTGGACACCAGTCGGAAGATGTCACAGCCATGGCGAAACTTAATAAAATAATACCCGATCTGTATTGATTGGGCTCCTGCCACAGACATCTGAGTCCTATCTCCGCCTCAGGAAGCTCACACTCAGGTTGTCTCGGAAGATACCTCAGGAGAGAACTGGTCTGGCACCTCAGAGGACAGACAGCTAGCTCCACCTGGGGAGACAGAAAAGGCTGCACAAAGATGACAGTTCCCTTGGGCTTTGGCAGTAAGAAGTGTTTTGACAAAGGCAAAAGACTTTCCAGAATTCATCTACGCAGAAATAAAAGCACATGCATGGTGTGAACATTCACAGGATAGGCTAGGGCAGTGGTCCCCAACCCCCGGGCTGCGGACCGATACCAGTCCGTGGGCCATTTGGTACCAGTCCACAGAGAAAGAATAAATAACTTACATTATTTCCGTTTTATTTATATTTAAGTCTGAATGATGTTTTATTTTTTAAAAATGACCAGATTCCCTCTGTTATATCCGTTTAAGACTCATTCTTGATGCTTGTCTCGTAAGTTTGACAATTATATTTTAAAATACCACAGTTTTTAAGCCAGTCGCATAATTTTATTTTGTGCATTTATCCGTCTTACCCTAAAGGCCGGTTTGTAAAAATATTTTCTGGCATTAAACCGGTCCGTGGCCCAGAAAAGGTTGGGGACCACTGGGCTGGGGGACAACCATAGCATGGTGTGTTTGTTTTTTATTTAATTTACGGCAGTGACATTGGTTAATAAGATTATAGAGTCAAATCATCTTCCATTACCATATATTTGACCCCCTTTACCCTTTACTACAGAGTGATGGTCATCAAAACAGCAGGAAATTGCCAGAAAGACAGACACACAGAGCAATAGGACAGAACTGAGAGCCCAGAAATATAAACTCACGTGTATACAGGCAAATTATTTTTGACAAAGGAGACAAAAAACATACAATGGAGAAGAGAAAGCCTCTTCAATAAATGGTGCTGATAAAATTGGAAAGCCACATGCAAAAGAATAAAAAACTAGACTACCCTTTGGTATGTTTTAGATACAGGACACCTGCAACAGCACGGTGAGACTTGAGGCTGAATTGTGAAGGATCTGAAAGGACATTCTCTGGAGTTTTGCTTTTTTTTTGCCCCCCTGAAATCACACAGAAGGCAAGAGAGGGTGTGATGACAGCAGAGGGCCTGGAGATTAGTCCAGTCTCAGAGATGTCCAATTAAATCCTGATTACACAGATGTGGGGCAAGTCCCCTGATGTCTCTGGAACTGATTGCTCATAGACAAAAGTGCCAAGTTTGTCCATATCTGAGAGGAGCCGAAGTGGGGAATGGTACCTGGTGGACAGGTGTGTTAGTGTGGGCAGTCATGGGTTAGCGTGTTCTGGACTAGTGCAACAGTGGACCAGCAGCATCAGTACCATCTGAGAGTATGTTAGGGAAGCAAATGATACTGAATAAGAATCTCCAGGAGGGTGGAGCCCAGTACTAGGTCTGGCTTTTAACAAATCCTCCAAATACTACTCAGCAAAAAAGGAACAAACAGTCGGTGTGTACTATGTCATGGGTAAATTTCAAAAACATGCTAACTGAAGGAAGCAGACACAAGAGACCACAGACTGCAGGACACCGTTCCTTTGCCGTGTCTGGAAGAGGCCAGCTTTTAGAGACAGACAGTAGATTAGTTGCTGCCTGGGGCTGGGGACTGGAGTGGGGGTGAACCGTCAGTGGGCACAAGGGATCTTACTGGGGAGACGGAAATGTTTTAAAACTGATGCGTGGGGCCATTCAGTAAAGTTACTAAAAACCACTGCATGGCACACTTGAAATGGGTGAATTTTATGGCACGTAAAATATACCTCAATAAAGTTATTTTTTAGAAAGGCAAGCTGTCTAAGTGATTCTGAGGCTGACTGTTGTTTTAGATGCTCAGCCCTGGACACACTGGCCTGGCCGGTGGTCCGACCCTGACTGAAGGTAAGGGCGACCTGGTGTGCTTGGTGAAAACAAAAACAAACGAAATAGCTTCCTGGGCCCCAACTGAAACGTACTGAATGTTAATTTTTATGGATGGGGATGGATGGGCACAGAGACACTTGTCCTTCATTGAACATTGCTTGGGAAACATTGAAGAGAACTTAAAACACTTATTCTCAACTTCGTCCAGATACTATTTGGGAGTATTCAAAAGTACGGACACCCACAGAAGTTCTGTTTTCCTTGTTCGGGGCTGTGGAAGTTTTAAATTCTGCCCAGGGGATCCTCTGTGCAGCCAAGCTGGACCCCACTGCTAATGGTCATTCCTTCCAGCTCTTTCTAATTCTTGTATCTGCCAACGCTAGGACAGACACGATCCCTATGGCTAATCCTTCTGATCTCGAATGTCTGTTCAAATTCCAGCCATCACATTCATGTTTCAGGCATTGGAGGGAGGAAACGGAGTATCTTCACATAAGCACACACTTTCCCTCTGTGACCTGCTTTAGCTTCATTTCACGCTTTTACAGACATTTAGTATTCAGATAAAAACATTTTCTAAGTTTCATCTTGATTTCCATTTTACACATGGGTTATTTAGAGGTATCTTATCTGATTTTCAATTATTTGGAAATTTTCTAGTGATCTTTCTGTTATTGAGTTTTAATTTAATTCCACAGTCATCAGCGTATACACATTAAATTATTTCCTTTCTTGGAAATTCTTTCAGACTTGATTTGTAGCCCAGAATGTGGTCTGTTTTGATAAGTGTTACATGTGTACCTGTGACAGATCTGTATTGTGCTTTGTTGCATGTATTCAGTTTGATCAGACTGATGAGATTTGGTTATATTGTTGCAATCTCCCGTAGCCCCACTAATTTTTTTCTTTTTATTTATTAATTTATTATTATTATTATTTTGGTGGCAAGGACAGAAAGAGACAGAGGGACAGATCAGGACAGACAGACAGGAGAGGAGAGAGATGAGAAGCATCAATTTTTTTTGTTGTTGTTGCAGCATCTTAGTTGTCCATTGATTGCTTTCTCATATGTGCCTTGACCGTGGGCCTTCAGCAGACTGAGTGACTCCTTGCTCAAGCCAGCAACCTTGAGCTCAAGCTGGTGAGCCTTGCTCAAACCAGATGAGCCCACACTCAAGCTGGCAACCTTGGGTTTTCAAACCTGGGTCCTCCATGTCCCAGTTCAACGCTCTATCCACTGTGCCATCGCCTGGTCAGGCACTAATTTTTTTCTGAATGTTCTCTGATTTACTAAGATCTGTGTGTTGCAATTTCTAACACTTGTTATAGTTTTGTCTGTGTCTCCGTTGGCTGTCTCCACTTAAAGTTTCATGTTTTAAATTATTTTATTAAGTACTTGCAAACTTGTGGATAGCTGTATATTCCAATTGAAATAGACTCTTTCATTATTATATTATACATTACTATTTGTCACTCATAATAAGTTTTTTCCTTAAAGTTATCTTTTTCTGCTATTAATATAACCACGTCTGCTTTCTTTTGCTTAGCATTTGCATATTGTATGATATATATTTTGCATCCTTGTCCATCCACCCTGTCCTTTATCTTCATGTGTTTCTTGTAATCAGCACACAGAGAGGACTCATTTCTTCTCACTCTAGTTTGACAGTCTTTTAATTGGAGTATTTATTTATTTTAATTTAATACAGCTACTGATATAATTGAGGTTAAATTTATCAGGTTTACCATCTTAATATTTTTGGTATGTCCTTTCTGCTTTTTTTGCTCTACTAATTTCTGTTTACTCTATTTTGGGGTTATTTATCTCCTATGTATTTTTTTATCTTTCAACATCACTTTTGTGGTTATCTCAGAAATTACAAAATGCATTCTGAATTTACTGTCACCTACCTAAAATTAATTTATTTATGACATCCGGAATACTACTACATCTTTATTATCATTTAACTCCACTTATCTCTTTTCCTATTTTTTTGCTATTATTACTGTATATTTCCCTGAGCATATGCTGTACTTTTCACAAGGCATTCATTGTTAATACTGTTGCTTTAAACCATCAGGATGTTTTTGAAAGTGATCTATATACTTATTTTTTCCTGTGCTGCCCATTCCATCTTGAACTTCCATGCATCCATCTGGAATAATTTTTCTTTATTCCAAAAATCTTAATTTCTAGTAGTATGAGTCTGCTGGTCATGTTTCTCAGTTTGTGCTTGTATGGGGATGTCTTGATTTTAGCTTTATTATTGAAGGGACAATTTTTCTGAGTAGGATTCAAGACTAGCAATTTCATTTTCAGAGGTTTAAAGAGGCCATGCCTCTGTTTTCTTGTATTCCTGATATCTGTTGAAATTCTTTCTTATTTTTGTTTCTTGAATGCAGTTTCTCCTTTATGTTTGGAATTTTTTGATTTTCATTTCACCAACTGGTACTCAGTGTGATGTTTCTGAAGAGACTTGAGGTGAGTGAGGAGGACTCGGAGTAGCAGTGCCATTTTTCTTGTCCGTGTCATGCTTGCCTCCAGTCATGAGTAAGATGATGAGCTAGATGCTTCTTGCAGTCTTCACAGTTCTAAGATTAGTGAGTCTCTGGCTCGGCAGGATCATGTAAGGAATCCCTGGACTGACAGCCCAGGAACTTGGGTTAAAATCTGAGCTCTTTCCCTAACTCCACCTATGACATTTGTCACTTCAGTTCCCTCTCTGAACCCGGCTCTCTTGTCTATAGTAACAGAAAGGTGGACTGTGGTCGCCAGTGCTCCTAGCTTTCACCTTCCGTGGTCTGAGTTCAGGATCATTAGAGGCATCAAACTGACAGGGGACTTCTGTAGCCCTGGACCAGGAATCATGGATTCTGGATTCTGATCCTGGAGGTTAGTAACTAGAAGTGAATAATGATGATGATACCAATTGTTTATGGGATGTTTATGATGTTGCAGCCTCTGTGCTAGGGACTTTGCCTACGCTATCAAACTTAACCCTCAAAATAAACGTCAGTGTAGTTTTTGTTAATTTCCAGTTCACAGATGTAATAGTAGATCCACAGGGAAATTAAGTAGCTCACTCCAGGCCACAGAGTGAGGAAGAGGAGGAGCAGAGACTGGACCCAGGGAGTTTGTTTCAGGGTACCTACTGCCTTTCCTACCTTAGCTGACACTTCATTATTTTAGTTTGAGCTACAGTTTCATAATAAAAATCATTCTAATGGAACAGTGTGTATAGTATTTTAGGATTTATAAAGCATTTAAAAATTATGCTCATCTGATCAAGTCCTCTCAACATGGGCTTTATTGCCTTGACTTGGGAGCTGAGGAAACTTGAGGACTGAAAAAGGTAAGTGGCTTTGCACAGATTCACAAATTGTTTAGTAGCAAAGATCTCAGCCAAACAGGTGCTCAGGGATTTGTCTGCCGCATGGCAACTAACTCTGTGAAAAGAGAAATAGTCACCTTCCCATGGTTTGTTTCACCTCTGAGGATGTGTGAAAGTGTTTTTGGAAGGTGAAGGATGTCCTACAAACACGTGTCCTTATGACTGTAAGTTCAAAAGCAAGTGTTCATCCTTCCTGTACTTGTAGCACTATAGAGCCTTCTTTAATGAGCTGTCCATGGTGTTGATGATGGGAATAATGCAGGCAGACTATTCTCGTTCCTTCTCGTGGCCTTTCAGCTGCTGAGGTCTTGACACTCTGTGGGTCCCCCGTGGTGGGTGGACATGACAAGTTAATTCTGCAGCAGGCAGGCTGGAGCAGGTCTGGCATCCATGTAATGGGTCCCTTATCGCTGCCATCTGGAAAGGGGAACATCAAATATGACAAGTGGATTATTAGAGACAAATTGTATTACGAAGGAAGAAAAGTGGTATCCCTTGGTTTCCCTGGAGGACTGTTCTGTCTACCTGGCATGAATTGGTAGCAGGAGGAGAGGGTGATCAGGAAGGTACTAAGCAAGCTGATGACTGCTTTGTTAAAGGAAGAATTCAGGATGGCATTTGAGTTTGAAAATGGCACAAAATAAATATCAGAAATAGTTGTCCTGACCTTTTTTTAGGGTTCACAGGCTTATATAAACCACGAGGGCTTTGAAAGAACTGATATTGATTCCTCAGTAGTTCTTATCCACCTCAATCCTGATTTTTAATTCAGCCACCACCCCCCTCCCCATCCCTGTGACCCGTACAACAAATAATAAGTGTGGTAGAACTGAGAACATGCCACCACCACGCCCCCCCCCCCCAGTAACCAGTGTCTAGAGGGAGCATTTTAGTTCACCAAAAATCACATGAGTGAATAGCAAGGTTCCTGGAACCTGTCTCCTATATCACCTTGCTTCATTCAGTTCTTTTCTAACTTGTACCTGAATTTGGACCCAGCTTTTCATCTTCAGATTTGTTGACTGGGTTGGCTAACCATGACCAGTAAGGGCTTTGCTTTGAACTTGACTGTTCATCTGTTTTCTCTCCCAGTTCCTCTGACAGGACACCACAATCTGGCTGTACCCCTTGTCACCCAGATCACAGCAGAATCCAATTGACTGACAATTGGCTAGGTCTCCCTTCCAAGGCTTTTTTAGACCCCAGGCTCTTGCTCAGACATAGGAGATATTAGGTACAAAGTTAATTGGTCTTACCCTAGTGACGCACTCCATGCCACAAAGCAAGGAGGAGAATAAAGAATTTGGTCAGAATTATAGTTGATGGTAATAATACCAATGCTGATCCTTCTACTACATCTGCTATTACTGTTATTTACAACAACTTCAGCCACCAGTGTATATTGAACAGAGAGTAGGTGGAACATAGGCTTCCTTAATTGGGTCCCATGTTGATCCAAAGTGGGAAGAGACCAGTAGAAATCTCTCAGTAGTGAATGAGGAAGGAATTCTGACCTTTCAGCTAACGGACAGTCTGACTAAGAGTGGCTTATTGACACTGATCTGGAAAGCCAGATGTGGAACAAGTTTCAGGGTTTGTTTCATTTAGGGTCTCACAGTGGATGGGAGGTTGCAGCTCCATTTCCCCCCCAACCCTCTTGGTTTTGACCCCCTTTGTAGTAGGCTTTGTTGTCAGGCTGTCATCTCATGTCCATGGTACAGATGCTAACAGCTCCTAGGATGACTCAATTCCTCACTCACATCCAGAATCAAGGAGATGACTTTTCATCCATCAAGTCTTGAATCTCATTCTATTTTGACAACATGGGTCCTGTGCCCATGGGAGAATGCCATGTGCTGGTGGGCATACCCTCAGTATGTGCTCACTCTGGTTCAGGAACAAGGAGCAAGGGATTACTGAATCTGAGTTAGCAAGCCCTGAATTTTGTGATTTCAGTGAGCCCTTTCAGCTCTGGCCTTATAGATATCTATGGAGAAGGGGTGACCCTGCCAGATCTACCTACTTCTTAGGCATCTTGTCATCTCTGCCCAAAGTGAACAGAGAAATGGAGACAATTGGCCAGGGGGAGGAAATAGGGCTGGAAGCCACGAGTTGCTCTCTCTGTGGTCACTCACCCTGTTTTTGAGAGGTGAGGATGCAGCTGAGATCTTACCCTGTTTGGTTTCTTAGAGATTGAATGAAAGTAGATGGCAAAGGTAGAAAGAGCTTCAGGGCTGCAGCCAGGGCCCCAGGCAATGAGGAGGGCTCATGTGAGAGGGTCAGTAGAGCACTTCAGGACCCCAGGAAGAACACCAGAATCCCCACTTACGTTCTAGCCACCTGGTCCCTCTGGCCTCTGGGCCAGCATCACATCCCAGGGGAACTGATCCAGGATGGGCCTCTGTCTCTGTAGGAAAAATACAAGGAGGCAAAGGCAAGGCATGACTCAGGTTGGCAACTTTCAAAGTCTGAAGTCCTCTTATCTCCTTTTTGTCCTGCGCTTCTGCTCCGTACAGTGGCTGGGCCAGATTCTATTGCCTGGCTTTGATGCCAAAGTTGACCCAATTTTGTGGGTCAAGTGCCTTTTTTGTCCACTTGATTCAGCTTATTTAGGCTTATCCTTGATTTCTGAATGCTAATCCTCAGCATTCACTACCTACAGTTTTGTTTTGTTTTTACCACGGGGGTAATAATGACAACAGGGAGCATTTATTGAGGTTCTCCTATATGCCTTGAGTTTGACAGACACTATCCTAAAAATGTTACGAGGTTGGTTATTGTTATTTCCATTTTTGCCTATGAGAAAACAGAGACTCAGAATGATTAAGTAACTTTCCCATGGTCCCTCAATTTGCTAAGTGGTGGTGTTAGGGATCAAAGTCATTTCTATCTGACTCCAATATACTTTTTCTTTCCACAACACTCTGTCTCACAGAGCAGGTGAGAGCAGAGTACCAGGTTGGAAGACCATCTTCAAATAGGAGGAGGGGACAGATGCACAAATGGCCCCTAGCTCATTCCCCAAGCTTTTACCTTCCTCATGTGCCCCTGTCCAGATGGCTCCTCCCATAAAACGTGCCAGGCCCCCAAGGGCCATAGCTTCCCATCAACATAAGAAAGACTGGCTGCTATCTTCAGAAAGATTTTTACTAAACACTAAGGGAAACTAGAAGGAAATAATTGCAACAAATACAGTCAGTATAAAAATAGCTAACTTTCCGAATACACATTTCTGGCTTAAGAGCCACAGTGGAAACAGCAGAAAGCTTTCTGTCGCCCCAACCTGATGCTAAGGAAGCTGTCTTCCCCCTGCCCCCACTCCCCAAAACTGATACAATGTTCATTTTGTTGGAGCTCAGCCATGTCCATACTGGACTATTGTAAACAGTGCTGCATTGAACATAGGGGTGCATATATTCTTTCGAATTAGTATTTTGGGTTTCTTCAGGTAGGTACCCAAAAGTAGAATTACTGGGTCCTAAGGCAGTTCCATTTTTAATCTTTTGAGGAACTTCCATAGTATTTTTCATAGTGGCTGCACCAGTCTGCATTCCCACCAACAGTGTCTGAGGGTTCCATGTTCTCCACATCCTCACCAACAGTTGTAGTTTGTTGATTTATTGATGAGAGCCATTCTGACAAGTGTGAGATGACATCTCGTGGTTTTAATTTGCATTTCTCTGATAATTAGTGAAGTTGAGCACCTTTTCATATCTATTGGCCATCAGTATGTCCTCTGTGAAGAAGTGTCTATTCAGGTCCCCTGCTCTTTTGTTAATTGTTTGTTCTCTTGGTGTTGAGTTGTATGAATTCTTTATAAAATTTGGCTATTAAACTCTTATCAGCTGTATCATTGGTGATATGTTCTCCCATACAATTGGTTGTTTTTTCATTTTATTGATGGTTTCCTTTGCTGTGCAAAAACTTTTTAGTAGTCTCATTTGTTTATTTTTTTGTTTCCCTTACCCAAGGAAATATATCAGAAAAAAAATACTGCTAAAAGAAATCTCAGAGATGTTACTATTAGGGCCTAACCTAGATGTAACTAGTCCTAGAATTTTTTTATATATTACAAAAAAGTGGTGTTAACTGCCTGCCCTATGGTTTCTAACTTAATACTTAATACTTACAACATCTTCTAGCTTTTATGAATTTCTACCCAATAGCAGGGTATAGGTGGAAAGTGACCATGTCATCTGACTCGCTGTTATATCATCATTTATTATCACAGTGCCTGGCACTCATTGGACAGCACTCAATAAATATCTGATAAATGGATGAATCAAATGCATAAAGAGAAAGGGCTGCCCCCCCCCCATGGAAGTGGATAACATGATTAAATATTGGTATAGAAAATAAAACGACCAAATCATTTAGCAAACTTTTCTAGACTATCTCCTCTCTCCTCTGTATCAGGCTGTGTGCTGGGCAGTATGGACCCAAGAGACAAGGGCCAGCATGACCCGGATCTTAGACCATTTGGCTTATTACATTTTCATGACTGAATTTCACCTTTTAGCTGGCCTAACTGTGCACTCCAGGCAGGTTTTTGAGGGTCCTGTTGCCCTAGTTTACAGCAACAGAATTAAGTTTTAAATGAAAAATTAGTTCCTTTCTCTTTCATCTCTCTCTCTTTCTTCCCCTTTGTTTTTTGCCTTTTATCTATCTATTCTCATTTCCTTTCCTATTTAAATGAAACCCCATGCCACACGTACGCCTTCCCCAGGTTTATCTTTCACTTTGAATTAATTTCTGATGCTCCAGATCTCACTTTTATTGTGATTTATTTAAGAATGTGTCAGTGGGACCGAGGCTAATGCATTTTCAAAGGTGGCATGTTAGCATCTTAATTGATTACCCAGAATCCTCTGTGACTGACGTATTCCCAGCAGAGCATCCAGGCAGAAGAGAGGGTTGGTGCGTGAAGCCACTGAAGAGTTGGGAAGGGATTAGTGTTAATTCCTCCCAGACTCCTCCTTGTGATGTTTCTCAGTTGATAAGAGATTAGATAGGGAAGAAAGTTTAAACACAGTCTTCCTTTTATCACCTGTTAATTCGTTCCTCTCCATTCCCTCAGTAGGTCCCAGTGTCGGGCCTCAGGCACCTATCTGATGACACACACACACCCCTCAAAGGTCTTTTTTCCTGTTCCTAGACCTGTCAGGAAAGCCCTGAGCCATGAAGGCTTCTGCTGTTGTTTCCAGGCAAATGGGACCCTTAGAGACATGATCTACCAAGGCATGGTTTGTGGGGTTGGTGGGAGGGCAAGGCGAGGAAAGAATGAGTGATACAGGGTGAGGAGAGAGGAAGCAAGAAAGCAGGGGTAGTCTGCCAACACCTGTCACTGCTCTGTTCTGTGGCCTCAGTGGTTGTGGCTGGCACACCTAGGGTGGTCCCTGTGATCCTTGCCTCTGGTGTCCACACCCTGAGATTCTCTCTCCTGCAGTGTGGAAGGGACTTGTCACTTGCTTTTCACCAAGATATATACCAAAAGTGACAAGATATCACTCTTGTGAGCATGTTGTAGAAGGCTCATCTTGCTAGTTGACCTGCTCTGGGTCCTCTCTCTCTGTGGCTGGTTTTGAAGATGCCAGTCACTACGAATCCTTAATAGCTGCAAGAAACTGAATGTTACCAGCAACTTGAATGAACGTGGAAGAGAGTCTCCAGCCTCAGATGAGAACCCAGCATGGGCCTTGACTGCAGCCTTGTTCCCACCCCTCCCCCCCCCCCCTCACAGCTGAGGACCTAAGCCATGCTGGGATTCTTGTGCCCCAAAACTGTGAGATAATACATGTGTGTTGTCCCTAAGTTTGTCCTAATATGTTCTGTAATGAAAGAAGCCAAGAGTGAATAAAACAAATAGAGTGGCCCCTTTTCCTTCTTGACGTAAGCACCAGGGTCTCAATGCTTTTATCTTCTTCCATCATCCACTTGGTCCCTTAGGAGAGGGGAGTAAACCCATTCATACTAACATGAACTTGACAGACCACAGCTCAGGTTGCTTCACTCCAAACAGAGGAACCTGTACAGAGATGCACATTAACAGCTGTGGTTCCTAATAGAAAAGTCTATTGAGTTTTGACAACTTATCAAATATGTAAGGAAATCATACAATTCCATAGAAGAAAAAAAAAGAATCCAATTAAAAAATGAGCAAAGGACTTGAACAGACATTTTCCTAAGGACAACATACAAATGGCCAACAGGTACACTAAAACGTGTTCGACATCAGTAATCATCAGGGAAATGCAAATCGTAGCCACAGTGAAAGGTCTCCACACACCTGTTAGAAGGGCTATTGCCAGAAAGACAAGAGATAACAAGTACTGACAAAGATGTGGAGAAAAGTAAACCCTATGCACTGTTGGTGGGAATGTAAATTGGTGCAGCCACTGTGGAAAACAGTATAAACATTTCTCAAAAGATTAGGAATGGAACTACCATATGGTCCAGCAATCCCACTTCTGGGCATATATCTGAAAGAAAGAAAATCAATACCTCAGAGAGATACCTACACTTCCAATAATGTTCTCTGCAACATTATTTACAATAGCCAAGATATGGAAACAACCTAAATATCCATTGATGAATGAATGGATAAAGAAAATGTGATTAAAAGTATTCCATATATGTGTAATATATATGTAATATATATTATTTAGCCATAAAAAAGGAAATCCCCCCTTTTGTGACAACATGGATGAATCTTGATGGCGTTTGCTAAGTAAAATAAGTCAGACAGAGAAAGACAAATACTGTATGTTCTCAATTATATGTGGAGTCCAAAAATGCAGAACTCCTAGAAACAGTAGAACAGTGGTTTCGAGGGGCAGGCAGGTGGGGTACATGGGAGCTATCAGAGTGTACAAATATCCAGCTATTGGATGAGATTGTTCTAGGGATCTAATAGACTGCATAGAGACTACGGTTAACCATACTGTATTATGTACTTGGAAGTTGCTAAGAGAGAGTAGATCTTTTTTTTTTTAATTTATTCATTTTAGAGAGGAGAGAGGGAGAGAGAGAGAGAGAGAGAGAGAGAGGAGAGAGGAGAGACAGAGAGAGGGAAGGGGGGAGGAGCTGGAAGCATCAACTCCCATATGTGCTTTGATCAGGCAAGCCCAGGGTTTCGAACCGGCGACCTCAGCATTTCCAGGTCAACGCTCTATCTACTGCACCACCACAGGTCAGGCAAGAGAGTAGATCTTAAATGTTCTCCCCACAACAAGGAAATGCTAATTATTTGAGGAGATGGAGGTGCTAACTAACCTTGTTGTAATAATAATTTCACAATATATACACGCATCAAATTATCACAATGTACACCTTTAGTCGATGTGTTATATTGTCAATAATATCTGCATAAAGCCGAGGAAAAGAGGTTAATAAACTAATAAGTCTCTTCTGAGCAGTCAGTTTAGATAGTTCACTGTCTTGAATTATTTCCCTTTCTTTGGGGTTGGGAAGTGGGTTGTGGCAACGGTTTTAAATTTTCCTTCTCTCTTTAAACTATCCTTTGTTTGCCAGGCTTTCACGATCTGCTATTTCGGTTCCACTGAAGGAAAAATTATTTTTATTGTTAATGTCAGCACTTCTTTCTCAAAGCAAATCCCCTTTAGGCCAAAGTGTCTCGCCCTGGGCCAGGGGCTCCCAACTCACTCAGGAGACCCCCAGTTAAGAGGCTGCATGGGGCCACGAGGCCTGCGCGATGGAAGGGCGCTCCCGCAGGGAGCAGGGACAGCACCAGTCTGAGGGCTGCGGTCTGACGGCTGCCTGAGGACAGCGTTTGCTCTTCACACCTAATTTGGCTTGGGCTCTAGAATCTGGTGGAACTGAATTTCACTGTCTGTGGGCCATTTACTGACTGAGTTACTTAACCTCTCTTCACCTGTTTCCCTTTTCACATACAATTATTTTGAAAATTGAATAAGGTGGCGTGGGAATGATTTCTCACACCATGCCTGGCCCCCTAGCTGTCATCCAACTCATGTTCACTTTGTAACCTTTCTCTGTGTGTGCAGAGGAGGGATGTGAGCATGGGCAAGGACAAAATGAAGTTTCTCGGGGTGACAGACTGAGTCTCAGGGCAGGAGGGCTTGCTGCTCCTTTACTCTTGCCCCCCGACTCCCCTTCTCCTTCCTTCTCCCTCCCGGGTGAATACTTGTGAAGTGCTTAGAACGGGGCCTGGTAGTAAATGATAGTTGTTGTTTGCATTATTATTGTTGTTGTTATTATTATTATTTTGCAGTTGTCACTGTTGTCATCCTCATCCTCATCGTTTTATTCCTCCCAGCCCATTTTCCATTCTCCAGTGGAGGTACTATGCCCATACCCTTTCCTGTGGTGCTGAGGCTGGGGGCTTGTGTAAACTCCATTTCCTGAATGTCCCTGCCACATGGCTCTGTGCTCAGTTTTGCCAGTCGGGAGATACTGTCAGACGGAAAGGCCTTATGTTTGCTGGCCCTTTCTCTGCTTTTGGCAGTGTCACCAGAAAGGGCTGCCACCCCGTGGGATGATCCCCCCTTTCCCGCAGCAGCACCCCCGCGGTGGTCACAGCATCGGCAGGTGGCCTCTTCAGGCCTTCCCGTGGCAGCCCCCTCCGTGCTTTGAGCGGACTGAGGCCATCTCTCCTGGGCAGGCCCAGCACTGACCAGGTGGCATCCCAGTGAGGAGTGTCCTCCAGGCATCTGCAAACGGTTGTGTTAGTTTTTCTTCTTTTCATTTCTCTATAGATTTACAAGTGAGGGTAATAGTAATGTTCTGATAAAGAATTTTTCCAGGGCAAGAAACAATCATCGTTTTTCCCCTTGTTCAGCTTACATGGCCATTTTTATGATCCCGCACTACTGCGCGTGGTGAGGTCTGCCTGTGTGGATAACACCTACCTCACATGCGTTCCTACCTGTGCTCAAGTGTGCCTCCTTAGAGAAGTGTTCCCTGAACTGCCTTATTTAATATTGTCTTGTCATCCTATTACGTTACCCTGTTTAGTTTTCTTCATGGCACTTACATCAGGCTGAAGCTAGTTTACCAGTTTAATTGTTTTAAAATTTATTACCACCTAAGCTTCATCGAAACAGGAACGTTGTCTATTATCATTCACAGCTTTATACCCAAAACTTAGAGCAGTGCCTCGCACAGAAATGTTCATTAAATATTTGGGGATAGGAATTTGTTGCTATCCCCTGAGATATGCCAACCAAACTGCTATTAAAAGGCAGCTGTTTAAATATAGCTGCTATTTAAAACAGAGCTGGGGCCTTTCCTGAACCTGAGCCAGGAGGAGCTGGGGAAGGCAGATAAAAAAGCTTCCTATCTGATATCCAAACACGGCCCAATATAGACTCAGGTCTGCTGGATGAGGAGCTCGACCCATTGAGAGAAGCCATATGCTTTTGGCTGATGATTCCACCCTGGTGTCTAGCCCCTTCCTTCCCAACTTGGAGTATACCCACCATTTGGGAGGAGGGTTCATCCATCTCTTCATAATGAGAGGGATCAAACATCCTGGGCAATGCCTTATTCCTATCTCTGGAAAGGATATTTGGTGAGATTTGCTTCCCGAGGGTAGAGAGTATAGCATGGAAGATGTAAAGAGAAACTAAAAGTTAACTGGCCCTTTCTGTCCTCTAACGGGCTATAATATGGTGGGATATTGTGGGCACTGAAGAGTGATTAAATCATTATTATTGCCCACATTATGCCACACTATATACGTACATGTATTTCTTATTTAGTAATCCTAGCAATCTTATGAGATAGGTATAAATATCTCCATTTTGCAGACAAAAACTCTTAGGTTCAGAGACGTTGAGTAATTTCTCCAGAGTCATCCAGTTGGAACTGGGATTCAGACTAAAATATCCAGATGTCAAGTCCAGAAATTTTATATTTTTACATACTTTATAGATGTTGGTGAAAGACAAATGACTCCGGGGAAGAGGTAGTTTCTTTACTCAAAGAAGGAGAAAGCTATGCCTGACAAAATTCTATCACCAAGTCAGAATCATTGAGAAATTCTAAGATTTGCAAATTGCATCTTGATCCTTTCTGCTATAAAGTCCTGATATTATCCTGAATAGCCAATGGCATCCCTTTTTTAAAAAAGTTTAAGCTAAAATTTATAGATGCAAGTGATCAAGGTAAAAAAAAGCTCAGAAAGGTAGACATTGAACCAGAACAACCTGAGTTAGAATTAGAGCCCCAGTACTTGCTGGCTGTGTGGTTTCGGACAAGTCACTTAGCCTTTCTGGGTTGCCTCTGCCTCCACACTGCATGCTCCTTAGAGCAGGGGCCTCATCTCTCACTTTGAGCCCATCTGATAGTTAAGAGGTCTTTGTGGATGTCATGCTAATTATCTGTTAGCAGCCTTCCCCTTTGCATCCACAGTTCTTCCCGGCTAGTAGAACCCAGTTTTGTTCAGGCACTAGGTGAACAGCTCCTCCCTCCACTCTCAAAACGAGTCATGATTGGTCGACACCAATTATGATAATAGGATTCCTTTTTGACCACGATTGCTCCGAAAGTGGTCACAGGGCCATTTCTGAATGATGTGATGAGAGAGGAAATTGCTGACTTCTTTCCTGATAAAAGACAACACGTGATGAGTACAGGATCTTTTCTACAACTGACCCTCTTCCTCCCTGTTTGGGGTGTGTAATTCATTCATTTGAAAAATATTTATTAACTCCTCACTGTGTGCCAGGAACTAAACTAAGGTCTCTAGAAACAGAGAACAGGACAGGAAAATCTCTACCCTGGTAGATTTATACTGGAGGAAGGTAGACAAAAAAGTTTTAAAAGAAATTAATCTGAGCATGTCAAGTGATGAGGCGCCTAAAGGAAAACACTAAGCAGGGCAGCTAGAGATGGGCCACTGTTTTAGATACTGTGACCAGAGAGGACATCTCTAATCGGGCGATCCTTGAGGAAAGCTTGAAAAGGAGTGAGGGAGCCAACGTCTGGTACGAGAGATCTCCAGAAGAGAGCTAAGTTTTTTCAGTGTTGGTATGATTGGCATGTTGGAAAAATTAAAAAGGTATCCATCAGAGTGATTGGAGTGGCGTGAATTAGGACTCAAACTTTTGAACCATGACCCACAGTGAGACATAAGTTTTATATTAGGACACACACACCTTGAATCCAGTTTTTCAAAAGAACAGTTACTTTAAGTCTGTGCAATGCACTCTGATATCGTCTATTCTGTTTTTTTTTTTTTTTTTTTTCTGGTCGTAACTACTGAAATTGATTACATAGCCTACTACTAGTAAGGCAGAACCCAGTTACACTGGTACAGGGTAAGAATCATAGGAGTCAAGGTCATAGAGGTTGTGTAGGGGCCAGAAGATGGGCTTTTTGGATCCTGAAAGGGGGCTGAGTGAGAAGGAAGGCTGTCAGACCATTTAAAGTTACGGAGTGACTTGTGCTTTAAAACGGGACTGGCTGGCTGTTCTTTGGAGAACGTAATACAATAGCCCAAAGGTGAAGCATGGAGAACAGGAAGCGGCTACTGTGATAACCCGGCAGGAGACATGGGGCTTGGGCCAGAGGCACTGGATGAGAGGGTGAGGAGAGGTCTCATAATCGATATATTTTGAAGACAGGTCAAATAGGATTTTCTAGTGCTTTGGATGTAGTGTAGAAGCCAAGGATGACCCCAGAGTTTTGGACTCGAGCAACTGAAAGAATGGAGTTGTTATTTACTGAGAGGGGTGAACCGAAGGAAGAATTGGATTTGGAAAAGGAAGTGAGATCAACAGTTCAGTTTGGGGTGTGTAAAGTTTGGGGACATCTCAGTGATGATGTCAAAAAGTCAGTTTTATATTTAGATCTGGAATTCAGTGCTAGAGACATACTTTTGAGTGAGAAATTTCTAAATGGTGTTTAAAACCCTACTAGGTGATGCAATGAGGTATTAAAACAAGGTCCAATTCCTGAGCCCTGAGGCACCAACATTTGGAATTTCAAAAAGATGAGGAGAAGCTAACAGAGGGGACTGAGATAGAGTGAGAGGGGGATCAAGAGGTGTCCTGGAGGCGAAGAACCAACGTGTCTCCCAAAAGAGGAGTTGGCCTGGGTATCAGATGCCACCGGTGCATTAAGAGTCAGGCCTGAGGCCCTGGCCGGTTGGCTCAGTGCTAGAGTGTCGGCCTGGTGTGCGGACGTCCTGGGTTCGATTCCCGGCCAGGGCACACAGGAGAGGCGCCCATCTGCTTCTCCACCCCTCACCCTCTCCTTCTTCTCTGTCTCTCTCTTCCCCTCCCACAGCCAAGGCTCCATTGGAGCAAAAGATGGCCCGGGCGCTGGGGATGGCTCTTTGGCCTCTGCCTTGGGCGCTAGAGTGGCTCTGGTCGCGACAGAGTGACGCCCCAGATGGGCAGAACATCGCCCCTGGTGGGCGTGCCAGGTGGGTCCCGGTTGGGCGCATGCAGGAGTCTGTCTGACTGCCTCCCCGTTTCCAGCTTCAGAAAAATACAAAAAAAAAAAAAAAGAGTCAGGCCTGAGAGCTGACTGTTGGATTGGGTAAAGTGGAGGTCATTGGTGACCTTCAAAAAAGCTGTTTCAGTGGGGTTGGTGCGAAGAATAGCCCGATTGCATTGGGTCCCAGAGAGAATGGCAGGAGGCAAAGGAGAAACAGAGGGCATGGGAAATTCTTTTGAGTCCCATTGGGATACAGTCATCACTACAAAGGAGGAGGCAGTACTTACAGCTCTGCCAGTCTCTCAGCCATGAGGAAAAGGCCCAGAAAACTTCAGAGACTGGACAGAGACCTCACACTGATGAGGTGCTGGCTTTATTAAGCTAGCAGTAATGATTCCTATGCTTTAAGCTATCCTCAGTCAAGCAGCCAAATGCATCCTCCAGGGAAGTGTCCCAAATCACTGCTCTCATCAGGTTCTTAGGTTCCTGGAGTCAAGGTGGTGTGGGCATTGGGGTGAGTTTCTGATGGACTGTTGACCTACTGTGTGTTTTGGGGCAAGTTATTGAACATACATGAGCATCCATTTCTTCATCAAAACAATGGGTTTTATCATTGTTCTGAGCCATAGGATTATTTAGAAGATTAAATGAGATAATCCTTAGAAAGCACTTATATAGCACTTTGAAAATTGTAAATGTTCAATAAATATAAGTAATCATTATGACTTTATAGGACGTTCATTTAACAGCCCACTCTTAGGAAGACCTACAAAAGCTGAGCTGTCCCTGGCCTCCCCAGGAGAACGGAGAACTCTGCACTTGAATGACCTTGAACGAACCTCTGGATGAGGGCCCAGGGCCCAGAAGAGGAGCTGCTGAGCTCTGAGTGCCAGGAATGTCTCTGCCAGAACAAGAGGGCAGCACAGTTCCTGTCGTGGCGGTCTCTGTCCCTCCTGGTTCTGTCCCCACTTTGATAGAGTTATTCCGTTGTTCATGCCACAGTGACTAACAGAAAGCCTGAGTTCTCTGCAAGCCTCCTAAGTGTATTTACTGCTGAGCAATGCTGCCTCAGAACAATTAAATCAGATGACAGTTTTCAAATGCGTTGGCAGTTCTTTTGGCCTGTGATTGCCAGACTCCGTGTTCTTTGTAGATCGGCACCTGGAATTCATAATAACCTGCCTGGCTTCTGGCTCTCCTATGTCTCTGATCCCCTGCAGGACAGGCCCCTTAGTCCCCTGAGCAGGCCTGGCTTGCCTCAGGCACAGGAACCAACCAGCTTTTTAATCCATGGTGGGGAATGCTTGGCTACATAGCCTAGCTATGTATTTCACTGTGACCTGCATTCCAGCCCTGGAGTGAGCCTGGCTCTTGTTTCTTCTGGTTCAGGAACTCCAGGTCCTGTCTCATCCTCCTGCTTAAGCCAGCGCCCCTCCCTCGCACTTGGCCATCCTCCTTTCTCCTGCTGATGCCATCGGACCTCCCTCTCCAGCTCGGACTTCCCCCTGATCACTAGGACCTGTTCTGATCTGAGCTGGAGAAGGCACCACCTCTGACTGAGCCCAGGCATTGCTTTAGACACTTGATGCATGTCATTCCTTTTATTGTTAATCATCTGAGGTAGGTCAAGGCAGAAGGACCAGCGACTTTCCCAAGGGCACTCAAATGGTGAGAGGGAGAGTTGCATTTTGAAAAAAGGTAGATTTTTTGTGTGTCAGATACATCTAAGCAATTTGCCTCCCTTCCCCTAACATTGCCTTCCTTCCACCCTTTCCTCTGACAGGTAAACTCTGGAAATCTGATTAGGTGCTAGGTGCTGTATACTAGTGGGCAGGGTGACAATGCATACAAAGGGAGCACTAGAATGATAATAGTCTTTCCTTTTCTCTTGTCTCTTTTTTTGGCTTCTCTCTCTGTCCTCTTCCTCCCGCCCTCCCCTCTACCCCCATCCCCCGTCTTGAATGCTGTCATCTGTTAAATGTGAGGTTTGGTTTATGAGATTGAAGTAGATGCCTCCCTTCCCGGCTCCAGGTGAACACCTTTTTATTCTTCACTTTAATTAATCAAAGAGCTCTGCTTGTGGCTTTGGGCACCAGCCCAACTGATAATAAAATTTCACTGAGTTTCCCCATTTGTCATCATCCCTTGGGAATGTCTGTCCCTTGGCATGAAACCAGGATGGCAGCATCAGGGTTTCTTCTGGGTTCTGAAAATCAAAAGCTTATGATGAATTCCTGACCATCACACCTGTCAGGCTTCAGATCCAGTGCCATGACTGCACAACACCAGAATAACACAGGACATCACATGCAGCCGTGGAGGCTTCTCCACCACCTAATGGAGCCCCGGCTCCGATGGTTCATAAAATGCTAAGCCTTTGCTCCAACATGCCCTGAATCTCAGACAGAAAATTCCATCTGCAGACTTCCTCTGGATGTCCTAGAATGGCTTCTGCTTTCTTAGATCTGGATGAATAAAATACCACCACTTCAATAATGGAAAAACAGAAAGGCTTTTCAAAGGAATGTACGTATTCTACAAGAAGTGCTCTTTTTATTTTATTTAATTTATCATGCCCACTATTGATTCTAATATCTGATGTTTGAATTTGTAGTTAGGGATTTCTTTATGGTAGATCCATATATTTTGGTGGCAGGAGGAAGCTTAGGTTTATTAAAAGAATAATAAAACATTTTGAGATGTGCTGCTCCGTGTTGGGTTGGTTGTATGGAAAACGAGGAAGCAACAAGTCTGGAAGAGGTCACCCGACATCTCAAAGACATCCCCCCTTTGCAGAAGCCCATCCAAGTGGATATCTCCTTCCAAATTTGTCCCTGAGCTCACCTCAATCTGTTTTTCCAGGGTCACTTGCTTTTCTGTGCAGTATTCATCAAACTCAATTTCCCAAGAGATTTAGGATAAACTCTATTCCAGCCAAATGCTTACCTTGATTCTAGGATGAGAATTCTGGCCTGAATCCAGATCCTGCTGCCTTTCCTATCTTAGAACAAAGCAGTGTGGTGGGAACACTCTGTGGCTTGAAGGGAGAGAGTATAGTTGTATGTCAGCCCTCACATTCCATGGCTTTGTGTAGGGAATTATGATATTTAGGGTGATAGTATGTGCTATAGCAAATACGATCCCAAGTCTAAGCGACATATCAGATATTTGTTTCTTGTTGTGTGTTCCTTGTTATTGCATGGCCTTCCATGTGGTGATTCAGGGACTCAGACTTTGCCCGTGTTGGGGCTCCACCCTCTCCTAGGCGCCCAGAGCCCTCTTCTTTTAGTATGCAAATGGGGGTATAAGGGTGGAGAAGGCATAACCACTTCTTAACCAACTCAGCCGGGAGGTGACACATTCCATCAGCCCTAACTAGAGGAAAGGAGAACTTGAAATGTAAACTTTGGTTGGCGAGCTTTTTTTGAGAAATGACCTATTACAGTGGTCGGCAAACTCATTAGTCAACAGAGCCAAATATCAACAGTACAATGACTGAAATTTCTTTTGGGAGCCAAATTTTTAAACTTAAACTATATAGGTAGGTACATTGTTATTAACTTAATTAGGGTACGTGGTATTTCGTGGAAGAGCCACACTCAAGGGGCCAAAGAGCCACGTGTGGCTCACAAGCCGTGGTTTGCCAACCACTGACTTATACCATTGAAGAGATAACAAAAATCTTCAGTGGGTGGTTGGCTAGTTATAAACCTCTGTAAGTCTCCATTGTCTTATTTGAGAAATGGAGCTTCTTGAGAAATTAAGTAAATTATCCAAGATTGCACAGTTGGTAAATAATGAGTTTAATACTAAAAGTAATGTCTTGCAGCAAATATTCCATATTGTTATACTCAAACCTCACAATAAGACATATAAAAACATTTCAGGTTAGTGTAGACCAAGTTCTCTCCCTTTTTTTTTCATAATCAAAAGCTTAGGAAAGAGTATGTTGAGTTGATCAACATCTAACTGTCTTTATAAAACAAAGAAGGTGATGATTGGTCTAGTGGCGGGTTGAACAGTATCTCCCAAATAATTCTGTCTATCCAGAACCTCAGAATATGACTCATTTGGAAATAAGGTCTATGTAGATGTAGTTAGTTACTGATATCAAGGTGAGACCATCCTGGGTTTAGGGTGGTTCCTATATCCGGTGACTGGTGCCCTTACATGAGAGAGGACACACAGACATAGGGACGATGGTCATGGGAGGACGGATGCAGAGACAGGAGTTGCACTGCCACAAGCCAACGACTGCCAAGGGCCATCGTAAGTTGGAAGAAGCAAGTTTCCCTTCTAGAAACTTCAGAGGGAGCTTGGCCCTGCTGACACCTTGACTGTGGACTTTTGGCCTCCAGAATTGGAGGAATCTTCCCTTTTACTCAGAAGGAGCTGGGAGCAGGAGTTCCCCAAAGCAAGAGGCTTTGGTCCGAGTCTGGGAAAGAGCAGTGCACATGTCCAGTCTGTGATGAGTCTTGTCCATTTCAGTGAACTTCAGTGACACATGAGGAACTTGCTTTAGCTGGCTTCACAAATCTGAGACCCAGTCAACTCTTTGGGCACTGGGTCCAGCATCTTAAGTTTGTCTTCCCGGTGGTAGCGTTTCCGCTGTTGCTGAAAGGACACAAATTTGGACTTAGTCCTGGACTCAAGTCTCAGTTGTCTTTATACCCTTTGTGGAGTCCGAGGCCACTTAGTTAACTTCCTCCCAGACCAGCATAACTCTACCCCTTCCTTGTAGAATTCAGAGATAGAGAATGTGCAAAACATCCCTCATTGTGCTGGCCCAGAGCCAGCACTCCAGTTAGTGGCAGTGTTCAGCTCTCTCCTGTCCTTGCCACTGATCAGGGCCCTGAAGTTTAGCTTTGGATTTGCTTGCTACCTGTTCTCAATAGCTTTTTCAATTTTATTTTAATTTTATTTATTTATTTTTTACAGAGACAGAGAGTGAGTCAGAGAGAGGGATAGACAGGGACAGACAGACAGGAAAGGAGAGAGATGAAAAGCATCAATCATTAGTTTTTCATTGCGCATTGCAACACCTTAGTTGTTCATTGATTGCTTTCTCACATGTGCCTTGACCGCGGGCCTTCAGCAGATCGAGTAGCCCCTTGCTGGAGCCAGCGACCTTGGGTCGAAACTGGTGAGCCTTGCTCAAACCAGATGAGCCCGCACTCAAGCTGGCGACCTCGGGGTCTCGAACCTGGGTCCTTCCGCATCCCAGTCCGACGCTCTATCCACTGTGCCACCACCAGGTCAGGCAGCTTTTTCTATTTTAACCTAAATCTAAGACTCAGTAAGGTCTGTGTCTGTCTGAATCACAGTTCTATCTCCAGCACCTGACAATACTGGTGAACTAAGTAACTGAATTTGCCTGATCCTGGTCTAAATTCTTTGAGAATAGAGGCTCCATCTTTTTATTTATCTTGTACCTCTGTGGGGATTTCCTAGAACTGTACAGGAACATGTGCTCAGGGAGACCTGTTTTGATTGAATTATTATGAGAATGGATGGGAATGGGAGGGAAGGTCTTTGGGTCCAGAAGGAGAAGAGTTTGAGATGACTGCCTTTGGGGTCTTTTAATTGTCAAGAACTGCTGGTTTTTGGAATTGAAGCACTTCATTATCTTCTTAACTTGTACATGTACAGATTTAGGAGTCTGTTTCAAGGAATGTATTCAGGATCATTGACTCCAAGAAATTGTGAAGCAAAAACCATTTTCTCTTTGGAAAGACAGATGAAAAGGTCAGTGCTTTTCAAGTCAGTAAAATACTATGCCTCTTTTTTTCTCAATCTCTCTCTCTCTCTCAATGCCCCACTCATATTTTAGGCTGGGACCTCCTCCTAATTTAGAGCTCTCTCTCCCCCTTTTGCTAATTTCTATTATGAATCTACCTTTGCCACCCAGCTTAGTGTATCCCAAGGTTCTCTTTACCATGCCACAGTCACAGAGCTCCAGGGAAAGGCAACCTGGTCTCATCTCTCCAGGCAGAGGAGAACAGAAGCTCCATCTCCACACATGCTGCAGATGGCTTTTCCAGTCTACTTGAATCAGTGCCATGTGGACTTTTCCTGGATGTGGACTTTTTCTGGTCTCCTGCTCCTTGTGATAGCTCCTAATTGGTGCCAACTTGGACTTGGTGAACATGTTAAGGACACTATTCTTTTATGGATTCTTGTTGTATTGGCCAAGAGTTTGCTTAAAGGCTTTAATCACTGTAAAAACAAACAAACAAACAAAACAATATATATATATGACTGGATAAAGAAGATGTGGCACATATACACTATGGTATACTACTCAGCCATAAGAAATGATGACATTGGATCATCTACAACAAAATGGTGGGATCTTGATAACATTATATGGAGTGAAATAAGTAAATCAGAAAAAAACAAGAACTGCATGATTCCATACATTGGTGGGTCATAAAAATGAGACTAAGAGACATGGGGTGGGGGGAGGAAGGAAGGAAGGAGGGAGGGGGGAAGGGGGAGGGGGAGTGGCACAAAAAAAACTAGATAGAAGGTGACGGAGGACAATCTGACTTTGGGTGATGGGTATGCAACATAATTGAATGACAAGATAACCTGATTTATTGATGTCACCCCATTAACATTAATAAAAATTTATGTATATAAAAAAAACTACCTGGGGAGAAGAGTCCCAAAGCTCACTGGGACAGAGTGAGCATGTACCGTTCCCAGAATCCCAGGTTCTGATCTCATGTCTCCTGGAGACCTCTGCCAGTCCCCCATGTCTGCCCTGCCCTCTGGGCCATGTGCTCTTTACTCTCTGTGGCCCCTATGGCTGAGGCCACTTCCATATCAAGCCTTCCTGCCATTAAGGAGGATTCAATGAGTCAAAGTTGAAACTTCAGGGTGGTCAATCTCATCTTACCCCTTTTCTTGTATCAGCTTGGAGTCCAAGTTCCAGGATGCCATTTTTTTATTCAGTGAGAGAAAGGGAGGCAGAGAGACAGACTCCCACATGCGCCCCAACCAGGATCCACCTGGGGAGGTGATGCTCTGCCCATCTGGGTTGTTGCTTTGTTGCTCAGCAACTGAACTCTTCCTCGTGCCTGAGGCAGAAGCCATGGAGCTATCCTCAGTGCCCTGGGCCAAATTGCTCCAATTAAGCCATGACTGCAGGAGGGAAGAAAAAGAGATAGAAGGGGGCGGGGGATGGTGGAGAAGCAGATGATCGCTTCTCCTGTGTGCCCCGACTGGAAATCAAATCTGGAACATCCACATGAAGGGCCAACACTCTACCACTGAGCCAGCTGACCAGGGCAGGACACCGTTTCTAATGTAATCTGGTGAAGGAAGTTCCTAGAGCAGTTGCCCATGAAACAATCTCAACCATTCTGAGGTGGGATCATCAAGCAACTAATCGTGATCTTCACTGATGTTTCTCTACCTGGGTCCAAACTCCTCCCTGGCCAAACCTAAGTCCTTCTGCAAGTCAGTTCCATCTCATTACAATCTGGAATGCTAGTTAAGGACTCTGCCCCTTCCGTGGGAGCTGACCTTACTTCACGCTTGTGAGATCCGAAGTACGTCTTTGGCGTTAAGATAGAGCTGGGGTGAGAGTATTTAAGTTTATCTCAGAGGAAAGGCCATTATGCATTGCCATGACCATCTTGCCGGCGGTCTTTACATTGCATTTTCAGCCCTGGTTCCAGCTAAGAAAACTAAGGACTACTTTGCCTTTAATTAGCTAAGGGTTGACCTGTGAAAATGTCTCTAGAAAGTACTTAGTGAAGTGATTATTGATCATGAGCAGAATAAGAAAGTCATTATGACACAGAAGTTTAGAACAGGAGTTCTAGAATTGGACCATCTAGATTTAAATCCTGGTGCTATTAACCATTAACTGGGTGACCTCAACTTTTTCCATCTATAAAATGGGTGTAATATGAATACCTATAATGTAGAATACTAGTATCTCTCTCATGGTTTGTTATGAGGATTATGTGAGTTATTTCATGTAAAATGTGTTTACAGCAGGGCTTGGTATGTATCGAACATTCAACAAATGTTAACTGGAATTTTTATGGTAGGCATGATGTCATTTCCAGCTTGGACTTGGAATTTAAATTGGACTTGGTTCACAGGTTGGTTCTGCCACCTTGGAGCTGTGTGATATTTTCTGAGTCACTTAACCTCTCTAAGCTTAAGTTTCTCTTCACTTGCAAAATGAAGCTGGACGCTGCACCCCTGCTGCACTCATGCCCCCATCCTGCCCTTGGGTCTTTCCTCATTCTCCTCCCTCCCAGGTAAACTTTGCCTATAGGAAATACTGTGTCCTCAGCTGACGCCAGGGTGTGAGGCCCCAAACTACCTCCTCCAGACTTCTCCTTTTGCTACCTGACTCCTGCCCAGGGACTCAAGGCCTGGGCCTCCAGGAAACAGCCTGGCAGAAGGCAGTGAGCAGTTCTGGTTTGTTCTGCAGCCGGCCCAGCCTGACACGGCGTGGCCATTGGTGGTGGTGGTGGGGGGGTAGGATAGACAGGCTCACAGTAATAGAAAGAGATGACATGGTTTGAAGCAGGAGTGGGAGGAGGCGTGTGGAGGCTAAGAGAGGAACGGTTGTTTGATATCGGAGGGGGCATTTGCCTTTTATCCATGGATCTCTCAAAGTCTGTGACAAAGTTCCTTGCTGTCCCCACACAGGCCACTGGTTTTGCTTCTGTTTCATTTTGAGAGGGAGATGCTGCTACCATGAAATATTTGTAGCCCCCTTGTTTCCAAAGTGATAAGTCATAGCCCTGTGTCTACTGTTGAGATAACAGAAGTCACATCACAAACGACATTCAAGGGAGGTGGAGCCCGGCTGTGAAGTCAGCCAATGCTCCTTCATCCTGGCGGGTGGGAGGGCTCTGGCCATGGCACCTATGAAGGGGTCTTGGCCCGAGATCTGGGTTCTGACCTCAGAGAGGGAGTCTCTCTGAACAAGAGGTGGTGGCCCTTGAGCCAGAGTATTGTGACTTCTCTGGGACCACACCAATATTGTTACTCTGGCCTAATTCCTATCAGGGATCCTGCAGTAGCCCAAGTCTACCCAAACCCTGCATCCTTGTATTAAAGAGTCCCCAGGGGTGCTGCCCCCACCATTTCCTTCTACCCCCTGAACCCTGCTAGTCCCTCCTCCCTTGATACAGACTGCCAAGTGACCTTCAGCTGAAGGGCCATCCCCTCTCTGCCTCTCGGTTGCCAAGGTGAGATAGCGCCCCACCTTCTAACCACAAATTCCTTCCGCTCCAGCAATGGTTCAGTGACTACCCGGGAATCCACCTCACACTCTCCTCACCCTGCCCTCCCTCCTGGGTTCGAAAGCTCTGGTTTCTACCACAAAGACTCAGGGACACAGTGGTCTGACTGGACTCTACCTCACTGTGACGCCGACCTGCTGCCCCCTCCCACCACTTCATCCCCTCGGACTTGGGTTCGGGTCCCGAGACAGCAGTCATTGGCTGTGTGCACACCGGACTGGACTCCGGCTTGTCTTTGGCACTCCTTCATTTCCTTGCTACCAGCTTCTATAAAGTACGCCTCAGGTTGGTTTTTCCACCAGGAATGCCAGCCAGGTGTTTATGTTCATGTCTCTGGTGAAGTAGTTAGGTGCAGTTTCCATGAAGTGGGGACCATGTTTATTTCACTCACCGCCACATCCCCGGTCCCTGGCAGAGTACCTGGTGTGTAACGTAGTCTCGGCACATAAATGCTGAGCACACTCAGTGTTTTCCCAGGCGTCCTTCCCCCCTTAATCACCAGTGATCTCACTCTTACTCTACTCTATTCAGGCGGGTGAGGTCTCCTCTCCCTGGGAGCTCTCCCTCACTCCCCCCGTCCAATTAGCATGCTTTTCCTCCGAGCCCTCCTGGTGGTGTGCTTGCCCGCAGCATGGCACTTCGCTCAAAGAATGTGATTTATTAGCGTATCTGTTTCATGCAAGTTCCTTAAAGTCAGGGCAATCTTCTATTTTTCATGTCTGATAAATGAAAAATAATAAAAATGAATTCTTATGTGGCCTTGGTCCCTGATCATACCACATGTTTCATCCTTGGCCCCCTGATCTGCCCCTTGGACTCTCATATAAATCGATTGTCAGATTCTGGATAGGTCTGATGAGGCAATGGGCTCAGGCTGGGATCCCAAGCCTCCATCCTAACACACACACACACACACACACACACACACACACACACACACACCCTATCGTTAGTAAGCAGGGACATAGCTTGTTTTGTAATCTGATGGTGCCAGGTCTCTATTTTCTTGGTGGGGTTGGGGCAGACACAGACGCAGTGCTCCTGATGATGGAAACACTCTGGACCTCCCCCTGGCAGAGCAGGCTTGTCAATTCTCAAGCTTGACCAGCTGTGAGGGAGGTGCCCGGTGTCTC
Source organism: Saccopteryx leptura (assembly GCF_036850995.1). Classification (NCBI taxonomy): domain Eukaryota; kingdom Metazoa; phylum Chordata; class Mammalia; order Chiroptera; family Emballonuridae; genus Saccopteryx; species Saccopteryx leptura. The sequence continues at coordinate 307,162,969 of NC_089503.1, forward strand.
AGCATCAGACAAATTTTGCCCTAAACTTGCTCCGGCCCTGTTCCTCTGGTTGAGTTGATGTGACTAAGAACTTTCTTGTGCCTCTGGCACAGTACTATGCCTGTGAAAAGGATGTCCATCTTTTTCTGCACAAAGATGATAAAAAAATGGAGTTCTAATGATATAAAACCTATCTTTGTGACGTAGGTCCTTCCTGCCCTTGCTCAGGGTGCCCTGGTGCTGACCATAAGCTATGGGCTGGGCTCTCTGCATGTCCCCCAACTCAGATCTACGGTGGCATCCCTTCTAGTTGACCTGCCAGAACCCCAGCCCAGGCTCGTCTTGGGGACCCAGGCCCTTTCGGGCCAACCTGAGCCTGGCAGGTCTAGTCCTTGTCTTCTGTCCTGACATATCCGAGCTTCGTGGAGAGAAGAAGAGGACACTGCATTTGCTAGGAGGGAAAGGGAATGGCCACCTTCCCTCTGTAGTTTGAAGTCAGCATCCTCAGGTCAGGACATTCTGCTGGGGGGGGGGCACCCCAACGCTGCGTCATCTTCCTCTTACCGGGAGCACAAGGAATGGCCCTTTCATGCTTCTAGGGAAGGAGCTCCGTTTTGTTCCTCAACACTTTTAAGGTTTTATTTTCCCCTCTTTTTATCCTCATGACAAGCCTCAACTAAAAGGAAAGGCGAGTGGCTTTCTTGTGGAAATGTGGTCCAGTGGTCAAGTTGTACTGTCTGAAAATGCAGTCAGTGTTCTCTCCGCACACACTGCTCTGTCCTTACGTCTCCTACAGGGCTTTGTCTCTCTGATCCATTGACGCCAGCCCGCTCGGCTCCACACGGTTCCAGCCCATTCCACACCAATGCCTCTTATTGAAGTAACAATTGTGTATTAGAAAAACCATGAGATCCGGTGTCAGACTTAGGCTTAAACCCCAGCTCTGCCTCTTCTGGACTATGTGGCTTCTGTTACTTTCCTGTAAGGTGCAGAGAACAATGATCTAATCCATCAGGAGAGGGCAAGCACAAAAGGCTGTGATGCAAATGAGGGGTTGTGACAAATTGCAGATCCGCACATTAGGATTCCTGTAGTCATTACGTGGGAGGCACTACGCTCGCCGCTGGGGCAAATTCGAACACTGGAATATAGGTCTCTCTAGTCTAGTGTCTTGCAATTTATAAAAGTGGATACTCTTTGTGCCCTGATTAGCTGTACATGGCAAATATATTGGGTCTTATGAGAGGAACAAAATGTAGTGAAAGAAAATAGGACATCTAACCAGGAGTATGTACATGTGTGTGTGTGTGTGTGTGTGTGTGTGTGAACGTGTACACACACCAGTGTCTGTGAGTGTGTGAGTGTGCGTGTGTGAGAGAGCTTCGTGAAGAAGGGAGCATTTCAGCTAGGCCAAAAAGGAGGATGACATTTAGTCAGATAGACAAGAAGTGGCAGCAGGAACTTTACATAAGTTATTTCGCTTCTCTGAGCCTCAGAGACCCCAAATGGAAAAAAGGGGAAATAATGTCCATCTCAAATTAAACAATAATAATAGTGAATGCCAATGTAGAACGTACTCTTACTTGAAGCCTTTTTAAGTGAAGTATACACATTATTTCATTTAATTCTTACAGCAACTTTATGAAGTAGGTACTATTTTCGTTGTAATCTTACAGTCAAGGCAACAATACTGCTGGATGGTTAAGTAAATGTCTGTGGTTGCAGAGTATTATGGAGGACTGAGATAGACATGAAGTGCTTTCCCCGGGCCTGGGGACTGCAGACCCCCAAGCTGCCTTCCCACAGAGGGGACCTGCAGGTGGGGCTGGGAGGGTTTTTTTTTGAGTCTCCGGATATGCTCATTCTTATTCTGGTCACACAAATGTTTAGCCTTCCCCCATGAGTTCTGAGACCCTACTCTGAAGCCTGGTGTGGTATGTTAGCAGCAGGAATGGCGAATGTGCAAGGGCTTCCTAAATGCTAATTTGTAATTAGAGTGCGTCTAAGAGAGAAGATTCATCACTGTGACTTAGATGAGCATGTTCTGTGGGCATTTCTGTAGCAAAATGGAAAAAGGAAGAAGTAGAATCCGTAGCCCCACACGGCTCTCCAGTCATAGCTTTCCCCAGGGCAGGGCAAGAAACCCAGAGGGAAAAGAAATGAAAATTACCCTCATGGAAAGGTTCTGCTTTGGGTTCAAATACTCGCTCTCGGACTATTGCCTTTCCTCCCACGCCCGGGAAGGAGAAGGATGTTGGGCAAGCAAGACTGGGTGTTGAGTTGATTGAGAATCAGGTGCAGGTAGCAGAGATGACAGGAGATGATTTCAGAAGGAAGTGTTTTTACACAGAGCAGTAGGATGTTCCGAATCTTTGGGAGGGATGGAGCAGCACCCATCAGTCTGGGGCTCTTAGAGCACCCCAGCATAATGCTCCAGAACCAATTTGCCTGTGGAGCTGCTGCTTCTGCCACTATCAAGAATTTGGGGAATTGGGGGAAGGTCCAACGCAGGAACTGTTGACTCCAACAAACAAAGCCTCTGCGCTGCTGCTCCGCTCCAGGCTCTGGAAACTGACGGCAGCTGCTGCTTCCAGCAGCTGTTCCCAGGAGCTGTGCCCAGTGCTGGGCACAAATGCCTTTAAGGTTCTATAGTACTGCCCTCCAATCTTGATTATCCCGCTCTCTCTTGTGGGTGACCTTGTAGAAGTTCATCTCTCCAAGCCTCAGTCTTCCCATCTGTAAAATGGCAGGTTTTGGTGAGACTTCAATGAGGAAATTCATGGGAGGAGTGCAGGAAGGCACTGCCCCTGCCTCACTGCCCGTCCCTTCCTCAGCCTGACAACGCGGTGTGGTGTCAGCCTGGCTAAGCTATGCTCCTCAATCCTCAGGAGGCCCACAGTTCTCACGACGCTCCTAGGTTGTTAGAGCGAGAGGGAATTAGTGAAGATCTCATCATTTTTAACACCCAAGGTCCCCGTAGCTGTTTTCCCTGAGGGAGCTTGTGTTTCAGAAGCCTACATCTGAAAGAGTACCTCTGCTAAGAACTAATTAATTTGCACTCACGCTTTTTAAAAACTAAAGACACTCTGACGAGTGTGAATTTCCAAACGGCTCCGGAAGAGGCATTTTTCCCATGTTGAATAAAAATCCTTTATGCCTTAATTTAAAACAAACAAAAAAAAACTTGATGTTTCAGTTTGCTAGAGTGGCCTCACCTTGGGTCCACACAGTTTCCATTCAGTTTCAGTGACTGAATGTGCACACATACATTCTCCCGTGAGAACCCGAGGGCTTGGAGCTGCTGCACAGATTGGCTAGGGGCCACCTGAGCCAGGCAGTCGGTACCCACTGAGGCATGTGACCAGAGGGTGGGGGTGGGGGCATTCTTCAGAAGGAAGTTGAACTGTAGCTGCCTGTTGGGCGGATAAAATGTATTATGCTCACTTTGTTAAAGATGACACAAGGAGGCCGTCGCCCAGGTGATATTAATGTGTGTTGGGGGCAGGCAGGATTGTTGTAGCCTGGGGCTTGGTTTTGGGATTAAGCCTGTCCCACCCTTTTTGGTGTGAGGTGGTACAATCCTATCATGCCTCAGAGAAGTGACTTTGTATTAGAGACTTCCCTGTTATGTATATTGGATTAAGGGTTTGGATTTCTACACTATAAAATGGGGACGGAACGAGAGTTTGCGCTCTTGGTTCCTGAGGTTAGCATGAGAGAGCGGAGAGAGTGGAGCCAGCAGCTAAAGGAGGCCACGTGGAGGAGGCCAGGAGAAGCAGCCAAGATGGCGGAGTGCTGAGTGAGATGCCTGTTTGTGTAGAGTTTGTATCTGGGATAAGGAAGGAGATGGGGAACTGAGGAGAATAAGGCTGGTGAGCTAGAAACCTTTGATTCTAGGAAACTCGGATAAGTCAGTGGCTTTGTGAACTGAGTGTGACTGGGTTTTGGAGCCCAGTGTGTATTTTTACTTGCCCGCCGGGTACAAGGTAGGATTAAAGGCTATGGCCCATCAGTTTTTGGCTCCGCTGTTTCTTTACCGACTGTCTGAATCCAATGCGAACCTGCATGGGCTGGGCTGCTGTGATAGTGGCCCTGGCCCTGCCTGCTGGCTTTACACTGCCCAAGAAAGGTAGGAAGAGTAGTGAGAGGACAAAACGCAACAGAGGCCCCTGCTTCTAGAACTTTTCATTCAGCCATCACAAGAAGCCTGTGAGGCGGGTAGTGTGTTACTGCCATTTTAGAGATGCAGATATTGGGGCATAGTGAAGTCTACACTTGTACAGCATGGGCCTTAGAGGTCTGCGTCGGTGCAGCAATTGGCTGCAAGGTGGCGTTCCGAGGTTGGCGTTCCCTGGGCTGGTGGGCTGGTGGGCTGGTGGGCTGGTGGGCTGGTGGGCTGGTGCTGGTGCTATGGCTGAAGCCCGTCTTTCCCTTCCCCCTTCATCGCTAGGCTCAGCCTTCCTTCCCAGAGCCCCAGAGCCCAGACAGCTTCAGTAGAGGCACAGTCCAAGTAGAGGCCCTTGAAATCCGCCATGGCCACAACCCGATGGCTTCCCACTGTGGGCAGGGATGTAATTATTCTCAGTAATTAGAACTAAATGACCCTTTTGTCAAAACACACAAAATTGCAGAACCAGCACTGTGGCACCGTGGATCCCTTTGTTCCGGTTGTTTCTCTTCCTCCTCCTGGATTAATAGAGACCCATGTGGCCCAGAGAAATCCTCTCTCCGTTGTGGTTTCGGGTGTGGCGGGGAAAGCTGGTGGCAATCACAGCGGTCAGCAGAGGTGCAGCTGGAGGGCAGTGGGGCTCTAGGAGCTTGTGTTCAGGGAAGGCAGTGCAGACACCCAGATCTGAGGAGGAGCGGCAGAGAAGGGGAGAGAGAAGGGAAGGAATGAGGGAGGGAGAGAGGGAGGGAGGAGGGAGGAGGGAGGGAGGGGGGAGGGGGGAGGGGGGAGAGAGAAGGGAAGGAATGAGGGAGGGAGAAAGGGAGGGAGGAAGGGGGAGGGAGGGAGGAGGGAGGGGGGGAGGGGGGAGGAAGGGGGGAGGGGGGAGGAAGGGGGAAGGGGGGAGGAGAGAGGGAGGGAAGGAAGGAAGGAAGGAAGGGAGGGAGGGAGGGAGGGAGGGAAGGAAGGAAGGACTTTTATTTTCCTTCTGATTATGGTAGTAATACATGTCAGTTTTAGAAAATTTAAAAAATAGAGAAAAGTATAAAGAACTAAAATTTATCCCATATCCCAATATGCTAAGGCAACTGGTATTTATATTTAGAGTATTTTCTTCTAGTCTCTCTCTCTCTCTTACACACACACACACTCTCTCTCTCTCTAACTTGATTCCCCCCTAAGCTCAGTAGGATGTACCCATGGTGTACTGTTTTGGTCCTGCCACCTAGCTCACGGTGGGCTGGTAGGCTGACTTTCACTTGCCCACAGGGGATAAACGATCATTTCCCCCACAGCTGGGTGTTGGCTCTGGATGCCTGTGAAGAGGGGAGGCCCCACCTCTGTGGAGGGAGCTGGGAAGAAAGCACTATGTTATCCCAGTCATCTCTGTATTGCTTCCGTCCCTCTGGGCTCTTGAGTGACCTTAGGGAGATGGTCCGAGGAGCCAGATTCCATTTGGTTCAGAAAAAGAATGCTTCCTAAAATATTTTTAACCTGAAATTTGTGGAGTAAATTCATGCTGGCTACAGAGATGTGCTCAATGGGTGGCTTCGCGCTGAATGTCCAGGGCTGTGCTGTGCTGGCGTCCTCTGACGTGGTACCCGTGCCCTCCTGCCATGCCTGGGCTCCCAGCTTCCTTCGATAGAGGTGTCTCAGAAGGTTAGCCAAGGGAGGTCAGGCTCAACAACTGTGGCCTCATGAAAGAAGGGGCCCCTGTGAACCTCTTGGTTTCACTGAATTTGGGTGAGAACAGTAGATTTGCTTCTAGAAGGTAGGTTCAAGGCTGATGCTCCCACAAAACACAGCCATCCTTTGTGTAGAGTGACCTTGCGAAGTTTATTGAACATCTCTGTGTCCCAACCCCCACTTCCATACCTCTGGGATAATAAGAGGGCCAACCTCAAAGATGAGCGTGTATACAACAAGAAAATATCTTCAGTGCATGGGACATACCAAATGCTCAAAAAGTAATAGTTACTAGACCATGTGTCTGTTTCTTTCTGCCCCAACAGATGTAACTAGTATAAACGTTCCCATGCCTTTGAAATTCTGATGGCAGTGACCAGGGAGAATTGTCGTCACTGTTAGTGTCCTATTGGAACCCTGGCCATTTCTCTCCCAACACAGAACCTCTCTGTAGGTTATCTGGTCAATCGCCCGCCAACCCCTCCCCTTCAACACCCACTCATCCTGCCGACCATAACTGTCACTCCCTAAGTGATGCCTTTCCTAACCCTCTCACCCCCTCTCAGACCCTTGGAATTTGCTCTCATACTTCCTTTACACTCTCTGTCTACATCCCTCCCAACACGAAGCAGTTACTAAGTGACTATGAGAGTGATCACTTGATTAATACGTAACTGGACTGGAACCAGCACAATAGGGACCACTTCTGTTTTACTCACCATTGAATTCCCACTGCTCGGCTCATGGCAGCTGCTGAGGAGCATTAAACGCATGCATATTGAATCGTACAAGAGAGGAGTGTTATTGTAAGGGAAGACTTCGTTTTTTCTTCACTGGAAAGGGAATCACTTGGAGACTGGTCCTTTAATCATTAGAATTAAAGGACTTTGCAACATGTGTTCTTATGGGTAAGAATCTGTACACCATGTGCATTTTCTCCATTCTCCCTCTTAAAGAGTAAATGCTGGACAGAGACCCGGTTCAAGAAGCAGAAACTAAGTCATCTCCCTTGGGCAAGAGAGACAGGCAATTCTCCTGAGTCAAGCTGAGGAGCTGTCAGGGAGTAAGGAATGGCCACTTAGTGAAAGTCCATACTGGTTCCTGCAGCACCTTCCAGGCCCAGAGGATCCTGGGTGAGGGCTTTCTCATCACTCTTGATACAGATGTTCTTGCCTTTCCGTTACCTGGAAGCTGAAGGTGATTACTGGCCGCAGCACAGCTCTGCGAGGCGTGTTAGGCTGGTGCAGACCTCACTGGATGCAGAGCGCTCAGAATCTAGTTTACAGGCTTGCTCATGCCAGAGCATCTTCCACCTGTAAGTGGTCTGAAATGGTGTGGGGAGAGCAGCGAAGGAGCTGGGAAGAAGTGGAGCACAGAGATTAAAGGTTGGAAAGATGGGGAATGAGGTGGAGATTTAGAGAAAGGAACAGATATGGAAGGAAAGGAGGAAGGACCATTTCTTCTTCACTTTCCATAACAAAAAGAATACCAGACTTCATTTCAGAAGGCTTGAGCCCTCATCCTTGGTATAATAACTTTGAAAAACAGTTTGACATTTTCTACTAAAGCTACACATATGCCCAGATCTATGGCCCAGGCAATCCACTCCACAGTTTATATCTAAGACAAATGAATACACATGCCCACCAAAGGACATGTACAAAAATATTCATAGCAGATCTTTACATACGGTCCTAATGTCCATCCACAAGGGCATGAAAAACATACTGCAAGTTTAAAAAAACTGCAAGAGACTACTGATCACTGCAACTACATGGTATTTTGTTGAGCAAAACAAGACAGGGACAGAAAAGGTACATTCTGTAAATGTCTATTTTTTTTAACAAGTTCAAGAGGCAAAACTAAACTATGGAGATAGAAGTCAGAATGATGGTTACTTCCTCTGAGAGGGGTGTTAACTAGGAAGGGACACAAGAGAAGCTTCCAGGGTAGGGTAAATGTTTTCTATCTTGATCTGTTGTTATGTGGTGTAAAAACTATGTAAAAAGAAAGCTGGCTGTATGATGAGTGTTTACAAGCTTTATGTAAATTACAACTCAATTAAAACATTTTAAAAGAAAAAAATGTATTTACCAAAGCAATGGGTAAAGAATGCTAGATGGTAGTTCAGAGTTTTATGTCTTTAAGGAAGGAAGAACATCGTTCACATGTTTGCCCACCTTAGACGCATTTTCTTGGTGAATTGCCTGGGCGTATTCTATACCCAGATTCCAACTGAAATTTTAGTTCTTATTTCACTAATTTGCAAAGCTTTATCACATAGCTGTGCATTCAAACCCTTGTCTTCTTGTTTGCTGCAAACCCTTCTCCTCTGGTTCATCCCCTCTTCTCATCTAATTCTAATTCATGATGACTTCTTCACAGCGGTGCTATTTATGTAGAGAGGGTTTAACACTGTAAGTAATCAGATCTATCTTTTGTCTTGGCTCTTCCTGCATGGCCTGTTGTTGCTGTCTTCCCAATTGTTTTGCTCTGGAGACACTGACAGAAGGCAGTGTGGCTGGAGCAGCAGAGTGAGTAAGGGGAGAGACGCAGAATTGGAGTTGGAGAGGCAGCAAGGGATCAGATCACAGGAGATTTTAGATTCTGGGATGCATCCTAAGTGCAACTGATAGTCAGGAAGAGCAGTGAGCAGAACAGTAATGCAAATCAATATGTGTGTGATGATGGTCACTTTGGCCGCCAGGAGAGGAATGGATGGGAGGGATGCAAAACCAGAAGACCCCTGGTGATACTTGAGTGGCCCAGGGGAGAGTGGCCTGGGCTGGTGCGATGGCACAGAGCTGGAGAAATGGGGAGCATTGGAGACCTGCCTTACACTTGGTTCCATGGAACTTGGTGGGCAGGATATAGAGGGGGAGGTGAGGCTTGGTGCAGAAGTCCTAGCCAGCTGAGCACAGTTGAGCACTCACTCATATGGGTCCCCCTGGATTTCTGGTTTCTGGGTTGGTGTATTTATTTTTACTTTTGACTTTTTACCAGCACAACTCGTTTTTAGTGGTTCAGTGTAGGCTGCAGTTTTATTCCCTTGACCCGACAGTGTATCCCGCTACAAAAAGACTGAATAATCTCTCATTCCCCATTGATTTAGGAGGCTTCCCTTCTCAGGACCCAGTCTTATTTCTCAAGTACTCTCCTCTAACAATCTTTCTATTTTTGCTTTTATCACACACATTTGATGGTTGTATATTTTGATTCATTTTTTTTGTAGAAAAAATTCTCTTCTAATCACTCTATTAAAACAATTCTCAGCAGTTTCCTTATTAATCTGTTTTGTATTATCACTTATTTCCCCAGGTGAACTCAAGAATTTAATAAAGTCCAACAAATTCCATTAGGAAATCCCAGTGTAATTGGGATTTCATTAAGCCCATAAATTAATTTCAGAAGAATTAATGTACAAATTTCTCATACATGATTTTTTTTTTGCCCACTATATCTAAAAGTTTATTGTTATTTTCAGCAAACTTTGGAGTATATCTCCCAAAGTCTGTTTATCCTTCAAAAAGTTTTTATTTCTCAAAATTTTATGTTTTGGTTACCATTGTAAAACATCTCTCTTTCTTTTTACTTTTTGTCCTTTTTTTCATGGATTATTGATACATAGGAAATACACAGATTTTAAAAATAGCTTCTATGAAGTTACTTTACAAAACAAACTTAAAAGATAAATTTCAAAAACTGACTCTGGAGTTCTACAAGAATATAATTGCTTATTGTGAAAGTGATAATTTTGCTGTCTTTTCAGTAATTGTATCTCTTCATGTTTCATGCTAATTGCATTGCTAAGACAATGTTAAATGAAAACAGTAACAATGAGTATCTTGTGGGCTTGCTTTTGCCTTTGGTTTTGATAGGAATTCTCTTTCATTTTTATGTTAAGGGTTATGTTAGTAGTTAAAGATAAGTCTTACTATGTTAAAATTTTGTTTGATTCCTAATTTCCCCCCAAATCACAAATTTTGGGATTATAGAATACACTCTGAATGTTGTTGGCTTCTTTTTCTTCCTCTATTAAAGTTATTATTTCAATTTTTTCTTAAATATATTCAATGACATGTTATCTTAATAGATTTCCTAATAATAAGTGATCTTTTCTTTCTATGGTATGTCCTATTTGGTTATTATGAATAATTTTTTTTTTATATTTTGCTACTGAATTTGGCAGTTTTGAAGTAGTTTTGAAATCAGAAAGTATAAGTCCTCTTTTTCTTCCTTTTCAAGATTGTTTTGGTTATTCAAGTTCCCTTAAGATTCCATATCAATTTTAGGAAAGATTTTTCAATTTTCATAAAAAAAGAAAAAAGTCATTGGGATTTTGATAGGATTACACTGAACTGTCAATCACTTTGAGTCTTTTGGTTTTAAATAAATAATATATCTAACTATATGTTGTCTATCTGATAAGTCCCGTATCTGCTGTCATTGTGGGTATGATTAATTGTATCTGCTGCCTTGAATTATGGTAGCTTAATTCCTCACATAAGTCCTGTGATTTATGATTATGAAATGATGTTTTGTGAAACATTCTCTGTGGGGACGTTTGAAGTGTAAATTTAAAGTGCATTTCTCCAAAGAAGAATACGTTTGCTACTGTCAGTGGCTTTGGGAGGATTGTTTGTTTGTTTGTCTTTTGGGTTTTTTTGAGTGCCATTGTCAAGGTAGTTAAAACTCATGCAGGTGTAAACTTGGTGTTAAGGATTCCCTGGGTCAAGTAATTTGTCTTTTGCTATTCATTCATTCATTCATTCATTCATTCATTCATTCATCCATCCATCCATCCATCCATCCATCATGGAGAGAGCCAAGTCCAAGCAAGACCAGAACCCATATTGTCTCTCTCTGAGAGTGTGTGTGTAATTTTAGTTCTCCAAGGATGGCATTGCCCTTAGAGGGTCTTGGTTTTATGCAAGGATCCCCCATCTGTGTTTCCCAGGTTTTGACTTCTGATTATGTTTCTTGCCCCAATCATACATGGAATCCTTTAAAACTCACACTCTTGGCCACCAGGCAGTGATATAAGTCCTGGGGGCAAGTGGTGCTACAAGGCTCACTTATCTCTCTGCATTTGTTCTTTTTATTTTGTTTTTGGCCTTTTAAAATTTGTATGACTTCCAAGCCAATTGACTCATGCATTTAAAAACTCAAGCCCCATGTGTTATCCAGCATTTTATGTGTTGTTCTGAGAAGTCTCTCTGGACATTGTGTTGTCATATTCTCATCAATAGAATCCAGGAATTCCTTCCAGAGTTTAATTAAGAATCCTATTTTATGTAATTGAAATTTACAAATATCTGCTTTTAACATTATCATTTCCTCCTTTCTGATGTTGAGTTTGGTGTTATTTTAGTTAGCTTTTAAAAATTAAATGCTTAGTCACTCTAATTACAATGTTTTCTATTTAATAATGGAAGCTTTTAAGGGATTTGACTTTAGGTCAATGGTAACCTTTTCCCATTGATTTTGATAAATATTGTTCTCATTTTTGCTATTTTCTAAATTGCATGTAATTATAATTTTTATTCCTTTGTGCCAATCCTTATTTAATAGAATGTTGTTTAATTTTCAAGTGGTTTTCTCACGTTGTTTTGATTATACCTTGTGATTAATTTCTAGCTTTAATGCAATCTGTCTGAGAAAGTGGCCTCTACAATTTCTATAATAGAATTAAATTTTGTAAACATCACATGAATACTTACAAAGGCATATTTTCTGTTTGACGTTAATATTGTATATTTATTTTATTATCCTGTTTAAATTATTAAATCTTCTATATCATTATCTTCTTTTGACCTACTGTTTTCTGAAAGGCTAAGAAAGGTACATTAAAGTCTTTCACAAAAAGTGTACTTTTATAAATTTCTCATCTATTATGTAAAAGTTTTGTTATAGTTTGTCTTTAAAATGTATGATTCTTTCTTTTTTTTTTTTTTTAAATTTTTTTTTTTTATTCATTTTTTTAGAGAGGAGAGAGAGACAGAGAGAGAGAGAGAAAGAGAGAGAGAGAGCAAGGAGAGAGAGACAGAGAGAGAGAAGGAGGGAGGAGCTGGAAGCATCAACTCCCATATGTGCCTTGACCAGGCAAGCCCAGGGTTTCGAACCGGCGACCTCAGCATTCCTAGGTCGGCGCTTTATCCACTGCACCACCACAGGTCAGGCAAAATGTATGATTCTTTCATCTTTACTCTGGAATTATTCTTTTATGCATTTAAAATTAACTTTTGAAATGATTTTGCCTTGTATTATTTTATGGTTATTATTATTAAGTATTCTTGAAGCATTTTTGTTTAAATTTGCTCCAACTTTATTCTTTTTTTTCCTCTTCTTGAGATATAAGTTACATACTGCAAAATTTACCTATTGAAAGTGCACAGTTCAGTTGTTTTGGTGGATTCTCGAGAGTCGTGCAACCATTGCCACTGCTATTTTAGGGTATGTCCATTTACCCGGAAAAGAAGCCCTGCACTCATTAGCAGTCACTCATTCCCTCCCCATCCTCCAGCCTGAGCCCCTAGACAGCCATTTATCTACCTATCGGTCTCTATCAGTTTGCCTATTCTGAACATTTCCCAGAAATCAAATCATACAATATGTGGTTTTTATGTCTGGCTTCTTTCACCTAGCACAACGTTTTCAAGGTTCACCTCCATTGTAAAATACATAATAATATCTTTTTATTACTGAATAATATTCCATTATGTGGATACCACATATCTATTCATTGGTTGGTAAACATTTGCGTTGTTTCTGCTTTTTGTCTGGTGTGAATAATTCTGCTTCGAACATTTGTGCACAGATTTTTGCATGAGTTCAGGATTGTATTTCTCATGGGGCATTCCTACCCAGCCACGTCCCCCTACCATATTGATTTAATCGAGAAGGTTTGCTCTGTGCTGTCACAGTCATGGTTTTCCTTTCCTTGTATTTTTGGTTACTGTCTTCTTAGGCAACATCAGCTTTTATTAAGTTATTTACCATAGCCCAGCCATTAGTCCCATGTTTCTCTGGTTCTTTTCTTGCTGTATTTCTCCATCCATGACTATTTTCATAAAGGGCCTTTTAAAGGTAAACATAGTAAGGCCTTAAACATCCAAGAATATATCTTATATTAATTTTAAATTTATAGTTTAGTGAAATGTAAAATATAAGTTTAAGTTCTCATCATACAACACTTTAAAGTGTGACGCCATTGTCTTCTAACATTTGGTGCTCATTTTAAAATTCCAATATAAATAATATTAGTAAATATTATATATCACTTTCTGTGTGCCAGTTATTAACCTAAGTACTCAGTGCCCCTAAAGATCCTCATAAAAGTAAGGATTGCTATTATGAGCCCATTTTATCAAAAGGGAAACTGAGGCACAGAGAGGTTAAATAAGTTACACAATGGTATATTGCTAGAATTGGTCCAGCTGGATGTGACTTAACAGTCAGGAGATAGAGTTTGATCACTACATCATATTGCTTTAAAAAGCCAATTATTACCCATTTGTACTTGACCAGCTATTTCTCTCTATAAGCACTTATATTTTCCTCCTTGTCTTTTAAGTGCTTCCATTTCACTGTATATCTAGTGAGGAATTCTCTTTATTATCTTGTTTTATATTTTATAAGGTTTTTCAATATTTGGTCTTTTTCTTTCCTTTGGGGGCATTTTTGCTCATTGGGAGAGTTCATTTTATGTGTTTACTTGACTAGGCCATGGGGTTCCCAGATATTTGGGCAAATCTTATTCTGAGTGTGTAGTGGGGCTGTTTGTGGATGAGATTAACATTTGAATCAATAGACAGAGTAAAGCTGACTGCCCTCCCTCATGTGAGTGGGCCTCATTCAATCAGTTGAAGGTGTGAATAGAACAAAAAACTGAACCTTTCCTGAATGAGAGGGAACTCCTACTGACTGACTCCCTTTGATCTGGGACCCTTTTTTTTTTTTTTTGCCTTTGCCTTTAGACTTGAGCTGAAACATTGGCTCTTCCTGAGTTTGAGTCTCCTGGTCTTCAGACTGGAACTACCCCCTCAGCTCTCCTGGGTCTGCAGCTTGCCATCTGCAGATCTGGGGACTAGTCAGCCTCCATAATCAATGAGCCAATTCTGTATATGCTGCAAGATGGATAGATATTATATTAGGATTTTTTGGTTAGCAGTAACCGAGCTTAGGCAGTAAATAGTAGAATTTTTGCCGGGGTCCCCTGGGGCCAGCTGAACTGCACAATGGTTGGCAGTGCAGAGGTGCAGTTAACCGGGATCCCCTCTGCCTTGGTCTCTCTGCTTCTATCTGGTCTAGAGCACACCGCTGTCTCCACTTGGCCCAGGGCACGGCCACCAGTGAGGTCTCATTGAGTCCTGTGGCTTCCACTCTCAGAGTCTCTCTTGGACAGGATGGGAGATGTGGTGTCGCGGCTGACGGGCTTGAACTTGATGTAGCCGGGGAGACAGGTTTTGCAGGAAGATAGCAACACCCATTGAAGCTCCACAGCTGAAAACTGCAGGAGGACAAGGTGCTGTTCCCACTGGAAGGGAGGGATTCAAGGAGGACCTAAGCTTTTATATCCATTTTAATCATAGACAAAGTGCTTTAAAAAGAGCTATTTTTATTATTATTGTTATTTGAGGCAAAGGGGATGACAAGAGCTTTCTAACTGACCATCACCCTGGCATGGGAAGGGGTCGGAGGCAGTGTCATGGAGCAGGGGCCCAGGGCTCCTCCTCGGCTGATGAGCGAGACAGGGACACACTGCAATGGGGGCAGCTGCCCATGTTGCAGTGCAGAAACACGATGTCCCGGAGACAGAAGGATGCAGTGCAGCAAGCCAGTCTCCATGTTGAACCCCATGTTTGTCATCTACTGGCTGTGTGCCCTCGGATGGGTATTGACCAGTGTGAGCTTAATTTTTATTCCTTGTACATTGTAGGGGAATAAGATCTCCCTCATGGTGATTTTAAAGAGATGAAGTAAAGTCATGCATGTAGGGGTCTGGAAGAGCAAACATTTAATTGTGCTAGCTTCCTTCTGTCATCTGGGTTCATCCAGCTAGCTAGTGGCAGATGGGGTACTTGAACCCAGAAGGCTTCGATTTAGAGGCTGACACCCTTCCCACTGTGTTGTCCGCTTTCTAAGTGATTGTGCTCTTAAAAGCACTGCTTCCTCCTGACCTGACCTGCTCTTCCCACATGCTGTGGCTCCCACGGCTCACAGGCGTGGGCTGCCTGGAAGGGCACATGGGGCCTGTCCCTTGCTCCTTCCTCCATCCTCTGAGACACATTAGTGGTAGAGCTAGAAGGTATGGAAATGCTTACCTTTGAGGGTAGTGTAATTCATGCCAGGCTGGTGCCATTCACACCTTTACCCATCAGGCAGGGAGTGCTGAGCCAGACTGAGCCAGGACTCTTGGCACACAGAGGTCCTCTCTCTTGATTAAAGATGGTCACTCTGAAAAAATGACTAGAAGTCTAACAACAGTCACATAAAAGGAAGACTTGTCCACTCAGCCTAATGCAGCATCACACCAACTACCAGATGAGAGATGGGAGAGATGTCAAAGCAGACAGATGCCATACGGTGATGTGAGTGTTTGCATGAGATGCGCACTCACTGAGCCTCGTTGTCATGATTACAACAAAAATAACAGCATGAAATAAAAATAAGGCAAAGGAATAACCAATCCAGATAAACTTCACTGAGACCGTCTGAGTGCCAGGAATAGATGGTTTCCATCTGGTAACTCGGGTTACCCTCCAGTAACCCTATGAAGGGAGGGGGCACTGTTATCTATTATCCCCATCACGTAGGCAGGGGGGAGCCCAGAGGTGCCTAATCTATAAAATGGGTCAGCAGAGGACAGTTATGCTCACGAGGGGGTATGCAGAAGGGCCTTGATTCCTGGCAGCGGCGTGAGGGTGCTGGTTTCATGGCTGAGCATAGATGGGAAACCAGGATTCCCTTCCTGCTGCTGACATTTAAAGGGAGGGCTATCTGATAGCTGGGACCCAGGGAGGGCCTTGGTGTTTCAGCCACACAGCCTGTGTGTGTGCTCTTCCCTTAGCTGGTGTCTGCTCACACATTAGGGAATGCAAGTCGTTGCACTTGTTGAGAGTTGTTGGTATAAATAATTCTCCTCTTTCCCCTGCATGTGTTCTGAACCAACTGACCTGGAAAAGGAATCCAGTGAATGGTGGGAAGTACTGCTATTGCTCAAGCCGGATCTGTGATGGGGCCTGAGAGAGTAGCCCCCGGGCGCTTCCTGATACTCGGCTTTAGGAAGAGGAGGACTTATCATTCACTGAAGATGTAGGCAGGGTTGGGAAAGGTCTCCCCAGCAGGAGGGGGACCTAACAAATAAAAGACCATGTGGTTGAGAGCAAGTCAAAGAGAGCCGGACTAGCAGAGGCTGATCCATACACACTTGGTTCCTCTTCCCAAACTCGCTGTCAGCTGTCAGGGCAAGCACTGCCCCCAGCACCCTGGGGAGGTGGGAGGGAGGTGTCGGCAAGGGATATGGCAGTCACATTAGTGGAGAGTAGTTCATGTGCAAGGGCACAGCAGATTATAGGAGTAAATAGTCTTCTTCAAAAATTCTGAAGAGGCCTGACCAGGCGGTGGCGCAGTGGATAGGGCATCGGACTGGAATGCTGAGGACCCAGGTTCGAGACCCTGAGGTCGCCAGCTTGAGCTTGAGTGCAGGCTCATCTGGTTTGAGCAAAAGCTCACCAGCTTGGACCCAAGGTCACTGACTCAAGCAAGGGGTTACTCGGTCTGCTGAAGGCCCACAGTCAAGGCACATATGAGAAAGCAATCAATGAACAATTAAGGTGTCACAATGCACAACGAAAAACTAATGATTGATGCTTCTCATCTCTCCATTCCTGTCTGTCTGTCCCTGTCTATCCCTCTCTCTGACTCTTTCTCTGTCTCTGTAAAAACAAACAAACAAAATTTTTAAAAAAATTCTGAAGAGTACATGTGTATATTTTGCTCATGGGCACATGTAAATATATACCTACATCAGTATTTTTATTTTATTTTTTGATTTATTTTATTTTATTTTTTTTACAGAGACAGAGCAAGAGTCAGAGAGAGGGATAGATAGGGACAGACAGACAGGAACAAAGAGAGATAAGAAGCATCAATCATTAGTTTTTTTCATTGTGACACCTTAGTTGTTCATTGACTGCTTTCTCATATGTGCCTTGACCATGGGCCTTCAGCTGACCGAGTAACCCCTTGCTCAAGTCAGAGACCTTGGGTCCAAACTGGTGAGCTTTTTGCTCACATCAGATGAGCCCGGGCTCAAGCTGGTGACCTCGGGGTCTCGAACCTGGGTCTCCTGCATCCCAGTCCAATGCTCTATCCACTGTGCCACCACCTGGTCAGGCTATTTTTTGATATTTTTTTAAAATACATTTTTATTTTTCAGTTACAGTTGACATAATATAGGTGTACAACATAGTGATTAGACATTTCTATAACTTACAAAGTGGTCACCTCGATAAGTCCAGTACTACCTAACATCAATAGTAAGTGAAAGGCTCTGGCCGCTTAGTTTGGTTGGTTAGAGAGCATCATCCCAGAATGCCAATGCCAAGGTTATAGGTTCGATCCTCAGTCAGGGCACATATGGGTAACAACTAACGCATGAACAACCAAGCGGAACAACAAGTGAATCTCTCTCTCTCTTCCTGTTTCTTCTCTCTGTCTCTCTAAAATTGATCAATTAAAAAAAAGTAAGCTATAAATACTGACACTATCCAAGCAGTAGTTTTACTAATATTTTACCTTGACAAGATACAGAAATTGAAATATCATAAAAATTAGCTTTAAAGAACAGAACTATTAAAACTTGAAGTGCACGGGTCAGCCATGTGGAAACCCAAAGCTTCTGTGGCATCTAAATACCCCATTGTCCCCCCAAGATTTTGCATTGGCCTCCATCCAGTTGAGCTCCTGTCCAGATCAACCCGCTGATGTTGCTATCTCTAAGAGTGTGACTCAGGCCTTCCTATTTTTGGCAGGGTGTTTTAGGAACTACCAGTGGATTCCATAAGAATCAACAGAGGGACTGAAAACTTAGTTAAACACTGAGTGGAATAGGTTATGTTATCGTGACAGAGATGGGAAAGGGAAGAGGGAGATGCGAGCATCCTCATGCCGTAGCCCTGGACTGAAGGCTCTTTGTTCCTCTCCGGAATGAAAGGCAAGAACCAAATACACCTGAGAGCCCTTGCAGCATCTTCAGCAGAGGGAGGCCAGCTGGAAACTCATTAATTTTAATTAAGTTTAAAAAAATCCATAGTGATGCACTGTTCACCTTGCAGTAAAGTCATCATTTCTAGAAACGAGAAAGGGATGCTTCTTAAGGAAACACCTTCCCTCTTTACACTGCTGCTGAGGGGCAGATATATATATATCTGTATTTTTTCTGAAGCTGGAACAGGGAGGCAATCAGTCAGACTCCTGCATGCGCCCAACCAGGATCCACCCGGCATGCCTACCGGGGGGCGATGCTCTGCCCATCTGGGGCGTTGCTCTGTTGTGACCAGAGCCATTCTAGCGCCTGAGGCAGAGGCCACAGAGCCATCCTCAGCGCCTGGGCCAACTTTGCTCCAATGGAGCCTCGGCTGCAGGAGGGTAAGAGAGAGACAGAGAGGAAGGAGAGGGGGAGGGGTGGAGAAGCAGATGGGTACTTCTCCTGTGTGCCTGGCCGGAAATCGAACACAGGACTCCTGCATGCCAGACCGATGCTCTACCACTGAGCCAACCGGCCAGGACCGAGGGGCAGATATTGACCAGGCAAAAAGCAAAGCGAAGTTCTGTCTTCTTCAGCAAGCTAGAGGCTAGGAGGATGATAACACTTAAACCCAGTTGTCATGAGTTTTGGTCACATCTCCCTGTCTGCACACGTGAGTGAGGTACAAGAGATGCTACCTTGGAAGGGAGGTGGAACTGAGCTGGAATCTGAGCTCCACTTCCGGCTTTGTGACCTGGCACGCAGTCTCTACACTCTTTGAACCTCAGTTTTCTCATCAATAAAATAAATGTAACAATAATAGTGTGTTTTGAAATTGTCTTTTATTCATTTTTTTTTTTTACAGAGAGGAAGAGAGAGGGAGAGAGAGAAAAAAAACATGTATTTGTTGTTCTACTTATTTGTGTACTCGGTTGATTCTTTTTTATTATTATTGATTGATTAATTTTAGAGAAGGAGAGAGGAAGGGAGGAAGAGACAGAAAGAGAGAGAAATTTGTTTTTTATTCCCCTGAATTATGCATTCATTGGTCACTTTCCATATGTGCCCCGACTGGGAATTGAACCTGCAGTCTTGGTATATCGGGACGATGCTCTAACTAACTTAGCCACCCAGCCAGGGCAATATTAATATGTTTTAAATAGACAAATTTGTAAAACAAAACAAAGCAAAATTAACCAAAATTCAAAGGCTAAGTGGTTGCATAAGAAGGGAGGGAGGGTCATTTTATTTGACCAAATGCATATATAGTTTAAATTGGATTTTGCTATTAATATATTGATAGGAGGAACTTTACAATGGTAATGTATGCATTCTTCACTTGACAGATATTGATTGTGCATCTACTGTTTATTTGACAGACTATATAATAGTGAGTGACACAATTTGACTTCCAATAGGAGCTTAAGGTTTCCTCTGCCTTGTTTTTCTTCAAAGAAAAATTTAATATTTGCCAAAGGCAGTCTTGACTTGTGATCTTGGGTAAGAGAGGGGAATGGAATTTGGGGATGGAAAAACCAACTTCTGATTATATTTGGGTACCATTTTATTTGTGGATTTCTCGTTTCAAATTTGGAGGATTTATGGTGCTCCATTCCCTGTTCTGTCCTGGACTTTTCTCTCCTTCTCATCTGGATCTTTCTCTTTTTCCTTCCCATGTGGCCAGCTTGATAAGACAGGTCAGGGACTGCCTCTTCTTGGGAGAAGCCTCGTCCTGAGAGACCCAGGCAGGAACCAAAGTGAAGTTCATAGAAAAGGAAGCTTTGTGCAGGGCCTATAGATCTGTCCTCTGGTTCAGGACAGAGGAACCAATGGACTAACCTTAATGACTAGAATGGAGACCTGAAGTCGTCAGTGAGGTAATTTTCTGGGCTTCTGACCTGGTAGGAAACAGAATTCTCAGATATATCCAGTTTTTGTTTTTGTTTTTTGGCTTCAGAACTTACTAAGGATGAAAAAAGGATTAATTAAAACCTCCTCACAACTCAAATGGAATCTAATGCAAAAATTTAAGCCCAGAAGTGACTGGACAGAAAACAAAGAAGGAGAAAATGCTTGAGCTAAAAGAGAACTTAGAAATAATTTAGTCCATTCACATCTATTCTTTCTTGTTTCTCCTGGTATTTTGCAGAAGGGAAGATTGAGGCCCAGGAGAGGAGTTCACTTTGCAGGAGGTAGTGACTGGCAAGTTCTAGGGCACAGAGTTTCCTGAATTGTTCCTCCTGCCTGAGCTCTCCAGTGACTGACTTCAGCCTGTTTTCCACTGAGACTTTCTCTCCTGGGTGTCCCTTTAAGTTAAGCTCTCCTGTAAATTGGATTTCTTTTCATGATACGGTTATGAGGGACAGCATAATTATTGGTGAGATATTGATGGGTTGAAATTGAAGTCAGATGGTTGGGGAAATGGAGGGGCCACCAGTTGAGATAGAGGACAAGAGAAGCAAGTTTAGAGGAAGGAGAAAAGTATTATGGGTTTAGTTTTACATAGATTGAGTTGAATTCACAGTGGATGGTCAAATGAGAGGGTCCAACAGGAAGTTTCATAGTTGAGCTCAAGAGAGAGGAGCTATCTAAAAGGCTTTCCTCATGTCTAAAACCTTTTGACATCCCACCTAATTTTCAAGACCCTTCCCAAATCCACCCGTTCTGTGAAGTGGTCCTCAGTTTGCTCCCTGCTCTAACTTTTCCCTGCGTGCACCCGTAACTCATTACTTGTGCCTTCCTTAAGCTCTCCCATCATTCTGCTGCATGAGAATTGTCTTCACAGGTGTCCCTTGAAGCAGAGCTGGCACCAGGAGGCCGTGCGGCACTGTGATTAAGGACACAGCCTCTTGCTTTCCAGCCTGCAAGGGCACAGGGCTTTCCTTCTGCTCAGTGAAATAAGTAAGTCGAGAAAGACAAACACTGTGTGATTCACTCATACATGAAATCTAATAAACAAAATAAATGAGCAAACAAAATTGAAACAGACACAGAGAGCCGGGTTGGGGTCTGGTTGAAAGAGGTGAAGGGATCGAGAAGAACAGATTGGTAGTTACTGAATTGTCACGGGGGTGTAAAGTACAGCACAGCGAATACAGGCAACAATATTGCGATTACTGCATATGGTGCCAGGCGGGCACAGAAAATATGGGGGGGGGCACTTTGTAAAGTATATGATTGTGTAACCATTATGCTGTCCACCTGAAAACAGCACAGAATGATATTGAAAGTAAACTGTAATTAAAAAATAAATTTAAAAATCATTTCAGAAAATAAAAGAAGAGCACAGCCTATTTGTCCAAACTGCTTGGGTTCAACCAGGGTCTTACTAATGTTTCTGGATTTGAGTGATCTATTTAACCTCTCGGTGACTCAGTTTCCTTATCTGTAAAGGGGAGTAATAATTATGATATTTGACTAAGCAGGTTATTGTGATACTTCAATGGATTTATGAGTGTAAATTTCTTAGACCAGTACATGATGCCTGGCCTGTGCAGGGGTGGCAGGGTTCCCTTTCTGTCTCAGCCCCTCAATGGATCTCCTGATTCTCTGAGGCCTCCTTCATCCTCCAGGGTAGCATCTCTCCAGGTGAGTAAGTTCCTTCATTCAAAATCACTTTTTTCTGGCCCTGGCTGGTTGGCTCAATGGTAGAGTGTTGCCCCAGCGTGTGGATGTCCCAGGTTTGATTCCTGGTCAGGGCACACAGGAGAAGCGACCATCTGCTTCTCCACCCTTCCCCCTTCTTTCTCTCTCTCTCTCTCTCTCTCTCTCTCTCTCTCTTCCCCTCCTACAGCCATGGCTTGATTGGAGCAAGTTGGTGTCAGATACTGCTGATGACTCGCTGGCCAGGAGCTAAAAAAAAAAAATAAAAATAGCTTGGTTGCCAAGCAACAGAGCAGCAGCCCCAGATGGGCAGAACATCACCCCCTAGAGGGCTTGCCAGATGGATTCTGGTCCCCGAGCATGTGGGAGTCTGTCTCTCTGCCTCCCATCTTCTCACTAAAATAATAATAATAATTTAAAAAATGACTTTTTTCTGTCTTTGGCTCAGCAATGATCCAATGCCATCAACTAGGATTCCCTGGAGGCTGTGTTTGATGTCTGAAATATTAAACAATTCCAGGGGGTAAAAAATATTCTGTTTGAAAAAGGTGCCAGTTAAAGAGGAGGGGGGGAGAGTATGGCCCAGTGTCCTCCTCACTGACCAGAGCTCTCCCTCACACACAAGTAATGGACACTTCCATTCACTTTGGCAAACAGTAGCTGAAAAGTACCTTTTTCCTTTTTCATCCTTCCCTGCCAATTCTGACTGACTGAGCTAAGGCTAAAGCAGAAAGGGTTTTGAACTATAACTGCCATGTCCGTAGCTACAAAATTCAACAGTCATACACACCTGTTACACAGAAGGAGAGGTGTGAGTTGGCAGCTTAGAACAGATCTCATTTTTCCTCTGGCTGGCTGCCAGGAACACTGCTCACCTGTCTTCTGTGCTCGTTTCCTGGTGGGCTTCGAGGCAAATGGCCCGCGCCACCTGCACCTGCTATTCCAACCCGGGAGCTGACTGTCTTAACCCCTCTTGGGACATTGGGAGGCTTCAATGAGGGGTCTTCAGTCCTGGATTTGGTTGATCAGGAGCCAGCTGTCTAGCTTGCCCTGGGGACTGGCATGCCATTAGCATGGAGTGGAAAGGTGGAAATTCTGTGTTCCTCTTGAGGTGGAAGAGGTGGGGCAGGAGAACTGAGTGCCACGGCTGTTTGGAGTCTGACCTGGAATGGCATGTGTGCTCTGCTGTCTTGAGCAGCTGCCACAGCTTCTCTTTGCCTTAGTTCTTTTTTTTTTCTGTAACGGGACATTATGACCATAACCACACTGGACTGTGTAAGGGAGGATTTCAACAAACGTCAGTTCATTGGCAGGCACTGGCGATGTGCTTAATAATGGCTTCTGTGACACCTTGCAGAGAAGATGTGTGGGCATCTGCTAGGCACTATAGTACTTTGTGGGATTAGTTTTTAAAATGTGCAACGACCAGGTGGATGCACCTTGTGCCAGGGCCCTTGGTTTGGAGAGAAGCACAAGCTGGATGTCATCCCCCCTAGTCCCTGCAGCTGGGTGCCCGGGTGCAGTGCACGAGCTCAGCTGCTGTGCTGCTGACTCTGAGGATTGATGTCTGCGTGGTGAACTGGTCATGCGTTAGCAGCACTGATCTCAGGAAAACAGAACCAAGCCCAGACCCACATAGCATTGAACAGCTTTTAGAGTGTGACCTAAAAACTAACTTTTTAGCCTTGATTATACTTCTTTTCCATAGGAACATCTACTCCAAACAAATAGGAATTCTTGTTACTATGAACTTGCACATGCTCATATTTGTACATGTGATGTGTTTCAGCTGCATTGTGTAGTTGGCCAATTGGGGGCAGTATGGCATAAATGGCTAAGAGCAGAGCCCCACCGCCTGTTTGTAGTTAGGCCATGGCGCTGATTATCTTGGCCATTATTTATTTCTTTGTGCCTCAATGTCCCATCTGTATAATGGGGAGAATATCAGGGCCTATCTCAAAAAGTTATTGTAGGAGTTAAATGGTTAATACATGCAAGGCAGTAAGAACAGTGCCAGGCACATAGTGAGCTGACATTACTCTTTCCATTCATCACTGCCTCCCATGTTACTGTTTCTTCCTGTCCTCCATGAAGCCTTCATAGATGACCCTGTGCAGCAGTGCACTGTCCCCTCTGGCATGTGCAGCACTTAATGTTGGTAATGTTCACAGAATAATCATTTTTAGTGTATGTCTTTACTTCTCTGGGCTCCATTTAATAATGAACTTCTAAGGATAGTCTCCCTTTAAAATCCTTAATTATTATTGTCATGCCTCACTTTAAGCCCAATAAAGATGTATCGAATCACATCTTAGATCAGAGCTCTAATGGTTGTATATGACAGAAACCTGATTCATACAAACTGAGGCTATAGAAATTTCCCAGCCTGGGGAAGAACATGAATGGCTAGAACAGTGGACACAAATGCTAATAGGATTCTATCTCTCTCCTTGTTGTGCTTACTCTCTTCATGTCAGTATTACCTTCTCAGCTCCGCTTTATCTATGAGAGTGGAACCCTGGTATCAAATAGCTATAGTCACATTTCTTTCCAAATGTGAAAGACCCTCCTTATTCCAGGTCTAGGCATGAAATTCCCAGGGAAGCATTCCGATTGGCTCATCTGGAGTCAAGGTTTTATCCAGCAACCACTCTTCATAGTTACAAATATAGAGTAAGCAGCTAACAATACAGTTAGCACTATGTGGTATGGAGAATGTTTATGGAAGGCTGGAGAGATGCAGGGAACGTGAAGGACTGAGCTGGAGTGGGAGGTAGCACATGGCGAGTGCGATTGTGGATACACTGAGCTAGAACGATAAGTAGGACACTTCAGGTTGATGGGTCTCAGGACAGTTGAATATATAAATTCAAGGCTCAGGGGAGAGGTTAGACCTAGAGATATACACTTGTGAGTCATAGGCTATAAAAAATAGTTTCAAGATGTCCAAAGAGGACTTTTACTTCTAAGTAATATGGAGTAGGTTGCAGTAGGCTCACATTCCTGTTGCATCAATGAGAAAAAAAAATGTAGTAAGTTATGAAATTCACAGTTTTAAAGGCATCTGAGAGCTCTGAAGAGGAGAAGAATGAAAGAAAAGAGCCTTTTCTAGGTGAGCTGACAATTACCAGCCTCTTATTCCCCAAGGGTCCCACCACTCCAGACACACGCTGAGGGTCAGCCGTGGGTTCTCCTGGGGAAGAGACCAACAGAGCATGTGCTAGCCATGCAGGGCTAGGACAATGGACTGGAAACTAGAGAAGCCCAAAAGAAAGGCTAACTTTTCCCTAGGGGACGGACTGTTAAAGACACATAGCAACACAAAAGTTTCTCCTAAGAGTTCTTAATGACAAACGTAAACACTTGTATGAAATAAAATTGAAGCATTACACAGAGGGGAAGTTTAGCTTGTAAAGCTTGTTGTCTAGAATGGATGGCAATAAATGGAATAAGCATCCAACTAAAGATGCTCCAAATAGAATAAGAGAAAAAAAAAACCAGAAAGTAGAATAAGAAAATAAGAAGAGAAAGAGATTAAATAGAACGCAGATGTATAAAAAAGAAAATACACTCTCTGTGAACAACAGTGACAATTTCAACCTTTAGCAAAGTTGACATAGTCCCCCCCCCCCCAAGAAAAAAAGAAGAGGCAGAAATAAACAATATTATAACAAAAGAGAGCCAGGACTATGAAAAAGAAAACAACTATTAAAAAGAGAATATTGCCCTGGCCGGTTGGCTCAGCGGTAGAGCGTCGGCCTGGCGTGCGGGGGACCCTGGTTCGATTCCCGGCCAGGGCACATAGGAGAAGCGCCCATTTGCTTCTCCACCACCCCCCCTTCCTCTCTGTCTCTCTCTTCCCCTCCTGCAGCCAAGGCTCCATTGGAGCAAAGATGGCCCGGGCGCTGGGGATGGCTCTTTAGCCTCTGCCCCAGGCGCTAGAGTGGCTCTGGTCGCGGCAGAGCGACGCCCCGGAGGGGCAGAGCATCGCCCCCTGGTGGGCGTGCCAGGTGGATCCCAGTCGAGCGCATGCGGGAGTCTGTCTGACTGTCTCTCCCCTTTCCAGCTTCAGAAAAATACAAAAAAAAAAAAAAAAAAAGAGAGAATATTATGAGTAACTTCATGATGATACATTTAAAAACTTAAGTAAAATCACAAATTCTCATCAAAATATGTATTATCACACTGACTGAAGGAGACAGAAAAACTGAATGACCTCATGACTCTTCCAAAACGTGTGGGTGGTTAGTGTCTCCCTACAGAGGCTCAAATGGTCTTGGATGCAAATTCTACAGAACATAAAGGGACTGCGTTTTCTAATATTTCATAAAAGTTTTTTGAGAATAAAAAATTATCTATTATTGGTACAGGCTAAGATGGCATTAGTTCTATATAGCCTGTCTTTCTAACTGGTTACAACTAAAAACTCTATACCAAAAATATAATCAGCAGGCCAGTTGGGGCAGGAAGTCAAAACTTGAAGAATGATCAGTACCATAAGGGTGAGAGAATAATTGTAAATCATGTAACTGATAAAGGACTTGTACCAAGAATATACACGGTGAAAGGGGTGAAATATATGGTGGTGAAGGAGAATAACAACATTAAATTATCGAGCAGTCTTACTCCTGAATATATATACACAGACTCCAAATCTAACAATACATAAAATCATAATATGACATGACAAAGTTGATTATTTTATCCCAGGAATCCTGGCTGAATCAAAATAATAAAAATTTATTATTATAAGCATTACATTTCAAGTTTAAGTAAAATTATTAAGAAATGATCACCTCAATGAATAAAAACTAAATTTATTACGATTTCAGTCATTCATGATAACATTAAAACTCTTCTTAGACTTAGAATTGAAAAATGTTATTCCTGCATATATATAAAAACCCTGCAGCAAACATCATACTCAGTGAAAATATTTAATGTATCTTTTTACAATAAGGCAAGGAAGAATGATAACTATCACCAGTTATTTTTAGTGTTTTATTAGAAATTTCTAGTCAGTAAAATAAGATAAGAATAGGAATTAAAATAAAAATGCACTGAAAACCAAGAAAGAACATGTCATTACTTGAAGATGAGATTGTCTATATGAAAAATTTCAAAGACTCTATAGAAAATTATTATAATGCATTAAAGAGTTTAGCAAATAAGTTTAGCCAAGAGAGTTTTTCAGATCAAGAATCAATATGTAAATGTCACTTACATTTCTGTACACTAGCAGCAGCCAAGTTGAAAATGCAATAACAAATAACATTTACAAAAAATTAAAATCACCAAAATACATTTAAGAGAAGTTGTCCAAAAATATTTGTAGTGGAAGTTATATAATATTATATGCAAGGCATAAAAGAAGATCCACATATTAAGTGATACCATGCTAATGAACAGGAAAGCTCAATCTCATAAATATGTCAATTTCTTCCAAATTCATCTCTGAATTCACCAAAATTTCAATCCATATTCCAGGAAGAGTTTTCATGGAAGTTGATAGATTAATTTGAATAATCATAATGGAGAACCAAGATCATAGTCAAGACACTCCCAATAAAGGGGACTAGACAAAGAGACTCACCCTGCCAGATAGCAAAACTCTCTGCTTATAAAGCTATCCTAATTAGTAATCTGTTCTCTGATGCGAGAAGAGGCAGCTATTCTAAGAGAACATATAGACATACCCTTGCCTATAGTCAGTCATGATATATGATATAGCTGATGTTTCAGATCAATGGAAGTGAGGCCTATTTTTCAATAGATGCTGATAAGTAGTTATTCCTATGAAACAAAATAGTAATAGATCTTTTCCACATATCACACATAAAAATTGCATCCAGATGGATCTAAAGATTTATATGTGAAAGAAAACTTTTAAAATGATTAGAAGACAACTATAAAAGAATGTCTTTCGATCTCAGAGAGGGTAGGATTTTTTAACAAGATACTAAAATATGCAACCCATAAGGAAAAGTTTGATCATTTTGACTGCATTAAATTTAGGAATTTCTGCTCATCAAAAGACAGCACTGATAGATACCAACAACAGTATGGTGATGGCTGGGGCCAGGGGTGGGGAAAATAAACAGTAATGGATGAAGACTTGACTTGAGGTGGCAAACACACAATACATTGTACAAATGATGTTGTAGAATTGTGTATCTGAAACCTGTTTAATTTTCTTAACCAGTGTCACCTCAATAAATTTAATAAAAAGGAATAAAGGGTACCACAAATACATGCCACAAAGCTGGAGTTGATATTTTCTATCTCAATACCAAAGGAAGTATTAGTATCCAGACTGTGCAGCGAATACAGTACCTATGAAGCAGTATGAAAAGACACCACAAAGTGGAAAATGAGCAAAAGACAAGATCAGGCATTTCACAGAATAGGAAACATGATAGGCTGACATAGTTGACAAAAAGTTCCTCATCTCAGTATACAGCAGAGAAAGGCAAAACATATATTAAATTGAAAAAAATGTTAAATTCTCACAGTACTAAAAAAAGTGAAACATAAGGAACTGTTTGTGCTCAGAGGAAGCAGGAATTAGAACAGCTGTTTTGAGAAACCAGTCCAAACTACTTGTTGAATGTGCGTGCCCTGTTCACCCGCATGGGGCAACGAGGAGCAGACTCCACAGAAATGCATATTTATGAGCTCCAAGGGGCATGTATAGAATGTTCATCCCAGCATTGTCTTTTAAAACCACAAAAGCAATGGCTACAATGTCTGTCTGCTATGAAATGTATAAATAAACCGTGCTTCACTCATGCAACATAAATAAGTAAGCAGTAAAAATAACTAAAGCTATACAAGGATCAACATGGATAAATCTCCAAAACCATAGAGCTGAGGGGAGGAAGAAACAAGTGGCAGAAGAATATGTTCAGTTCGATGTCATTTATTCCACTTTTAAGCACAGATAACAGTAAATAATATGTAGTTTAAGGATACGTGCATTTCTCATGAAATTATCAAGGAAAGCAGTCAAATTGACCTATCTCCCAGCGATGTGAGCAAGTAGCAGGAAAAGCACACAGGCATGAACGTCAAATTAGGAAAACCTTGATCTAAATAGTGTCGGGCATGGCCAGCTTCCCTGTAAGTCTTCCTCGTCTGTAACTAGGGTTAGTTCCTCAGCTCTTTCTTATCCTACCTCTTTCCCATGGCGGCGTAACAGCCATCTGTATGGGGCAGGCATTCCCCCCCCACACACACACACACACACATACAGACGCAGCTGCAGGTGTGGGCCCTGACTGCTCCAAGACAATCAGATTAATCCCACCTTGCTTTCCACTGTAGTTGGTTGAACATATCATAGGTCTAAGCCAATGGGCCCATGGAATTTCCCTGGTCACCTGGATTGGTTCAGAGGTGGCCCAGTCATCATAGAGTTCAAGATATTGTTTGGTGATTGTGAGCTATGACTCTCTGCTTTCCATCTGACATGAACTAGCTGCTTGCCACCATCCTGTGATCATGATGGGGGTCAGCTCCAGGAAGCAGCTAACACTGGGGAGCAGAGCAGAGACATAAACAAGTAGGCCTTAAATGTTATACCATTGGGCCACTGGATTAGACCACATCGGAGTCTGCCATATTTCACACGCTCCTATCAAATGAGCCATCAGTCTTCCCTAGGGTTTATTCTAGTTTGTGTTGGGTCATCTACTCCTTGCCATTTAAAGAACCCTTATGCTTTGTGGAGATGATAATATTTGACATATCCTTTTCATGGGTTACTGGAAGGCTCCATGGTAATATCAGTAATGCACATAGAAGAGCATGTGGAATTGTTTGTCTTTGCTAAGTGTAGCCTCTATTTCTTTTCTCGGAACATTGGTTGGAATGAGAGGTAAAGATAGATTTAGAAAAGGACTGGAGACAACAGCAAGACCAGGATTAAACACCTATCTAGTTAGGGTGCTGACACTGATTTAACTTATTTATTAACTCTATCCTGAGCAGATTAAGTCTCTGGGAGTGGGTCTCTCCATCTGTAAGAAGATCACTTAAATGATATCTAGAGTCATTTATTTCTATCAATGAATAAATTGAAGGCAAGGTGCATATTCATATATTATTATTTTTTATATACTTATTCATGTTATATATTTATAATAATAACAACTAACATTTATTGAGCACATGACTGTGCTAAATGTTTAACACACACTATCTTATTTGTCACAACTCTTGTCATTCCTATTTCACACGTAAGGAAACTGGGGCTAGCTAGTGGTGTTCAGTAACACTGTCCAAGGTTCCAGCTGTGTGCTAGAACAGGGGTTCACATTTGGCTCTTTCTGGATCTAGAACATGTGTTTTAAGTGCTGATTACGTAAGTTGCGGTTTCTTGCATTCATTCAGCAGGCTTTATGGAGACCTGTTCCGTGCCAGCTTACAACTGAGACCGTAAGGATAAGGAGATGAGCATTTTGAGTTAAATGATTTCAAGATCTAGAGAGGGAGATAGCCTAGAAAACATATATATAAATAAATATTCATGCCTTATATTCTCTACTTAAACACAGCAGCCACTTAATATATATTTAATGGAAAAGAATAAATGAATAAAATGAATATATGACAATGACAACTTTCTGAAAATACAATTAAATTTCTAAGACAAAGCTCGATCTTGAAAGGGTGGCAGAACATTTAAGTGCCAGGGACTCGGACAAGATTCTCTTCATGCTGTGCCAATGGCTTCTCTGGCTTTCTGCCCATGGTCACTCTGTTCTGGTGCCAAGGATGCTCCCTGGGGTAAGCAGGGCACGGGGTGGGTGATTTGGATCCCAAGATGCTCTGACATCTACATCTGGCCCTCAAAACGCCAAAGAAAGGGTGGAGAGACGTACATAGTACAGTCTGTTCTGCCTCAACACATTTCGCTGCCATGAATTACTTCATGTGATCGGTTAAGAGGGACAGGATGTCTATGTAATATAAGTTCATCCACAAGTTTTCCCAGCACATTAAGGCTTTGATGCGATCAGAAGCAAGTTTTCCAGGAATTAAAGAAGACCCTGCCACAGAAGACAAAATCACTTTCTTACGTATATATAACGGCTAGTGTGGCTTCAAAACCTACTGTGCTTTCTACTTGTTTAGCTTCTATAGAATCTGAAAAGATGTCTCTCCCATATTAAAGCAGTGGGTTCAGGAGGAAAGCTACACCCTGGGTCACATTTTTATGAACTTGTTAGTCAAAGGACACATAAGGCCCAGGGGGTAAAGCTGCTATGGACTGACTGTGGTCCAGGTGCATCTGCCAGTGCAAAGTAGCTCTGTTTGTATTTTTATGAGAGTTGTTACTGTTTTCTGGATGCACTGGTGTTGAACAATTTTCCCCAACCCATTCTTCCCATGGAGGCTTTTATTTTTAGCATATAACTTTTTACAACTGCAAGGCATTAGAGCAGAAATGTTTCTATGAGTGTTTAATTTATGGGTGTCCCAGATTCCAGCCAGAGTCTTCCCACTTCTTGTGATCTAAAGGAGGTGTGTTTTGGCCTCCATCCTAGTCTCTGGAAGTTCCAAGTATTGTCCCATGTTTGTGACAAGTCCCTGGGGTTTCCATTTGCCAGAGCTGTCTCCAGCCTGGTCTCTGGCTTCCTTGCTTTACAGGCTGTCTCATCCTCCCGTGCACGGAGTCTCAGTCCCATACGTGGTCACCCTCCTACACACACACTCACACACTCACACACACTCACACTCACACACACTCACACACACTCACACACACACTCACATGCACACTCACACACACACACACACTCTCACACACACACTCACATGCACACTCATACACACCACATGCACTCACACACACCACACACACTCACACACTAACACACACACTCACACGCACACTCACACGCACACTCACACACACACACTCACACACACTCACACACACACTCACACACACCACACACACTCAGACACACACTCTCTCACACACATTCACACACACTCACACACACTCACACGCACACTCACACGCACACACACTCACACACTCACACACACTCACACACACACACCACACACTCACACACACTCACACACACACACTCACACACACACACACACCACACACACTCACACACACACTCTCTCTCACACACATTCACACACAGTAGGCTCCTTTTAAGCCACCCATGTGCTGGTTGACCCGACGGAGCCATGTATGTGAGAGAGGAAAGTTGGGGCACGTTCCGTATCTCAAGCCCATACATCACTTTCTTAACCACTTCTCTCTTCCTAGGAACAAAAGAGATGTCCTCTCCTTTCTATTCTTCACTTTTATCTCATGCCGAATGGCTTATTGTGTCCTTTATTGTCAGAGTGCCTGCCTCCATCCAGGCTTTCAGAGGCCCACCTCCTACCCTAAGAGGCTTTCTAAGGTATTTCCTTTAAGAAGAAAAAAAAAAGATAATTTTCTCCTGTAAAAACTATCTGTGCCAGCTGTTAAGATAATACATTTTCACTTCCACTCTGTTTCCAATGACTTGTGCCTTCCAGGAATCGGTTGCAGAAGATTCAGGCCCAGTGACAGGGACTCAGCTTGCTCCGTCTGTCCCTGAGCTGCCGGGTGTGTGCTTCTCCCTGCTCGGCTCCCTGCTGCTGGGTCCCCCGGGGCCCCGTGCTGGGCAGGCAGCAGTGTAGGCCCGGCGAGCTTCTGTCAGCCGGGTGCCTGGGGCCCGCAGCGAGCAGACCTGCCTGTAGCCGAGCACTGCACAGACAGCGAGGGCAGAAATTACTCCACTGAGCTAAACAGTCCGTGCTGGGTCTCCCCCCTGCAGTGCACCCTGGCCTACCCCGTCTGACACATAGTCACTTGGCAGCCACGACTGCTCTTCTTTCCTGTGTTCTCATCTGTCGTGACCGGGCGGCCCCTTCGCCATGGATGCCTCTCCTCGGATGTTCCATGTTTGCAAGAATGACTGCTTTTCTGGCATTTTTATACATGTTTGGCAACTACATTTTGTATTTCTACTGTTCTTCAACACTCTCCCAAAAGCATCATTTGCTCATCAAAAAAGATGTTTATTTCAAGTCTATTAGAAACCCCAAATTGTGCTAGGTAGGCCCTGGGGTTTTAAAGGAAAACATGCTAGACGGTATAATTGTGGAGGGGTCTTGTGTCACTTCTCTCTTTAAAGTCATTGATTGATTCACTCATTATTCAAAATCTATTCAGTCTTCCATATACCAACAGAGTAGTCACAGTTTAGCTGTAATCAAGACAGACACACTTGCAGATCCTCTTCGATCTTGAAATCTAGGGGACAAATGCAAATTTTGAACAAATAACTCCAGGTGTCAAGAGTATAATAAAGGAAAACCATAATAATACTGACGATTACCAACAGGGAATTCTGCCATCCAGAGATGATTTCACATGAGTCCTATGCCATCGGGTTGTTAATGTTCACCACATTACTCTCCCTTTGCAATACTAAGAGGGGACAGTGAGGCATAGAGAGGTGAAGTCACCCGCCCGAAGCTCAGAGCCAGTAAGTGGCAGCTGGGGGTACAACTCCAGGCCTAGGGATGCCCGTGCTCACACGCTTAACCACTCTGATACTCTGATAACATCTCAGAGTCAGGGGAGACTTCCTGGAGGAGGTGATATTTTGGCTGGGACCTGAGTCTGGGTTGGAATGGCTTAGGTAAAGGGATCAGAGGAGCACATTTTGAGGGTGAGAACATGAGCGAGCAGCAAAATTTGGAAAGCTCCTGAGACCAGACAGAGGATAGCATGTTGGAGTCTTCACAGGAAGTCTAGAGTCCTGGCATGAGAGAACACAGCTCCCAGCTTCCCACCCCACACAGCCCAGCTTCCTCCAGGCCCCAAGGCTAGCCAGCTTTTGGGGGAAACTCCATGGTATATTTTCTGTAAGAAGCTCAATACTTTTTTCAGCCCTAGTCTTAACAGTACCAGCAAAATCCACAGACAGAAGAGAACTCTGGGCCCTAGTCACCTGCATCAATAGCCTGAGGCTCTCTGAGTCCCGGGTCACCTCTTCCGGTGACAGTGAAGTCTTGCTGGAGGCAACGGGGAATTTGTGGAAGACAGTGTAATTATGGAGGTGACAGATCAAGCCTTCTTTTTGAAAGAGCAGTCCCCAGAGGGGCTCCCAAGCTTATAACTTGAACTATAGAGAACCTCTTGTTTTTTTTCCACTTCAGTAGGTATTTGATAGTTTTGTGGTCCTGTGGGAGAGAGCTTGAGAGTTTGAGAGTTTTGGAAGAGGAGAGGGAGGCAAAAGAAGGCTGTTTTATTTCTTTTTGGATTGGAGAAAAACGAGTCTCAAACCAAAAAGAGATGAACAGAACAGACCAGGACTGTCAACGTCCTCCTCCTTCCCCCCACCCCACCCCCGTCCCCCTACCCTGACTCCTCTGTCTTCTTCATCAGCCAAGCTACACCTTGGAGACTGAAGGCTACTGAGCTCCTCAGACCCCATGTACATGCAGCTATTGGGCTGTGCAGTTCTCTGGCTTTCTGGTTATGATACAGTCCTGTCTACTCTGCACATTTAGGCTGCACATAATCATTTACTTCCAAATGCGGTGTTCACACGTTCTGTGGCTGTGCTTTGAAGTCAGGTCTTCAGTTGTATTCTACCTAGGTGCCACTTCTAAATCATCTGACTTTGGGCAAGTTGCATACTCTTTCTTCGTCTTGGTTTGGGAAGTGGAGAAAATCATGTGACCTCTCAGGACTGAGGAGATAATTAAATGACATAATTGGTATGTGCCAATGCTCAATACGTTAGAGGTGTCATTAATATTTATATTATAGCTAGTATTACAATTAAATGCCAGGTTTTAAGACAATTATTAATGAACAAATAGTTATTAAGCAACTGCCTCTGGCCAGGGCTTGCTGGGTCCCACAGAGATGAGAAAAAAATGGTTTCTAGTCTCCAAGAGGCCCGTCTAGTGAGAGAGGGAGAACTTTACATGTGGCAAAAATAGTCAAGAGGATTGCAAGGATTCAGGCAAGCCTGCTGAATGAGCTATGATTGGAAATGGGATGAAGAACAGAAAGCCAAGGGAGCTTCGTGGAAGTTGGGGCGAGGTCTCCAGAGGGTTGCCTTCCCCTATGGTGGGCACTGAATTTGCTCTGTGGAACTTGGCAAAAAACAACAACAGAGAATGATGCACATGTCTGATAAATGAGAATGTCCTAGCAATGGAGTTTCACCCTTTGGGAAGGCTGTCACTGTCTAGTGAGAAAAAAGACAGGCCAGGGAAGAACACCTGCTGATCCAATCCAGAAGCAGACATTGAAGAATCGTGCTGCAGGCTCAGTTCTGCCTCTTGCATGGAGATTCTGTGATTCAGAGAGGGAGCTCTCAGCACTGTGGGGGGCCAAGCAGCAGCATTTTCAACAGTACTGGTTCTAGGCTGGAAGGACAGAAGGGGCAGGGTTGTCAGGCAATGGTAGGTAGGTTAAGTCTAGATGTTTGAGTGTGGGAGGGTGATCAGCCTCAGAGTGTGGGACCCAAGAGGACGTGGACACGGAGGGTAGCAGTCTTCCTTGGGGCAGTTCAGGAGTAGTTTTTTTCATTTCTTAAGCCTTGTGTGCATTCATCCATTCACACACACACACATCCATTCAGCAGCTAGCGCGTGGGCTAAAGGCTGGAGACAGGCACATAGACGCGATCTGGGTTCCCTTTGTAGAACTTTAACAGGAGTGGGTGGAACTATGGAATATTGCATTTACTACTATCTTTTGCTTTGAATACCTTTGGGATAATAATCCTATAAAGAGGTAACTACACCACACTCTGATGGACATTGTAACGCAGGTATTTACAGAGAGGACGGAATGACTCATTTGGCCTGAGGAAAAGGAGACTCTGAATTAAAGGCAAGGAGACACTTAAGCAGAGGCTTAAAGGAAAAGTCACGTTTGCTTGGCGATGTCTGATACTGCAGAGCAAAACAAGTGTGAGGGCAGGAGGGTGTGGAGGAGCAAGGCATGTTTGGAGAACTGGAAACATTTTGGTAATGATGGTGCTCGTGGTGCTTTGGAGAAAACAGAGAACAAAATGAACTGAGAAGAATTGAGAAATCAAATCT
This sequence comes from Saccopteryx leptura, assembly GCF_036850995.1. Classification (NCBI taxonomy): domain Eukaryota; kingdom Metazoa; phylum Chordata; class Mammalia; order Chiroptera; family Emballonuridae; genus Saccopteryx; species Saccopteryx leptura. The sequence continues at coordinate 307,198,779 of NC_089503.1, forward strand.
TTGAGGCTCTATGTCCTTGTCTGAGTAAGTTGAATTTAATCATGAATGTTGATGGGAAAGATATTAGGGATGCAAAAAAAAAAAAAAAAAAAAAAAAAAAAAGAATAATCCCTGTTCTGAGAGGCCCACAGCTGACTAGGAAAGAGGGACATGGATTTTATGCAGGAGAATAAAGTGAGCAGGAAGTTGGGCCAGCAGCCCCCTAGGCAGTCGCTGCTCTTGATCTGATTCTAACTCTCCAATCAAACTACAAACACATTCAAGAAGAGAGATTTTACCGAAGGTGTTGTGGGTTGCACATGGCACAAAAACTTCATCAAGCTTTTCCATTAGGCCCTCCCCTCCCCACTTTTTATGTCTATGAATATAAGACCTTTGTAAAGTGGAAAAAATATATCTTAGTGGTTAAATCTTCTCTTCCATGTCCCTCTAACACCCTCGGGGAGCACGTTAGAGAGACTATGTGTGGTAGGTAAACTGCTTTCTAAGGAGAACAGTTCAAATTCAGGAAGGCCAATTATAGAGCATGTTCACCAAATGTGAACTCAGAAAGGATGGGAAAATGCCACATCTCAGTATCCTGAGTGTCAGTCAAATAAGTTTGTAAATATGATATACAGTGTGTCCGTAAAGTCATGGTGCACTTTTGACCGGTCAGAGGAAAGCAACAAAAGACGATAGAAATGTGAAATCTGCACCAAATAAAAGGAAAACTCTCCCAGTTTCATACCTATTCAGTGCAGTTCGATGTGGGCTCACACAGATTTTTTAGGGCTCCTTAGGTAGCTATCCCGTATAGCCTCTACAGACTCATCACTGACTGATGGCCTACCAGAACGGGGTTTCTCCACCAAACTGCCGGTTTCCTTCAACTGCTTATCCCACTGAGTAATGTTATCCTATGTGGTGGCGCTTCGTTATAAACGTGCCAATATTCACGTTGCACTTTGGTCACGGATTCGAATTTAGTGAGGCACAGAACACACTGAACTTTCCTCTGTACCGTCCACATCTTGGAAGGCATGGCTGTGGGCTGCTCCGCTGTATACAGTGTTACGTCATCATCTGTGCATGCACACATGCTGCCACATCATTCTACAGAAACTGGGAGGGTTTTCCTTTTATTTGGTGCAGATTTCACATTTCTATCATCTTTTGTTGCTTTCCTGTGACCTGTCAAAAGTGCACCATGACTTTACAGACACACTGTATATGTTTGCTTGCTTATAGTTTGCATTGGGTATGGGAGACAGGCTGTAGACTGGCAAGGTCCTTATAGCCTAAGGCTTAGTTTTAAGACTAAGCCTTTCCCACCCTTTTAATACTAAGATATTTTTAATGTCCTTCTAATAGTAAGATGTTCTCAACACTAAGCTTTTCTCCACACCCTTGACTGTTGCATGATTGGGGGTGGTGCACTCTTAGGTAGAATCCCATTTATGCCTCAGATTAGTGGCTTTGTATCAGAAACTTCCCTATTTGTATATTGGCTTAAAGGCTTTAATTTTCTACATTATAAAATGAAGCAGATCAGGGGGTCTCGCTCTCTGGGTTCCTACCATTAGTATTGCAGAGGAGAGGCAGCCAAGATGGTGGAGTGCTGAAGGAGAAGCCAGTTTATGCAGAGTTTGTGCAGGGAGAAGGAAGGAGATGGGGTACAGAGGTGAATAAGGCTGGTGAGGTAGAAACCTTTGATTCTAGGAATACTAGGATGAGTCAATAGTTTTGGGAGCCCTGACTGGAAAGGGAAGTGTTTTTCTGCTGTGTGTATTTCTCGCCTGCTGGGTGCAAGCTAGGATTAAAGCTAATGGCCCACCAGTTCTTGGCTCTATTGTTTCATTACCATCTGTCTGAATTAAATGCGAACCTACACTGGCCAGGTGGCTGTGATAGTGGCCATGGCTACTGGCTTTACACTGAGCTTGCTCAGCTCACATGTCATCTTAATGCAAGGGGCAATCAGACCACTTTCTTTTATTCTGGATAATTCTTTACTCAGTATCTTTGGGGAGAACAAACTAGATGGGCTGTGTTTGTAGAAATGAAACTCTCTCCTTGTCCAATGTGCATGGTTTCAATTCTTATAAAGCTCATAGTCTTGTAGAGATACAGATAAACAAACAGATGAGTTCCATATGTCATATAAGAGAACAAAAGCTGGGTGCCATGGAAACATATCTTAGGAATAGCTCACATAGTCTTGGGACTGGCAGAAAGCTTCTAGTTGAAATTTCCATCTAATGCTGAAGGACGACCAACAGTTGGCCATGAAGAGCAGAAGAGGGTGGTAGTAGTGAATAAAAAAGAGTATAAGGTGGAGGAGGTAGCATGTGCAAAGGCCTGGGGGTGCAAATGAACTTAGAGAAGGAACGAAATGCAATCCATTCTGGAAATCTGAATCAAAAGATAGGGTTAGAAGGCCCTGACTGGTTGGCTCAGTGGTACAGCATTGGCCTGGCATGCAGGAGTCCCGGGTTTGATTCCCGGCCAGGGCACACAGGATAAGCACCCATCTGCTTCTCCACCCCCCCCCCTTCTTCTCTGTCTCTCTCTTCCCCTCCCGCAGCCGAGGCTCCATTGGAGCAAAGTTGGCCTGGGTGCTGAGGATGGCTCTGTGGCCTCTGCCTTAGGCGCTAGAATGTCTCTGGTTACAGCAGAGCAATGCCTCAGATGGGCAGAGCATCGCCCCCCGGTGGGCATGCCAGGTGGATCCCAGTCGGGCGCATGTGGGAATCTGTCTGACTGCCTCCTCATTTCCAACTTCAGAAAAATACAAAAAGCAAAAAAAAAGGAAAGATAGGATTAGAGAGAGGCATATAGGAGGCTGGAAGGAGATTTAGTTGAGGGAGAAAGAAGCCAGTTAGAGATAAAACCAGAGAAGCAATCACAGCTGCCAATCAAGTAAGGCCTTACTTATAACCCAGGGGTCCCCAAACTTTTTACACAGGGGGCCAGTTCACTGTCCCTCAAGACTGTTGGAGGGTCAGACTATAAAAAAAAACTATGAACAAATTCCTATGCACACTGCATATATCTTATTTTAAAGTAAAAAAACAAAACGGGGACAAATACAATATTTAAAATAAAGAACAGGTAAATTTAAATCAACAAACTGACCAGTATTTCAATGGAAACTATGGGCCTGCTTTTGGCTAATGAGATGGTCAATGTCTGGTTCCATATTTGTCACTGCTAGCCGTAACAAGTGATATGACGCGCTTCCGGAGCTGTGACGCGTGCATCCCACGTCACCGGAAGTAGTACTGTACGTGAGCAATGCTGCTACATACAGTACTCCAGGAGCACAGGATATGTATGCTGACCACCAATGAAAGAGGTGCCCCTTCCAGAAGTGTGGCGGGGGCCGGATAAATGACCTCAGGGGGCCGCATGTGGCCCGTGGGCCGTAGTTTGGGGACCCCTGTTATAACCCATGTCCTTCCTGCACTGACTCTGGGCTTGGTCATGTGATTTGGTTTGTGTGGGCCAATGGAATGATAACAAAGGTGTGAAAATTACTTTTACATTAGAGCTTGCTCTCTTTTTCTTGCTGCTCTTGGGACTTAACCTCCACATGGAGACTTTCAGACTAACTAGCTAGATCAGGGGTAGTAAACCTTTTTATACCTCCTGCCCACTTTTGTATCTCTGTTAGTAGTAAAATGTTCTAACCACCCACTGGTTCCACAGTAATGGTGAGATATAAAGTAGGGAAGTAACTTTACTTTATAAAATTTATAAAGCAGAGTTATAACAAGTTAAAGCATATAATAATAATTACTTACCAAGTACTTTATGTCAGATTTTCGCTAAATTTGGCAGAATTAATCTTTATAAAACAATTTACTATAGTTAAATCTATCTTTTTATTTATACTTTGGTTGCTCCGCTACCACCCACCATGAAAGCTGGAATGCCCACTAGTGGGCGGTAGGGACCAGGCTGACTACCACTGAGCTAGATGGAGAGAGACATGTGGCCCAGTTGCCTGTATCACCCCACCCAATCACCAGGCATCCAGAGCCAGCCAGCCCTTGACTGACCCACCAACTGAATACAAACATATGAGTGAGCCTGGATGATACCACGTGGAGCAGAATTAATCCATCCCAGCTGAGACCTGTCCAAATTGCTGACCCACAGAATTATCAGCAAATAAATGGTGGTTGTGTTAAGCCACTAGGTTTTGGAGTGGTTTCATATACAATAATAGAGAATAATACCACTCCCATCTGCACCAGGTTTCTAAGGAAGCAAAACATGTAAAACCCAATAGAAAGGATGTCACAGTTCCACATGGTCATTAGCAGATCCAGCACCCATTGACCCCAATGTGTAGACCAAGCATAGATGTTCTACTGAGCTATCATTGGATTTAGCCCTGGAGGTTCAAGTGAGACTCTCATTTTCCTCAGAGTCAACATCTCAGCAGCAGCATGTCTTCAATTATCTATGGAGGAAAGAGAAAATGGCTAGATTCTGGAAAGGGTCTGAATCAATGCAGAATGGAAGGGGAGATGTGGAGGAGGGCATGGCTCCACTCGGGAATGAGGCAAAGTCAGTGTCTTAGGCGCTAGGCAATCAGATCAGTCACCCTTCCTTCAGGAACACTGTATCAGGGTGAGGAAGGGGCAACTGGCAGTGGCAGAGAGAGGGCAGCATTGTTTTCTTCTACAAAGGATACAGAAGACATTGGTTGAGTGCCTACTCATGGCCTCTGTTCTTATGAGCTCTCTCTAGGGAGAAAGATGTAAACCTATACCTGTCAGTCAAGGTTCAGTTGGGAAACAGGTGACCCTAGATATTTCAACCAAGAGAGCTGGATCAAAGGACTTGGTGAAACAGATGTTGGAGAAGTGAAAAAGCCACCAGGGAGCACTGACATACTATAGAGAGAATCATGATATCACCGGAGGAAGCAGCCACCACCGCTGGGGCTGCTGGAACAAAGGGAAGGGTGGCAGCCACCGGAACCTAAGGACTTGAGGGCTGTGACGAGGCTGGTCCTGGAGGTACATAAAAAAGCCAAAGAGTGAAACCAATGCCTGTGGCAGTCCCTTGCTGAGACAAAATGACAGAAACTGCAGGCGAGCAAATCCCTTCTCCCTCCTGCCATGCAGGATCCCTCGAATGCCTCCGACTGACTGAGTCTAATAAGAACCCATGCTGTTAAGGGCGCTATGTGGTTTGCAGAGCCCCAGGCTCAGCACCAGTGGCAGCGTGAAGAAGGGAGGGTTTGGTACTGAGACATGGGGACTCCCTCCCTAGCTCCCAGACTGGGTGTGCCCTGGTAGTGCACTCAGGGCTGGTCACCTAGTCCTCAGAGCTTCACAGAGCCTCATAGAGAGTCTGCAAAAGGACAAGCTCCCTAGAGATGGCTTTCCCAGTGTGGGGCACTGGACGCTGGTGGGGGGCGGGGGACTGGAGATGAGTTCAGGTGGCATGTGAGATGCATGCAGAGGTGTGCGGCTGAAATTAAATGACCTTGAGTGACATACTGAGACAATCCGTTCTCAATTTTCGTAGTTCTGATCAAGGCAAGCCAAAAGGCCCCGGTTGGCGTCACGCACCTTCCGCACTCTTGCACTCTCGAACTAGCCCTTGCTGCGATACATTTGAGCAGAAGGGGAGAGCAGTCCTCCTGCTCTGAATCTTTAGCAGGAAGCACGTGAGTGTTTAATAAATAGCATTGTTTCTGCTGTATAGTACTTCCTTCTTAAGTACACTCTCCAGTTTGTGGAAAGTGGTCCCAGAGTTTCATTTACTGGAGACTCCTGTTGAAGTAAATTTATTTGGGTAAAATGTGAATAAATTTAAAGCTATGTAATAAGTAAATAACAATAACGGAGCTGTATGGATATGGCAAAAAGGAAGAGGGAAAAGTTTTGAAGGCGGTCTGAAAATGACCCAAAGCAATCTGCAGACAGCCTTTGATTGCAGGTTAGGCACTGAGACAATTAAAGAGAGGACAATGGTGAAGTTTTCACATTACAGAAAGGATGTTTGTCGAGTCCTGGAGTCCCAGCAGGAGGAAGGACTCCTGGACCAGCCCACTGGAGCCCATCTTGCATTTGGCAACCCTCTTCCCTAAAAGCAAATGTGTTTTTGGCACAGCTCCTTGAGAAAGCTGACACAGAGATGTGGCTTCCACACTCAGATTTTCTATGTTCTCCAAATAGCAGCCGGACATTGACTTTCTTAGAGCCAATTCTCGAATAACGATCACTTTCCCTTCTATTTCTTTCGCCATCCTGTGAACATTATACCGGGGGAATGTGGCCCCATGAAGGCCTGGACTCTGTCCTGGTGGCTGTTATATCCCCAGGGTCTAGGATAGTACCTGGCATAGAGCAGGACAGGGTAAACATGAGTATGTGAATAAGTGAAAAGTGATCAAGAGTTTTCAAACTATTTAAATCTTTGAGATTTTCTGGAAAAGAAATCCTAAGCCACTATGATGCTGCTGTGGACATTGTAGAGTAAGAAGCCCCAGACTTTATCTGTTTGGTTTCTTTATACCCCTCCCACTGGCAGAACTCTAATTATTCAAGGAACATATTTTTTAAAAACCTTTTTTTTTTTTTTTTGCGGGGGGGGGGGGCACTTTTATATTTGCAGCAAAATTAAGAGGAAGAAGCAGAAGTTTCCCATATACTCCTTGCTCCACAGATGCATAGCTTCCCCATTACTAACATCCCCCACCTGAGTGGTGTGCATTTTTCACAACTGAGGACCTACATTAACACATAACAATTACTCCGAGTCCATAGTTTACCTTATGGTTCACTCGTGGTGTTATACATTCTATGAGTTTGGACAAATGTGTGATGACACATGTCTATCATTATATAGGGTGCGGCACAAATAGGTTTACCGTTGTGATTATGTGAAACACAGAGTTTATTCTTGTATTTATTAATTTTTGTATTTTTTTCCACGCTAACGGCTGTAAACCTGCTTTGGCCCCACCCTGTGGTATCATACAGAATATCTTCACCACCCTAAATATCCCCAGTGCTTCCTCTATTTACACCTTCCTCCCCTCTCAACTCCTGGCTACCACAAATCTTTTTATTGCCTCTGCAGTTTTGCCTTTTCCAGGATGTCATAGATTTGGAATCATGCAGTAGGCAGCCTTTTCAGACTGGCTTCTTTCGCTCAGTAGTAAGCATTTAAGGTTCTTCTATGTCTTTTCATGGCTTGAGAGCTCATTTCTCTTTTTTTGCACTCAATAGTATTTCACTGCCTGAATGTCCCACAGTTTGTTTATCCATTCATCTACTGAAGGAGACTTTGGTGGCTTGCAAGTTTTGGCAATTCTAAATAAAGCTGCTGTAAATATTCCCTGCTTGAGTTTCTGTGTATACGCATGGTTTCTACTCCTTTGGGTAAACATCATGGACTGCGATTCCTGGATCATATGGTACAAGTATGTTTAGTTTTATAAGAAACCACAAAACTGTCTTTCATGGTGGCTCTACCATTTTACAAGGAAACACACTTAAAAATCAGATCTCAGTTACCACAGTGCTACCAGGTATGTAAAAGTTTATGTGTATTTTGGAGATAAAGAATTTAAAATCTGCCTGACCTGTGGTGGCGCAGTGGATAAAGCGTCAACCTGGAAACACTGAGGTTGCCGGTTCAAAACCCTGGCTTGCCTGGTCAAGGCACATATGGGAGTTGATGCTTCCTGCTCCTCCCCCTTCTCTCTCTCTCTCTCTCTCTCTCTCCCTGGTCCTCCCCCTTCTCTCTCTCTCCCTCCCCCCTCCTCCCTAAAATAAAAATTAAAAAAAAAGAATAATTTAAAATCTGAGGGCATTTTGTGATATAAATTTTAAGGGACAGGGATAAGGCTACAGCTTAGGATTTCATCAGGAAGCCTTGATTTCTCTCTAAGAGACAACTACAACTTTAAGACTCTGGATTAATCTCCCTCCCTCTAATGAACACTGAAGTTAGTTCAAGTCAGTTGGCAGAGAACAAGAAGGCAAGCCAGCTGTTTTCGAGTCATGTAAATGAGAAACCATTTTGTGGAATACTTTTTTCTGTTCATTTTTTCCCCCAGTGGATAGTTGTAACACTGTGTAATCTCCATCTTTACACATTAAAGCAACTAATCCAATGATCTTTCAAGGAAGTGGATGCCCTTGAGGTTAAATAACGTCAGTAGAACTTTCTTCCCATAATCAGACACATGTTTAAGGGTCCTTTTCTTTGTCTGGGTCCCAGGGGTGTGTAAACTCCTTTGAATAATCTGGATGCCTTCAAAAGCATCTAGTTCATCTGTTATGAAATTTTAAAAATTGCAAGTGACTCTTAAATGTGTTTGAATTTAAATGGCATTGGATTGAACTTCCTAGCTCATCATCTTTATAAAAATGGCCATAAAAGCAGAGTATTCTGTCTAGGTTTGACTATTTCCCAGCGCTGGCAGGGGACAACAGCAGGGAGGGGGACTCAGGGTCCTATGCAGCAATCTATTCTGATGAAATCCTTCTTAACGTGGAGTGAAAATGTGCACAGCTGTAATCTCTGCTCATTGAATCGTAGATGCAGAATGTTGAAGAAAAGGAATCTAATATTCCTGAGCACTTCACTCCTTGGTATTATGGTTATGACTTACCTTCAGTCTCCCACTCTCTCTCCTGTGACCTGGTTATCATCATCCCCATTGTACAGATGGAGAAATCAAGGTGAAGCCAACTGGAACAACCTTTTACTCTTGCTAATAAACAATACAGTTGGGATTTGACTATTCCCTGTCAAGCACGTAAATGTGTGCTTTTTCGATGGCCTTACTCCTGAGAGTTTGCCAAAGCTCTCAGAAATGTTACGACCCAGTAGTTCCCAACATTTCCCCTATACCTATGCTGATCAGATTCCTACAAACACGGCTCTCTTTGCAGGGCACTGCGCTTCTCAGTAATGGTGGTGGGAAAGCAGCTCGCAGAATCCCTGGGCGGCATTCCAGCTGGAAGAAGGCAGACCCACTCTGAAAAGAGGGACTGCGCCACATCCTTCCTTCATCTCATAGATAGTTTATTAAGACTCTCTAATAATTGAAACCCTGCATTTTCGAAGGCTGTCCAGATGGGTACATTTCAAAAGAAATATTTGTACTTGGATGTTCACTTAAGGCGAGTCTATAAGGGGGTGGAGGAGCCTGTGTGTCTTGAGAGGGCGGCTTGATTAATTCAGAGTCATCTTCAAACTGGCGCCTCTTCAGTCAGATGGATGTACATGGTGGGGCTTCCAGAGCCCTCTGTCCAGACAGGCAGAGGCTAGAGCCAAGGTGAGTGAGCACAGCCAGTGCAACATCAGCACTGTTTATCTACATGAAAGGGTTCTGGGATGCAGGTGCCCACAGGTCAAGTTTAAGGTAAACATAAAAAGCATTTTACACAATTTTCAAATCAGCTTAGGCAAATTAGTGTCTGGAATCATCATGACTAATCTATTCACTGGATTTTACAGACAAACCCGAAGTCAGAACTTATTCAGGGTTTTATCTCCACAACCTTGCTGACAAAAGTCTGCAATGAGTTCTTTCTCTTTGGGCTCATTCTTATTCAGGACAGAGGGGAGGAGTAAATTGGCTGATTCATAATGGAAGGAAAAGGAAATCACTGCGTCTCTTCTGTGTGATGGGAAGATTTATACATGTTATTATTTTAAACCCTGGCAGTAACCCTTTGAGGTGCATATCATTGCTTTTATAGTTATAGATGAGGACGTTGAGGCTAGCAGAGTTTTGTTACTTCCCAGAAATTAAATGGACAATGAGAGCCAGAGCTAGGATTTGAATCTTGACATTCGAATCTCTTTTATTAACACTAGACGAAATCTCCCAGAGTCTACCTTGGGTCTAGAATTTTTAAAGCTATACACTAATAGCTAAGATATAACAACAACTAATATTACATAGCTTTTCCATGAGCCAGACACTGTTCTAAACTATACACACGCACATACACACACACTCACACACACATATGCATACATACACACACACATAATATTTACACATTTAACCCACATTTAATCCAGGGAACATGCAGATACTCCAGTACTTTCAGCCTTTTGTATAGTGCATTTTCACCAATGAAATAAAAGTTGGTTTTGCATCTCATTTGCATAATTGACAACTTTCTTTGACTTGCCATTTGCTTTTCTGATGTTCTTGTTTAATAAAAAAGATCAAGTGCTTCTTTTTTTATCGCTTCATATTCATTTTGAAATATCCCCTAATTTTTGTAAGCAGTATATTATCCCCCATTTTACAAAAGAGAAAACAGGCAGAAAAAGCTTAATCCTACAATTTGGGTCCCACAACAAGTCAGCAGAGAAGCCAGACTTCACACTCACAGTGTGACTTCTTGCTCTAAACTGGTAAGTTCTATTGTCATTGGGTTAGAAAAAAGATTTTATTAAGGGAAAGAGAAAGTAAATAAATATAATATATTGACTATTATCACCAGTTAACCTGGAGATTTGTTAAAAAATAAATTGGCATGTGCATTACACATCAGGTCTCTTGTAAATTTGGGCAATGTTGATACATCCCCTTGAGTTATGCCCCGTCTAGGTATTGAGACACAGTTTTCTAGGAAAGAGTGATTCTGACAAGGCATGGCTGCGCTCAGAGCGGTCAGCCAGACTCCTACTCTGGTATTTCTTCTCCATAAACAAAAGAGGAATCTTCCCAGAGGGACAGAAGTATAATAACTGTCCTGTGTCAGAGTCCTAAACAGCCATTCTCAGACCTTTTTATAGATGAGCATTGTTGCTGGTACATAGATTCAGAATCAATAAGCGTTTACTGAGCACCTGAGCTGAATGCTGAGGTCTCCTCATACCCATTCCCCTATTGCTATTAACCTCATCTGATCTGATTTCATTTGACTTGCTCTTAAAAACAACACTAGCCTGACCAGGTGGTGGCGCAGTGAATAGAGCGTTGGACTGGGATGCGGAAGGACCCAGGTTCGAGACCCCGAGGTTGCCAGTTTGAGCACGGGCTCATCTGGCTTGAGCCAGAAAAAGCTCACCAGCTTGGACCCAAGGTCGTTGGCTCGAGCAAGGGGTTACTCGGTCTGCTGAAGGCCCACGGTCAAGGCACATATGAGAAAGCAATCAATGAACAACTAAGGAGTCCCAACGAAAAACTGATGATTGATGCTTCTCATCTCACTCCGTTCCTGTCTGTCTGTCCCTATCTATCCCACTCTCTGACTCTCTCTCTGTCCCTGTAAAAAAATAATAATAAAAATTTTAAAAAAGTTGTAAATCTTTAAAAAAAAACAAAAACAAAAAAACAAACAAACAAAAAAACCCAACACTATGAGAGGGGACCAGTTACTTCCATTTCAGAGATGGGAAATCTGAGACTCAGAATAGTAAAAGACATACTTGAGGCAAGCTAGGAAGTGAGCAAAGGAGCTGGTGTTGGAGTCTAGCTATTCTGACCCCACGCCCAGCGTTCTTCCTACCACCACAGAATACAGTGTTGGAGGTGAAAGGCCCACCTTTGCTCATTCAGCTTGACTGGGACAGGATGATCCCCTTCCCATACCAGGGTGCATTGTGGAATGAAATCATGGAGTCGGCCTCGAGTCAGGGTCCACTAGGTAAGACTGCACCAAAGAGTCTGCTGTAGCGGACAGCTGTGCGCTGCGACCCAGTCGTTCAGATCTCCCCCGCCCCCCTCCTGCCCTTCCCAGCTGGTCCCAGAGAGTGCTGCCTGCATTAGTCGCCTCTGCTTTTCTCCTCTCATTTTTTCTCACCTTTCCAGGATGGAGTTGTACTAAAAAGCAGCCTTACTGCTCCCTCCACCTCTCTGTGGATGGATAAACTCCCCTGATGGATGAGACTGGAGAAAGTCTGCAGCTACTGCTCAGCCTTCCTTTCCGTTTCAGGCTCATCTGCCCGGCTCTGCACCATGCTTTCTTGGGCACCTTCTACTTCGCAACCAAGAAACTAAATCGGGGTGGGGGGGCAGTTCCAGGGAGAGGGAGAAGCAGCAAGCCCCTCTGAGACTTCTAAACCACGTGTTGCTTTCCACCTGATTTTTGTGTCTGAAGGTTCCAGTTGGTTCTGCCCACAGTCTGGGAAGGTAGAGCTGCTATTAATTGTCTCTCCAAACTGATCATGCTCCATTGCCTTTGCTCTTCTCATCAGTGACTTCCTCTATTCCCACGTCCATCCGAAGGATCTGTTTAGCCCTGACCTCACCTGACACCTCACTTTCTTCTATCCGGACACTTCTGTCTTCTTTGTCTTTCCTTTCCTGGGCATTCTTTTCTTGGAATCTTTTCCCCCACCCCTCCTTAGTTAATGCATTGCCTTTATTTATCTATCTATTTATTTTCTTATTTAGAAATTAAATTTAACAGGTGACATGAATTCATAGGAACACATAGGTTTCAGGTATATATCTAAATAGCATTTGAACAATTCATTGCATTATATGCCCATCACACAAGGTCAAATCATTTTCCTTCCCTCACCGTATATTTGGCCTCCTTTGCTCCCCTCCCTCCCACCCCCTCCTTCCAGTAACCACTTCACTTTAGTAGGTGTCCATGAGTCTCAGTTTTATCTTGGGATCTTTTATCTGCTCTACATCCTCCTCCCTCCCCCTAGATTCTTGGCACACAGAGCTAACTCCTTTTACCCATCTTTAAATTATCCTGGTGCGATCATACATGCTTCGTGGTTTTAACTACCATCTCTTGTCTGGTGACACTCACCTTTATATCTTCACTGACTATTTAGCAGATCTCTCCATTTTGATGTTCCGTGAACACCACAGTTTCAAGCATGTCCTAAATCAAACTTACCATGGTCCCCATAAAACCCGTTCCTCCCATTTCAACTAAGGCATTTATTAAATGATGCCACCCATCCTGGGCAGTAGGAGCCCAGGCGTTATCCTTGAGTCTGTCCCCCCACCCCCAGCCGTACAGCCAGCCAGCCAGCCAGTGGCCTATCTGGCCAGTTTTGCCTTACATATATCTTTTAATTAACTCTCTTCTCCTATTTCTACCGGAGCCCTGTCTCTATTCAAAACCTCATTATTTTTTCACCTGAATTATTGCTCTGGCTTTCTCTTTCCTATACCCAGGCTCACCTCAAATATATCCTCCATGCAGGCACCATAAAGATATTTCTGAAATAAAAATAAGACCATGACATGCCACTGAAAGTCCTTCAGCAGCTCCCTGATAACGACAGGATAAGGTCCTTGCCGCTTCCTACCCACAACGTGCCCTCAAGATATTGCCTCCTCAACAACCTCATTTCCACTTCACACTTTGCCCTCTAGCAAAACAAATCTTTTCATAATCTCTATACATATTAGGCTGCTGCTTTTATGACTTTAGCACAAAATGGCCTTCTCCCATTCCTTTGCCTGGATACTACCAGCTCTGCGTAGTGAGCACCTCCTTTCCGAAGGAGGTGCCTCATTCTTAAAGTGCCTCCCTGGGCTGGGTGGGCCCCCACTCCTGTGCTCCTCCAGTTCACCTGTGCTTCCCCTGCCATGGCGCTCACCGTGCTGCACGGCCCTCAGCTGCTTGACGCCTGGGGCTGGCAAGAACCACGTGTCACTCCTCTGTGTACCCCAGACCCTAGCACAGCACCTGGCAGAGAGCAGGGACATGGTGAATTTTAATAGAACAGCACTGAGCAACACTACTGGATGCTTAGAGAATAAGAATAAAGTATTTCGGTTGAACCTATGAGTTAAGGGGTATGTGGCCAAAAGCACGGGTGCTCTTTCTTTCGATCTGGCCTAGCCCACCAGGTGAGATTAAATCCAAGAGGCTGGTGCAGAAGACATCGAATCATTCAAATTCTCCTCTCCAGCCTCTCTCTTCCTGCCATTTCCAGCTGCCCTAAGGGCAAGTCTGGAGAGACCTGGACTCTCCAGGGTCCCTTGACCATTGGATAACGAGATACTAATATTAAGTTCTGTTCTGCAGATAGCCTTTATTCTGTAGAAGTCCTTTCATTCTAGAATTCTTCCCAAGGGGCGTGAAGAGCAGGCAGTAAGACCAGAGTGGTGTGGCGTGATGGAGAGGGGCTCCCATGGCCGAGTCGTCTTGAGCCTGGTGTCTCTCCACTCTAAGTATCCACTAAAAGACCTGGCGTCAGTGACTGTCCCAGGCCGCCCTGCTCCGGTGACTGACCACTCTAGAAAGTCCTGTCTCTCTGACCTTTCTACCTCAGGCCTTAAAGCTGAGCTCTTTCAAGTTTGGGAGAAAATTTCAGCTTCTGCCTGTTTGCTTTTCACCCGTTTCTCCTTATACTGTAACTTCATGACTCTTCCTGGTTCCTCTCATTTTTGCATGCAGTGCTCTGTGTTACAAAGTACTCCCACATACTGCGTGTCTTCTGACCCTTTTAATAGCCCTGTGTGCAAATAGTTCATGTCCTAGAGCACACAACCGGTACTGCAGGGGTGGCCAGATTTGAACTCAGTTCTCAGTTCCAGAAATGGCATCTTTCTATTCCTCAAGGTGGGAAGAAAATTCAAGAAAAGATCTCATGTTCGTTTCTCCGCTATTTGTGGACATTGGCAAATAACACACGAACATTGACCACCCCTAAGTAAAGTGCTAGATATCTTTGAAATTTTATAAGAATTTTCACATTACAACACAGTGTCCTAGTAGCTGTCTCATCAGGTCCTGACTGCAGAGACAAGGAAACAAGGACCGACAGATTCTGTTCCTGTTCTCTATAAAGCACCCGCTTTACTGCTGCCCCTCCTCCTCTCCTGTCTCTCTTTTTAAAGGAATAGCCTATTCTCCTCACTCAAGCGATTTATTTAGGGCTATGGAAACATGGTCCAGGCTAGGCTGATTAGTTCTTCCATGGAGACTTCCACTAGAACTTTTAGGAAGACTCATTTTCATTGGCAATAAACTGTGGGTCTGGGGTTTCTGGTCACCATCCTGTCCTTTGTGTGATCGGACCCTACATATCTACAAACTGCAAACAGGAACAGAATCTCAGCTTTTCTGACTGAACCCCGGGGTCTGGCCTTCCCTAATGTCTCTATTTTTGTAGACTTTTTAATGATGCGAGTTAGTGAGTCAACAAATTCTTTTTTCCCCTCCCTTAGGCTTAAGATGGGTTTCTCTCACTTGAACCCAAAGCACTTTAATTTCTACTTAACAAAGAGCTTCTATAAATCTATAAAGGTTTCTTAGCTTATCATGGTATAAATGGTATTGAAAATTTTTTTCAGGAGATATTTTCTGAGCTCTTTTAAGTTTGGGGAGAAATTTCAGCTTATTTCATGAGAATATATATGTCCATGGAGATCAACCCAGGCTACTGAGTCACGCACTTTGCCTAATGTATAAGGTGTAAACTTCCTTGATTCAAACAGGTGACCTTGAACCTGAGTCACTCTCGCTTGGCTCCGGCAGCTGGCTCGGCCCACGCCAATGTTGATTCTCTACGCTGCCCTTTACCGGGTTGATGCCGTCCATGACTGATTCAGAGGACATTCGAGAACCCATGGATCAGAGTCTTCCCCAGGTCGGGCGGTCCACTCACATTCCCCCTGCACCTCTGCCATCTGTGGACATCTTTCCCAGGGACCTGACAGAGCCAGGGAACGAGCGGTCAAGGTTGTAGAGACAGTGTGTTTCCGGGTCAGCTGTGGCCTGGCAAATTAAGTTTGGAGCATGCATGTCCAGCTCAAGTCCAGGGCTATTCCTGCACAGATGTCTAGAGAGAAATTCTTTGGGAACAATGATGCTTAGCTTTATATATTTTTTAAAAATAAAGCCTAATAAAAAAACTTTTCTTTAGAATCTTTAGTTTGCCCGACTTCTTTAAGGCATTATGTCCCTTCTGTAGTCATACCGAGCAGGAGCTGCCACTTAAAAACAGGCCCCAACACTCTGACCTTTCTTACCGCTTTTGCACTGTCCCACTTGCCAAAACTCACTCTACATCTCTGGACCGTTTCTTGATTTTTCTGGAATACTTGAGGTCCCCAATCACTGTGTCACTCATGAGCTGTTTTATTTTCACTCCTCATTCTGTGGTGGTTCCTGAAATAATCTGAGTGCATCCTGGCATGTTGTGACAAAAAGTGACAAACTCGAACCCTCAGATTGTGGCCCTGTGGTCTTCCTTTGAGCAGTTGGTCATGTCTCATTCCTGTAGCGGATCTTCCAGTGGCTGCTACTGTCCCGGTTTGGAGGAGAGTTCTGAGGTCTCCTGCTCAGTAGGAATCTGGATTGTGCATCTGGCCTTGCTGTGTTCCCCTGCCCACCCCTCTGTGCCCAGGCTATTCCAGTGCCCGTACGTTGTATTTGCCCAAGTTCCCCAGAATAACTTCTTATTCTGTTCCTCGTGACCTGGATCTAAGTGGGAGTATCCTAGGAGACAAGAATCTCTGAATGTTGTATTAATCAGGATCCTCCAAAGAAACAGAAGCAATAGGAACTGGCTCATGTGACTTTGGAGGTTGACTAGTCCTAGGATCTGCATTTGACAAGCTGGGGACCAGGAAGAGCTGATTGTGCACTTCCAGTGTGAGGCCGAAGTTCTAGTCTAAAACCAGAAGGCTCAAGACCCAAGAAGAGTTGATCTTTAAGTTCAAGTCCAAAGGCAAGAAAATAACCAATTCCATTCACACTGGGAAGGGCAGTCGGCTTTATTCTTGGTCTATTATTAAAATATTAATCCCACCCACAGACACCTTCACAGACATGCCCAGAATAATATTTAGCCAAACATCCAGACGCCCATGACCCAGTCAAGTTGACACATAACATTAACCCTTACACATCGTAAGGAGGAAAACAATATTTCCTTCCATGTTCATTGTACAATTCAAGCTGCAAGACATTTTCACCTTCTTAAATTATATTTTATCCTCAAACCCATGCACTGAGACAGGACTTCCCATCCCTGTTTTATATGCAAGGAAGCATAAGCTGATAAAACTCAGGTACTAAGTTTATGTATCCATTCACCTTTTATGAACCAGACACTGTGCCAGGAATAGGGGGGGGGTGATTCAAGGTAAAGTAAGAAGTAATTCCCCATCAGTCTCCGAACAGCGCCCCAGGAGTCAGAAGAAACTGGCTCTGGGCGGACTGGAAGTGGCGGAGCACGCGAAGTGTCCTATAGAACGGTTAGTGGAGAATCAGGAGGGTGGGTGGCAGGTCAAGGGTGACAAGGAGCTTGAAGGGGAGCAGGGAAATCATTGCAGGGTTTGCAGCTGCTGGGAGGAAGGCTGGGAGGCGGTGGGCGTCCTGGTGTTGGGGGACATTTTCAGAAAGCTTCAGGCAGAGATGAGCTGAGGTTCTGGGTGGGAGGAGAGCTGGATATGAGCCAGAGAGCCCACAAAGCTGTCCTTTCTGTCCTGGGAGCTCAGAGTCGATGGAATGGACCCATTTCTCCCCTCTTTTGCTTACTTTTCACTTTCAGTGAATAACTCCTGCTCATTCTGTCTCCTGACTATCTTCTGTTCCCTTCTCCCCTGCCTCCCCGTGGCCATTTCTCTAATTCAGATCCCTCTGACCTTGACTAATGCAGTCATGTTCTGCTTCCCTTTCTACCCCTCCAGGCTTCTCTCCATCCAGTCGCCAGCAAGCGTTCTACACTACGGTCTAAATTAGGATGGATTTTGGAGCGTGACAGGCCTGGGTTTAAATTGCCTATTTTACTATTATGTCATATTATACTCACACTCTCTCTCTCTCTCTCTCTCTCTCTCTCTCACACACACACACACACACACACACACAATTTTGGCAGGGTTGGGATGATTTCCTTGGCAGGATCCAGATGTTTCTGGGAGCCTAACTGTAATACTGAGATATTATGGAAAACTCCCTTTTAATCGCTAACATGAAATGTATGTAAACTACTGAGCACAGGGCCTGCCACATGATTTTGGGCTCACTGAATGATTGCTGTTGTAATTACAGATTTCATTTTGCTTGTTTATTGTTTAATGGCTTCTGGTCACCTTCAGGTTGAAGTCCTGTAGAGTTCCACAACCATCTTAGACGTGGCTTTAAACCAGTTTTTCTATTCTCATCTTCTACCTGTCAACCCTGAACTCCTTCTTCTAGTTATACTGAAGAACCTGATAGTTACTTTGTCCATTGAGATGGTTCAGGCCATGATGTCTTTGCATATGTTATAGTCTTTTTTTTTTTTGGTGCTGGTAATGGTTTGAGCAATGTCTTGTAGTCTTTTCTTGTTTGTTCGTTTTGTTTGTTTTTTGTGACAGAGACAGAGAGAGTCAGAGAGAGGGACAGATAGGAGGGGCAGACAGACAGGAAGGGAGAGAGATGAGAAGCATCAATTCTTTGTTGTAGCATCTTAGTTGTTCATTGATTGCTTTCTCATATGTGCCTTGACCGGGGTGCTACAGCAGACCAAGTGACCCCTTGCTCAAGCCAGTGACCTTGGGCTCAAGCTGGTGAGCTTTGCTCAAACCAGATGAGCCCGCGCTCAAGCTGGCGACCTTGGGGTCTCGAACCTGGGTCCTTGGCATACCAGTCCGGTGCTCTATCCACTGCACCACCGCCTGGTCAGGTAATGTCTTGTAGTCTTAAAGGTAAGACTTTTACCTCCCTAAGAAGCCTTTCCTGTTGCTGTAAGCATGATAACCACTCTCCTCTGTCACCCTCTACCTGGGTCATGCTGTTCAGATATAAGGTTGTTTTATCTAGTGATTTTTTTCTGCATTTGATTTAATGTCTATCTATCCTCTTACATGGTGAACTGTGCATAATGGGCAGTATTGATCACAACAGAAATGTTTTATATCAGATGAGGAAAAATGATCAATATTTATGGAAGTAGAATAAGATATCTGAGTGAATAGCTAAAAAGGTATACAGGCAGATAGAGCATCAGAAAATAAAGAAGAGGAGCTATTCTGTGTTTAAACCCTTGTTCCTACCAAAGTGAGATTAGCTATACACTCAGGCTGCATTTGCCCACATGGAGCAGGAGGTACAGATAGAATAGAGCTATACCCTGGTGATGGCGCGACACCATGATCATGCTATCGAAACGAGGCACCCATCCACGTGTTAATGAAATAAATCATAGCTAGAGACAAGCCACCATGGTTCTCCCCAGATCCATTTTAGAAGCAGGTCCAGGGAGGTATTTGGCCAAGATTGGTACCACAGCGGAGTAAAAGAGGAGAAGGATTTGAGCGTTGTATAAAGGGGCCAATGTTTCTAACTTTAGCTGTGATTAGTAGTATAAATAACAAAATTAATGTTTCAGGAATCCTCTTGCCACAAGTGCATCACCCAGGACCAAGTCTGCATGGAGGGGTGTCAGGCTGATGGGCACCTTCTTCTCATGGTCTGTGAAGTTGGTCAGGACTGCAGCCTTCCAGTGGCCTGTGACTTACTTTCTCTCTGGCCTCCTGCTTTTAGGCCATGTGTCTGGACCTCTCAGGAGCGGGGGGAGGAAGGGGAGGGAGGGGGAGGGGGGGCGCACAGGGAGAGCCTTGCAGAGATAAGTCAAAAACTTTAATCTTCACATCTTTCACTTAGCTCAAAGACTAGCTTAGAATAGCTCAGTGACAGGACTGAATGAATGATAAATATATACTGTCAATATATACTATCAGGAAATCTAATACCCCAAATGCAAGGAGTCTTACCGAAAGAAGTCTGTACCGTTTATAGTACTCTGCTAATTATCAAGATCAGTATAAACTGCTTTCCACCTATTGACTCACTCGTCCTCACTGAAGATTCAAAGCAATTATTTCTGCAAGATAGGCATTATTATTCCTGTTTTGTGGACAAGAAAACTGAGGGTGTGTGTAATCTGTTCAAGGGCACAGAAACAGCGGGTGGCAGAGTCAGCATCCGGACTAAATCTGTCTGCTCCTCAGCACGTTGATATCAATGGCCACTGGGCTTATACTTTCCTGATAATAAAAGGAGGGGAATAACAAAATTACAAGGTGAGGTTTCAGTTGATGACAAAGAGAAAATCCATACAGCTCCCTTCTCTTTTGCTTCTGCCTTGTCTGTCACATCGACAGTGGGCTGGAAATTCCCTACCAGGAAGGCAAGGCAAATCCTATCAACGACTGGGCTCCAAATAGGTGTTTTAGGGTTTTCTCTCACGTGTGCATGAAAATGCACAGAATTCACCAGCATAGTGAAAACCGGGTCCAAGTGTTTTTAGGCTGCCATTTTCTTAGTGGTTAAGACCTGGAACATCTGAATTCTAACCGTGCCTCCTCTGTGAGCCTGGGTGGCTTAGTCCATTGTGCTGAGCCCCACTGTCCTGAGTGGGTAAATGGGTCTCTACCTTATAGGATTTGTGTGTAAATTCAAGTTTGAAAGAATATATATAATATGGTACTATGCACTATGGGGCATAGTAAATGTTTGATATGAGTTCATTGTGTTATTATATTCAAGATGCATGTTGATACCCACAGCAGGCAGAGTGTCTTAGACAATACTAATTAAAAAAAAAAAAAAACACATCAGGATTCAAAATTGCAGACACAGGACGATAGAAACTATGCAAACATCGAGAAGGAACATAACGGCCTAGAAAAGGCTGAAGGGAAATGTATCAGAATTGTTTTAGAGGCTGCCTTTAGAGGGGGTGTTTCTTCCCACTCTGTGGTATTTCCTAAATCTTCTGTGATCAGCGCGTAATATTTTATTAATGGGAAAATTTGATTTTATATATGCTTTTAACCTGTATGCTTATGTTCCCTTAACCCTTAAAGGAAATGAATAGAGAAGTTGGAAACATTTTTTTTTTCAGTAAAATACCAGCTTTGCGAAGTGCCAGCAGATTTGCCCGGCAGTTAGCTCCCTGAGTATTGCAGGCTCCTGAAGATACCCCTGTGTGAGGTAGGGAGGTGGACTGGAGCTGGGACCCCAGCGCTTACTTCCCACCCGTCCTAGAAGGCTAGGAACTGTGAATTCACCTTCATACTCAACCCCCTGTGGCTGAACGAAGCAATCCCCAGGCTCCAGTGGAGGCTGGGCGGGCGCCACCTCCTCGTTCCGATGTGGCTGGGTCTGGAGAAGGCAGAGCTCCCTGAGCGGGAACAGTTCTGCTTTATCAGCACCAATGGTTCCAGCAGCCATTAATTAGGCTGAGATTAGCTTAAGTACAGTAGTTAGTTAATTGTGAGCTTGACACAGAGCTCCCTGTGTCACAGCATGCGGCTCGGAAGCCAAGCCAGAACGGTGGGAAGCTTTCCAGGAACATTGCAAATGCATCGAGTGGAAGCGAGCACACAGCCAGGGTGTGGAGGAGGGTGGGCCATCCTGGTTCGGGAGTCCTACTTTACTTTGAGTCCTGAATGTCTCTTTTCTTAAAGAGTCTGGGTTGGCTGTACAAGAAGACTTGATGGGTGTGTATGTGTGTGTGTGTGTGGGGGGGGGGCAGGTGTCAGATACAGATTCTGAAAGTTCAATAGGAAAGAGCCAAATAAGATGTCTTAGAAGACTTTTGAGAATATAAGGATCAGTCAGAGTCTCAGGTGCAAAAAGGTACTTGGGAAACAATGGGTGGGTCAGAAGATTAGGTATAGAGTAGAGTAGTGGAAGGCTTGGAAGTGGTGAGAACAACATATGAAAGTAGTAAAGAGTAGACAGCATATTTAAGGATGAAATATTAAAGGTAAGGACACAGGCAGTCCTCCAAGGACAGAGACAGAAGAGAGTGAAGTCTCTGCAAGAAGGGAAGAGGAGAAAGGTCAGAGTCCATCCCGGAACTGAAAATATTCATTCATTCATTCATTCATCCTTTCATCCATCCACCCACCCACCCACTCACTCACTCACTCATCCATTCACCCATTATTTTATGTTTTCACAAATAAAAAATTAAGCCCCCCTTTGTGCTTAGCATTGTCTTAAGTAGGAAGAAGGGAGACAGACTAAAAAAATGGGCTATGCGACATCGTGATCAGAACTGTAGTGAAAGTTTGTACAAGATGACGTGGAAGTAAGGAGGAAAGAGGCAGTTGGGAGAATTAGAAAAGAATTCACAGGCAATGATTCGGTTAAATTGTGTTTGAAAGGATGACTTGGAGATTAACAGAGCCAAAGGAAGAACATCTTGAGAAGAGAGAAGAGAGGAGCAAGACAGCTTTTGTTTGGGGAATGAGGAGCCACCACAAGTAGATGGTAGATAGGTGAAGAAACAAGAGATGATTCCTGAGCTAGGACCTTGAAAAGAATTCTGTAGCTCAATGGTCTTCATGTTCTTTAGATCATCTATTATCACTTAATAATTTTGGATAATACCTCCAATACTCATTCATTCTTCCAATGAACATCTACTATATACCTCACTACTTCCATATGTATAGACTAGGTTAACTTTCCTATATATTACATATAGAGAATCCTTTATTTTTTGCCACATTATCATAACTTACACATTCAGTATCTATATGTATGCACATATGATAAATATATAAATATAATGTATAAAAATTGTACATATATATATAAAATTTCAAGGACCTCTTCTGTATTATAGATATAATTGATTGTATGATTTACTCCTTACAATAGAGCTTAGAAACCACTCTCTAACTTCATTTCCTGCCCACTCATTGACTCTTGCCTGTTTTAACCCCTTTCTTCTTGATATTTTATTGGTGTTTGATTTGGTCATCTCTGCTTCATGTCCCTGATGGAATGAGGTTTGTGTATATATGCAGTGATCTTGTCACCTGATAAAGTGATCCCCCCCCCACAAAAGTAGATACTCTTTTTAGAGATTAAGGCAATGTAATGACTACTGAATCATTATTGAATCTGTATTTACAATATCCTGAGTGTTTTTTATGTACCTACTTAGTGAATCTTCACAGCAGGCCCCTGAAGAAGATTGTATTGTTACCAATGTGTTACAGGTGGGCAAACTGAGACACAGGGAGGCCGAGCTAGTGCCTGGGTGTGCTTACTCCACAATGGCAACTGGCAGAGCTAGGTTTTTTTTTTTTTGTTTTTTTTTATAAAGTCTGTATCGCCATTTCTTTATTTTATTTTATTTTTTTATTTTTTTATTTTTTTAATTATAATTTTATTTTTTTAATGGGGCGACATCAATAAATCAGGTTACATATATTCAAAGATCAACAAGTCCAGGTTATCTTGTCTTTCAATTATGTTGCATACCCATCACCCAAAGTCAGATTGTCCTCTGTCACCTTCTATCTAGTTTTCTTTGTGCCCCTCCCCCTCCCCCTTTCCCTCTCCCTTTCCCCCCTCCCCCCCGTAACCACCACATTCTTATCAATGACTCTTAGTTTCACTTTTATGTCCCACCTACGTATGGAATAATGCAGTTCCTGTTTTTTTCTGATTTACTTATTTCACTTCGTATAATGTTATCAAGATCCCACCATTTTGCTGTAAATGATCCGATGTCATCATTTCTTATGGCTGAGTAGTATTCCATAGTGTATATGTGCCACATCTTCTTTATCCAGTCGTCTATTGATGGGCTTTTTGGTTGTTTCCATGTCCTGGCCACTGTGAACAATGCTGCAATGAACATGGGGCTGCATATGTCTTTACGTATCAATGTTTCTGAGTTTTTGGGGTATATACCCAGTAGAGGGATTGCTGGGTCATAAGGTAGTTCTATTTTCAGTTTTCTGAGGAACCACCATACTTTCTTCCATAATGGTTGTACTACTTTACATTCCCACCAACAGTGTATGAAGGTTCCTTTTTCTCCACAGCCTCTCCAACATTTGCTATTACCTGTCTTGTTAATAATAGCTAATCTAACAGGTGTGAGATGGTATCTCATTGCAGTTTTGATTTGCATTTCTCTAATAACTAAAGAAGATGAGCATCTTTTCATATATCTGTTGGCCATTTGTACTTCCTCCTGGGAGAAGTGTCTGTTCATGTCCTCTTCCCATTTTTTTATTGGATTGTTTGTTTGTTGTTGAGTTTTATGAATTCTTTGTATATTTTGGATATTAGGCCCTTATCTGAGCTGTTGTTTGAAAATATCATTTCCCATTTAGTTGGCTTTCTGTTTATTTTGTTATCAGTTTCTCTTGCTGAGCAAAAACTTCTTAGTCTGATGTAGTCCCATTCATTAATTTTTGCCTTCACTTCTCTTGCCTGTGGAGTCAAATTCATAAAATGCTCTTTAAAACCCAGGTCCATGAGTTGAGTACCTATGTCTTCTTCTATGTACTTAATTGTTTCAGGTCTTATGTTTAGATCTTTGATCCATTTTGAGTTAATTTTAGTACAGGGGGACAAACTGTAATCCAGTTTCATTCTTTTGCATGTGGCTTTCCAGTTTTCCCAGCACCATTTATTGAAGAGGCTTTCTTTTCTCCATTGTATGTTCTTGGCCCCTTTATCAAAAATTATTTGACTATATATATGTGGTTTTATTTCTGGACTTTCTATTCTGTTCCATTGGTCTGAGTGTCTATTTTTCTGCCAATACCATGCTGTTTTGATTGTCGTGGCCCTATAATAGAGTTTGAAGTCAGGTATTGTAATGCCCCCAGCTTCATTCTTTTTCTTTAGGATTGCTTTGGCTATTCGGGTTTTTTTATAGTTCCATATAAATCTGATGATTTTTTGCTCTATTTCTTTAAAAAATGTCATTGGATTTTGATGGGAATTGCATTAAATTTGTATATTGCTTTGGGTAATATAGTCATCTTGATTATATTTATTCTTCCTAACCAAGAACAAGGAATATTCTTCCATCTCATTATATCTTTCTCAATTTCTCTTAACAATGGTTTATAGTTTTCATTATATAAGTCCTTTACATTCTTTGTTATGTTTATTCCTAAGTATTTTATTTTTTTTGTTGCAATTGTGAAGGGGATTATTCTTTTGAGTTCATTCTCAATTGTTTCATTGTTGGCATATAGAAAGGCTATTGACTTCTGTATGTTAATTTTGTATCCTGCGACCTTACTTTATTGGCTTATTGTTTCTAGTAGTCTTTTTGTGGATTCTTTGGGGTTTTCGATGTATAGGATCATATCATCTGCAAAAAGTGATACCTTTACTTCTTCTTTTCCGATATGGATGCCTTTTATTTCTTTGTCTTGTCTGATTGCTCTGGCTAGAACCTCTAGTACCACATTAAATAAGAGTGGAGAGAGTGGACAACCCTGTCTTGTTCCTGATTTAAGGGGGAAAGCCTTCAGTTTAGTGCCATTTAATATGATGTTAGCTGATGGTTTATCATATATGGCCTTTATCATGTTGAGATATCTTCCTTCTATACCCATTTTGTTGAGAGTCTTAAACATAAAATTGTGTTGTATTTTATCGAAAGCCTTTTCTGCATCTATTGATAAGATCATGTGGTTTTTGTTCTTTGTTTTGTTGATATGGTGTATTATGTTAACCGTTTTACGTATGTTGAACCATCCTTGAGATTCTGGGATGAATCCCACTTGATCATGATGTATTATTTTTTTAATATGTTGTTGTATTCAATTTGCTAGTATTTTGTTTAGTATTTTAGCATCTGTATTCATTAGAGATATTGGTCTATAGTTTTCTTTTTTTGTGCCATCCTTGCCTGGTTTTGGTATGAGGGTTATGTTGGCTTCATAAAATGTGTTTGGAAGTATTGCTTCTTCTTCAATTTTTTGGAAGACTTTCAGTAGAATAGGAACCAAGTCTTCTTTGAATGTTTGATAAAATTCGCTGGTATAGCCGTCAGGGCCTGGACTTTTATTTTTGGGGAGGTTTTTAATGTTTTTTTCTATTTCTTCTCTACTAATAGGTCTGTTTAGGCTTTCTGCTTCTTCTTGACTCAGTCTAGGAAGGTTGTATTGTTCTAGGAATTTATCCATTTCTTCTAGGTTGTTGAATTTAGTGGCATAAAGTTTTTCATAGTATTCTACAATAATTCTTTGTATATCTACGGTGTCCATGGTGATTTCTCCTCTTTCATTTTGGATTTTGTTTATATGAGTTCTTTCTCTTTTTTCCTTGGTAAGTCTTGCCAAGGGTTTGTCAATTTTATTGATCTTTTCAAAGAACCAGCTCTTTGTTCTATTAATTTTTTCTATAGTTTTACTGTTCTCTATTTCATTTATTTCTGCTCTGATTTTTATTATCTCCTTTCTTCGGCTGGTTTTGGGTTGTTTTTGTTCTTCTTTTTCTAGTTCCTTAAGGTGTGAAGTTAAGTGGTTCACTTGGGCTGTTTCTTGTTTGTTCATATATGCCTGAAGTGATATGAACTTCCCTCTTATCACTGCTTTTGCTGCATCCCATAGATTCTGATATGTCGTATTGTCATTTTCATTAGTCTGTATATATCTTTTGATCTCTGCACTTATTTCTTCTTTGACCCATTCATTTTTTAAAAGTATGTTGTTTAGTTTCCACATTTTTGTGGGATTTTTTTCCTCCTTTTTGCAGTTGAATTCTAGTTTCAAGGCTTTATGATCAGAAAATATGCTTGGTACAACTTCGATTTTTCTGAATTTGCTGATGTTGTTTTTGTGGCCCAATATATGGTCAATTCTTGAGAATGACCCATGTACACTGGAGAAAAATGTATACTCAGTCACTTCGGGTTGAAATGTCCTGTAGATGTCTATCATATCCAGGTGCTCTAGTGTTTTGTTTAAGGCCACTATATCTATGTTGATTCTCTGTTTGGATGACCGATCTAGAGCCGTCAGCGGTGTATTGAGGTCTCCAAGTATGATTGTATTTTTGTCAGTTTTTGTTTTAAGGTCAATAAGTAGCTGTCTTATATATTTTGGTGCTCCTTGGTTTGGTGCATATATATTAAGAATTGTTATGTCTTCTTGATTCAGTGTCCCCTTAGCCATTATGAAATGGCCATTTTTGTCTCTGAGTACTTTTGTTGTCTTGTAGTCAGCATTATCAGATATGAGAATTGCTACGCCTGCTTTTTTTTGGATGTTATTTGCTTGGAGTATTGTTTTCCAGCCTTTCACTTTGAGTTTGTTTTTATCCTTGTTACTTAGATGAGTTTCCTGTAGGCAGCATACAGTTGGATTTTCTTTTTTAATCCATTTTGCTACTCTGTGTCTTTTTATTGGTGAGTTTAATCCGTTTACATTTAGTGTAATTATTGACACTTGTGAGTTCCCTATTGCCATTTTATAGATTGCTTTCTGTTAGTTTTGTGTCTTGTTTGATCCTTCTCTTTCGTTTTTTTATCTTTTGTTTTTATTTGGTTGTATTCCATACATCTTTCCACTGTTGCTATCTTTTTTATCTCATGTGCTTCTGTGGTGGTTTTTTCAATGGTGGTTACCTTTAGGTAATGAAAAGGATTCCTACCCTGTTCATTGTAGCACACTATTTTGTGAGTACTTTTGCACTCCATCGTCCTTTGCTACTGTTAATCTCCATCCTCTCCCCCCTTTCTTTTTGTTGTTGTCACAGTTTAAATTTGGTTTTATTGTGTTCTTCTTGGAACTTTTACTTGTGGCTTTATTTTTTTTTGTTCTTTGTATCTGATTGGAGAACCCCCTTTAGTAATTCCTGGAGTGGGGGTTTTCTGATGATAAATTCCCTCATCTTTTCTGTATCTGTGAATGTTTTTATTTCTCCTTCATATTTGAAGGATAGCTTTGATGGGTATAGTATTCGTGGCTGAAAGTTCCTCTCTTTCAGGACTTTAAATATTGGGGTCCACTCTCTTCTAGCTTGTAGAGTTTCTGCTGAGAAATCTGATGATAATCTAATGGGCCTTCCTTTATGTGTTGTATTCTTCTTTTCCCTGGCTGCCTTGAGAATTTTTTCTTTGCCATTGGTTTGTGCCAATTTCATTATGATGTGCCTTGGAGTAGGTTTGTTGGGGTTAAGAAAACTCGGAGTTCTGTTTGCTTCATGAATTTGAGGCTTTAGTTCTTTCCACAGGCTTGGGAAGTTCTCATCTATTATTTGTTTGAGTATGTTCTCCATTCCATTTTCTCTCTCTTCTCCCTCTGATATACCTATTATTCTTATGTTATTCTTTCTGATGGAGTCAGATAATTCTTGTAGGGCTATCTCATTTTTTTTAATTTTTGAGTCTCTTTCTTCCTCTCTCTGTTGTGCCTCAAGTTGCTTGTCTTCTATTTCACTAATCCTCTCTTCTATCTGGCCTGTTCTATTAGCCAAGCTTGTTACCTCGTTTTTCAGCTCGTGAATTGAGTTTTTCATCTCTGTTTGATTTGTTTTTATAGTTTCAATTTCCTTGGACATATATTCTTTGTGTTCATTGAGTTGTTTTCTGAGCTCCCTAAATTGCTTTTCTGTGTTTTCTTGTATATCTCTGAGTATTTTTAGGATTTCTATCTTGAATTCTCTGTCATTTAACTCCAAGGTTTCCAATATATTAAATTTTTTCTCCATAGATTTTTCCTCTTCTATCTGTGTTACCTCTCTTTCTTTTGTATCCATGATATTCGATTTTCTCTTCTTTAATGGCATCTGAGGATGGTTTTGTTGATAGTATTAATGAGATTTAATAAAAAATAAAAAGTTAAAAAAATAAAAAAATTGAAAAAAGTTGTGTTTTTTTTTAAAAAAATTAATAATGAAATAAAGAAAAATAAAATAAAATAAAAATTTAAAAAAAGGAAATTAGCCCTGGCCGGTTGGCTCAGCGGTAGAGCGTCGGCCTAGCGTGTGGAGGACCCGGGTTCGATTCCCGGCCAGGGCACACAGGAGAAGCGCCCATTTGCTTCTCCACCCCTCCGCCGCGCTTTCCTCTCTGTCTCTCTCTTCCCCTCCCGCAGCCGAGGCTCCATTGGAGCAAAGATGGCCCGGGCGCTGGGGATGGCTCTGTGGCCTCTGCCTCAGGCGCTAGAGTGGCTCTGGTCGCAACATGGCGACGCCCAGGATGGGCAGAGCATTGCCCCCTGGTGGGCAGAGCGTCCCCCCTGGTGGGCTTGCCGGGTGGATCCCGGTCGGGTGCATGCGGGAGTCTTTCTGACTGTCTCTCCCCGTTTCCAGCTTCAGAAAAATGGAAAAAAAAAAAAAAAGGAAATTATTCCCCCCCTCCTTTTTTTCTCTCCTCTCCTCTCCCCTCTTTCTTGAGAAAATCTTGTGGTGAACTGTGAATTATATTGTATTTAATAGAACAAACAATGCCTGTAATGGAGGGCCTGAATTGGGGAAAAGTAATAAAGGGGCAAGAAAAAAAAGGGGGGGGTATGGACCCACAAAAAGCAAATAATGAAAAAATTTGGATCAAGAATAAAATGATTTGCGTTTAGGTGTTGGTTGACTAAGAGTTATGATGAGAGGAGTAAGAGGGAAACAGGAAAATGGGGGGACAAATTAAAAAATTACTATTGTATTTAGTGGAACAAGAGCTTGATAAAATGGAGAGCCAGGGATGGGAGCACTGCTAGTAAGTTAAAAAGGTGAAGTAAAAACCCCCCAAAATGCCACAAACATAAGTTTGAGTCCCAGATAAAATAATTTGTTTGTTATTGAGGTTTGAATGAGAGGAGACGTAAAGGAAAAAGGAAGAAACTAATATAGAGGGAGAAAAGAAGAGAGAGAGAAAAAAAGAGGGAACCACTAAAGGAAGAAAAAAGAAAAAAGAGGAGAGAGAGAGAGAGATAGAGAGTTAAGGGTTTTGGAGTGCAACCCTCATAGAGAGAAAGAAAGAGGAAAGAAAAGATAATGGGAGATGTAACACTTATGGGTAGTGTAGTTCAAGGAGAGGAGAGAGTAAGACTGGTAGGGAGTTAAACGACCAAATTGGAGGAGGAAAAAAAAAGAAAAAAGAAAAAAAATCAAGGATGAAGATAAGAGAAACAAACGAACAAATATAATAAAATGGGATAGGTTATAAACTCTGCGGATTATTCTGATTTTGAGAGGTTATCTTCTTGCTTTTTCTTTTCTCTCCCTCTTCCTGGTCGGCGACTCTGTACCCCGGGGTCTGCCCCTTTGGCACGCTCAGGTAGAGGTTTGCAGTTGATAAGTCTCTATGGCGATGTCATGTATTGTGCTTCAGTCTCGTTGGCAGTCGAGGCTCATTAGCGTTTATAGGCTCCGACAGTGAGAGAGTCCATGTTCCAGGAGCCTCTCTCCTAGTCTTTCCTTCCTCAACCAGCAGCCTGAGAATCCAGCTATGGGGTTGCTGCTGCCTCTGCCTGGATAGTAAGAGGCTCAAAGAGCTGGCAACTCCCCACTCTATTCCCACTCAGCACAGGGCTCTGGGTAAGGCTCAGTCAGTCAGAGCCGCTAGCATAATCAGCCGGGGCTTTCGCCTACTCAGAGACCTCTGGCTCTATCACTCTGTCCGGTAACATGGGCGGGTCTGCGCGCGCAGACCAAGATGTTAGACCGGAAGTCTCGCGCTCTGAGTGAAACCCCCCCGCCCGCACTGAAAAGTTCCAGTGTTGGAATTGGCTCTCGCTCCGTCCCCATGTGCCGCTTTTTCAAGGCGCTGGGGCAGCCCGTGACTCCCCAGACTCTGCCCCTCCGTGGGACAACACGGGCTCCCACTCCGGAGGTGCTGGGAGGAGTCTCCTTCCCACTCTCCGTACGCGCAGACCAGGATGTGAGGCTGGAGTCTTGCCCTCTGAGTGAAACCTCCCACCCGCACTGAAAAGTTCCAGTGTTGGAATTAGCTCTCGCTTCCTCCCCGTGTGCGGCTCTCCCCGGGTGCTGGGGCAGCCCGGAGGCTTTCGGCCCACACAAAGGCCTCTGACTCTGCCTCTCTGTGGAGTAACACGGGCACACCCTCCGGGGGCTTTGGAAGGAATCTCTCGCCTACTATGCACCTACCAGGGGATCAGGTAAAATGGCTGCGCCGCTTGTCTTTCTTTCTTTGGGTTTGGCGCGAGTGTTAGCTGTATTGCCCGGGTTGTCACAGGAACAGTTTTTCCTTGGCTTGGATCTCCGTGCCACAGCCTGGTTTGGCCGTTTGTGCTGCGGCCTGGATCTATTCACCCCCTTTGCCCGCCTTAGTTTCTATATTCTCAGTTTCCAGTGAAAATCGCCCTGTTTAGGTTAGTGAGGAAGGTGGAGCATTTCTTACTCCCTATTTCCTTTGGGGTTTGGTTATATATTTAGCCAATTTTTTGCTCGATCATACCTTTGGGTGTATTGCGAAACATCTGGAGGCTCCAAGGATAGGTTTTTCTGTTTCTGGTTGAAGATCTTGTTGAGGTTTGGGGGAGATTTATCGGTATCGCTTCCTACCCCGCCATTACTCTGACGTCATCCTCTAGAGCCAGGTTTTGAGCTAATTAAGTTTGGTTCTAGAGCCTGTACCCTTGACCAATGTGTCTTACATAATGCACCATTGATAATCACAAGTAGTGTGCCTGCAGATTGTGTGCCAGGGCCTATGTCAGGGCATGAAGTGCCTTAGCTCAGCAAGCTCTAACTCCCCAGTGGTAGAGGCACAGTTATTGTTTCCCATTTCACAGATGAGGAAGCTGAAGCTTTAAGACATTAACTAGCTTATAAGAACCCAAGTAACTTATTCCAAAGTCTATGTGCATAGCCCACTGGCTATACCACCTGTAACACCTGTGGGAGGCCTCTCCCTTTAATTCTCTTGCAGAATGTGCCGTGAAGAGGCTTGGGGTCTGGTTATAGGTAATCCACTTGCTAGCCTTAATAGAGTTATTACCATCATAAGGAGAGAAAGGGCGTCTCCAATTAGTATTGAATACCACCAGGGCCTGGGCACTGAGCTAGTCTTTTAATAAACATCTTCCTGAATCTTCTTGACACCTTCCAAGGAGGATATTATCATCATCCGGTTTTCAGGGGCAGAATTGCCCATATCAGTGGATCAGTGGAGAGACATGAAATGATGTCCCCAGGACCATATCACTGAACAGAGAAAGCACCCAGGTGGAGACTGATGGAGGTTTCTCTCATTCTCCAAAACCAATTATCCCCGGTGCTTCTGGCATCGTCCCTGGGTTGTCCCTTGTCCTCCACCTGAGGAGAACACAGAACTACTCCTGTCACCAGTGCATTATTCTTCCCCCACTGCCAGGTTCCCAGAGGAGGTGCCTGTCAGTCACGTCCAAAGTCCAGGCGACAGTGTCCCTCTCCGCCGCTTGTCAGCTGCACTCTCCCAGGAACACAGTTTGCTCCCGGAAGGAGGATTTATGGCTGCAGTTTCATCAATCTGGCTCCAGGATGCAGGCTCCCGCCTCCTCCCCATTCATCTTCCCCAGGATGAGGGAGGCTTGTCGATTCACAATGCTTGTGATGAACCTTTCAGAGCCAGTTCCTTCCCCCATCTCCTCAAGACCCACAGACACCCGTTCTCTGACACAGACACACAACGTCCCTACTCACATCTCTTAATTATGGCTACCTGAAACACAGGACTTTTCCCACCACAGCTGTGCTCAAAGCTATGGACTCTGCAACCAGATTATCTGGTTTCAAATATCGCCTATGACACTGACTAGCTATGTCATCTTGGGTCACTTTTCAATTGTTTCTACTGGTAAAATAGATACATTTTAGTACCAATCTCATAGGGTTGTTCTGAGGCTCAACTTACCAATGCAAAGAACTTAAAACTGTGCCTGGTGCATATTAAATGTTCAATACATGTTAACTATTTTATCACCACATCCTCCTCCTCCTCCTCTTCCTCCTTTTCCTCCTTTTCCTCCTCTTCTTCGTCCTCCTCTTCTTCCTCCTCCTCCTCTTCTTCCTCCTCTTTTTCCTCCTCCTCTTCCTCCTCCTCCTCTTCTTCCTCCTCTTCTTCCTCCTCCTCCTCCTCTTCCTCCTCCTACTCCTTTTTCTCCTCCTCCTCCTCCTCATCATCATTATCATTACCATCACCATCACCATCATCATCACCATCACCATCACCGTCACCATCACCATCACCACACTATTATGCATTGCCTCTCAGTGGGTCTACTTCTCAGGAATGTTCCTTTTCAACTAGAATCCAGGGACACAGTGCTGGAAGGTAAGCCAGGTTGTGGGCCTTACTCCTCCCACAGAGGGTTTTTTTTTAAATAACAGTAATTTTTGTTCACTGAACAACCTAGTTTATGCCCGGCACTCCAATGCTGTAATAAGCTACGGCAGACATGTGCCTGTTTCTATTCCCCAGCCCCCACATCCTGACCAATTCTTTGCTCTTCCCTTGCTCATCTCTGTATCCCAGGGAGGCTGTATTTTCCAAGATCCTGCTCAACTGGCTTCTGGCTGGGCGTATCCAATGGGAGGCATGGGTGCAAGACTGGAGGGCCGGAGGGAGGGTGAACTGGTGCATCCGTTAACCATTGCTATGTAATAGCCAAAGCCTCATGATAAGCATTCATTTCAGGCTCCCATGTCAATGGATTCACAGCTTTGAGCTGTGGTAGCTGAGGGAAATATGCCCCATGCTTCAGTTCTGCAAGTTATCCGGGGAAATCTCTACTCCATGTGTCTCTACTTCTTCGGGGACTAGTTGGCTTGCCAGGACATGGTCTTCCCATTACAATGCCAGAAGTGCAAATGAGCAGGTCTCACTGCATAAGCACATTTTAAGCCTCTGCTTCTGTCATGCCTGCTAATATCTCTTGGCCAAAGAAAATTGCATAGTCAAGCCCTACATCGATGGAGTGAGAAAGTTTACTCTTCCCATTGATGGCGGCGGCAGGGAGTAAATATTTTTGAGTATTAAGTCATCTGTCACACTCGAGTACATCTTCCTTCATTCTCTGCCTTGTCTCTGCTTGGGGCTCTGTGTCCTTAATGGCTCCAGCTTCCCCTGACAGGCACGTTTTGGCTCCAACTGCGGCTGATGACGTTGACCTCTGGGCTCTGATAACGCCACCTCCTCTGTTTGTCTCTCCAGGTGGTGGCAGCTTTCTGTTTTTTCCAATTTCTACTTTGCCTCACTCTCTTTTATGTTTTTATTTTTACTATGTTTGCTTATTAAAATGAAAAAAAAAAAAAAAAGCTCACCTAGGTCTCAGAAACTACTGAATAATATACAAGGAATATATACTGAATATTAGTACTGAATAATGCACAAGGAATGTGCGTCTCCCTCTCATCCCAGCTCCCCGAGTGAGCACGGTCCGCTCACTGTGGTTTGCATTTCAGCCAGAGAATCTCCTAGTAATGCTTATAATTCGAAGTGCATTCCAGCCCTGTGAGGGAAATAATATTATTCCCAGTTTACAGATGAGAAAAGTGGTCATTGTGCAAATTCGGGAAAGTTGCTGAATCTTTCTGAATCTGCACGTCCTTGTGCAATACAGACATTATGATAGTAACCAGGCCTAAGATAAGTCAATACACCAAGACAATGCACACAGAATGCTTAATCAGCATCATGAAAAATATTTTAAATGTTTCATAAATAATAATATCAATGAAAAAGTATTACTGGAGTAGTAATTATTATGAGTAATATTTCTCAAGGTCATTCAGAGACTGAGGAGCAGAACCAGCCTCAGATCATGCATCTTCTGCATTTTCATATAAACAGTCACCATATTCATTGGGAAGGATGGGGGCTTCTGAGAAAAATGTCCAAAGGCTCTTTCGCCCTCCCAGGCCACTGAAGGAGACATGAAACAGCTGTTGCTAACTCAGTTGTCTCCTGGGTATACAGTATTGGCCTTTCCTTGGCTTGGTCAGATTTAAAAAGTCAGGTAACACCTCTTTCAAGATGCCCCCATGATCACTCCATTTCACGAAACTCTCCTGGTCAGGACTGTATTAGCCAGCATGCACGTGGTTTCAAGCAAACTTGGAAGTACAAAAGAACTCCTGAGTGTGTCCCCAAAATGAACATTCTTTCCCCAAAATGCACATTCTTGGACTTTACCCCAATCTATGGAATCTTAAGGCATCCAGGTAGGGCTCAGGGTTGACATTTTTAGCAAGCACCTTGGGTGATTTTCTACAGGGGTTGACCGACAAATTTAGGCAAAGCTACCCAATCTGACTCAGTAAACATGAGTCACTCAAGAAGCAATGACAGAGTGCCACCTCCCTCCTAGGCTCTAAGAGGGGCAGTGAAGATAGTGATAAAAGTAAGGCAAAAGCTGTTCTGAAAAACTAGAGTGGGGTAGGGGGGAGATGGGGACAGGATAGAAAACGGAGTTTATAATGGAGGACAATAAATGCTACAACAGACGCAAGTGCAGGTGTCTGTGGAAGAATGAATGGTCTTGGGAAATGGGAGAGGGTTTGATTGTTGCTTATGTAAAATCTGACAAGTGATTAATCCTATGTTTTGTGGAGCAGGTCTGGGTACACACCAAGAGGGCTAAAGCAGGGAGGAGGGGAGGAGGGAGGAGGCAATGTCTGACACAGAACGCCTTCTGTGAGACTCATTGTTCCCTCACCTACTATAGTCATCTGGTATATGCATGGCTATTTCTACTGGCTCAATTTTAGTTTACATTTGGGAAATAGGGCTAGGAGAAGCATTTAAATCATGGAAGGTACTGAATAAAACACACAGTCACAGAAATAAACACAAACATCATAAATTGACATTGGAGATACTCTACATTTGGAAAACAGTTCTCTTTTTTATTTTTTTGGACAGGATGCTGTAAACTTAAAGCCATCCCCCCCAAAAAAAACCCCAACTGTGCACAAATACTGTATTCTTATCGGGTATGCATTATAGTTCTGTTGCTGCATGTGAATACTTGTTGCATAAACAAGTGAATACATTGTAGATAATGAGAGCCAGGTGGTCTTTCAGAGAAAGAAGTTATAAATAAGGAAAGGAGAAAAGCTAGAATGAAATTAATGGCATTGGGTGGGAATGGGAGGTATCAGTACGAAATGATGCTTCTAAAATATATAAAGATAGATCTATAGAGAAGTAAATTAGATATGCATGTATGTGTGCATATATTTCCTAACTCTGGCCACTGAGAGAATCTAATCATGAGAAAACCTCAGAAAAACTCAAATTTAGAGAAATTCTACAAAATAACTGGTCAGTACCCATCAAAAATAAAAAAGTTCTGAGAAACCAGGAAAGAATTAGGCACTCTCATAGATTCAAGGATTCTAAGAAAATATGGCTAATATATATATATATATATATATATATATATATATATATATATATATCCATAATGTCATGGTGCACTTTTGACCGGTCAAGGAAAGCAACAAAAGATGACAGAAATGTGAAATCTGCACCAAATAAAAGGAAAACCCTCCCAGTTTCTGTAGGATGATGTGGCATCATGTGCGCATGCACAGATGATGACGTAACACCGTGTATACAGTGGAGCAGCCCATGGCCATGCCAGTCAAAATGTGGATGGTACAGAGGAAAGTTCAGTGTGTTCTTTGGCTCGCTAAATTCGAATCCGTGACCATATATATATGGAATGTGGGATACTAGACTAGACTCCACAACAAGAAAAGGACTTCAAGGAAAATCTGGTCAGACTCAAATAGTCTAAAATGTTAGCTTCCTGATTTTGAGTTATTAATATTATAAATATAAACCCTATGCTATTTTAAACTTTTTGTTAAGTCTAAAATTATTTTTAAAATAAAAATGTTTTAATAAAGGGGGCGAGATTAATCTGGTTGCTTCCTTCACAGTTCTTGGCAAGCGATAAAAAATTTAATGTATACCTGTGGAATCATTTTGCCACCGTATCCTGGATCAACAATTTTCTGTCACTCGGGGTGCTATTCTCTCATTCTCATTTCATGGTTCATTTTATGACGTTAATGTGTGGCCATGAATTATTTGATGTTGATGTGAACTGTTTATAAGTGCCATGAGCATCCTGGAGCAGGAAGTGCTAGAAGACACGAAAGTAAGTATGAGATTTGAGAGACCACTGCGATGTCCTTGAGGAGCAGTGTAGGCATTGTTCAGGGCTTAGAGACCATAGGGCAGGCAGCTCCAGCATCGAACTGACACATGTACTGCTCTACATTCCCTAGGTAGGGGGCAGCAGAGAACAGAGAATGACGCACTTAGGAGTTGGAGGGGCGTTTAGGAGTTGGGTGGCTGGTAGACTCCCAGGAGCTGTCCGTGGTTCTGAGATGTCTCCAGTACCAAACCTGGCCAATGGCCCAAGTATTGCTGTAGGTGATCTTAGATTCCGCTGTGTCTTGTTGGTCTCTAAACATGACCCACAGGCTTCCAAACTCTGTGGGGAATGTGTGTGTATTCTTATTTAAAACTCAGTTTCCAAATAACTGAGTCATTGTGAAATACAGAGCGGGTTCACTGCAGACACTTGGATCTGGAGTGACTTAGGTCCCACATGATTGACACTTTCTCTACAACAGGTTTCAGAGAGCGTAGTTCCAACCATATACACAATACCATTTCCCAGGGCTTGTTAGAAATGCAGCTTTCAAGACCTATTAAATGAAAATCTAAGGCAAAGGGTGAGAGGAAGAAAGAGGATGAAAATATTCATTTTTAAGAAGCTTCCCTGGTGATTCAAATTCACCCTGAAGTTAAAAATAATTTTATATCTAGTCTAAACATAGTAATATTTTAAGGGTATG
Organism: Saccopteryx leptura; assembly: GCF_036850995.1. Taxonomy (NCBI): domain Eukaryota; kingdom Metazoa; phylum Chordata; class Mammalia; order Chiroptera; family Emballonuridae; genus Saccopteryx; species Saccopteryx leptura. The sequence continues at coordinate 307,236,266 of NC_089503.1, forward strand.
GGGAAAATCATTAGAACTACTATTCATATTGTTTGTATCTCTTCCTTTAAAGTTTCCTTTTTTCCAATATGCATTAAAATTTGTGTAATAATTCACTATATCAATATACATTAGTTTAAATATATGGATATAATTTATAAACACATACATACAAATTTATTCATGTGTTTATTATTTCATTCAACAAATAGTTCTTCAGCATTCACTATGCCCGAAGCTCTATTCTAGGCACTTCAGATATAGTCTTGAAAAAGACAAAGACTTTGTCCTCATGGAGATTATATTTTCCTTACTAAAGGTGATGATGATGCATGTATATATCTTTTTAAATTTATGAGGTAATTGAATTTTAAAAGTTTAAGCCCTTGCCAGGTTGCTCAGTGGATAGAGCATTGGCCTGGCATATGGATGTCTCAGGTTCAATTCCCGATCTGGGCACACAAGAGAAGCGACCATCTGCTTCTCCCCCTTCCTCTCCCCCTCTCTTTCTATCTTCTCCTCCCATAGCTAGTGGTTCAATTGGTTGAGTGTTAGCCCCAGGCACTGAGGATAGCTCAGTTGGTCTGAGCATGATGCCCAGATGGGGGTTGCCAGGTGGATCCCAGTTGGGGCACATGCAGGAATCTGTCTCACTATCTCCCCTCCTCTCAGTTTAAAAAAAAAATTAGAAATCATTCATTCAGGCTTTCTAAGTATCACAATCAAGTTCATCTCATTCTGTATGAATCCAGCATATGTCTTAGAGTCAAACTGGACATTTTTCTGTCCTTTCAGACTGTGTTGTCCCCCAGCACTTTACTAATCCCGAGAGGAAGGGCCCATTTCTACACCCTGGTCCCTGCTCCCTCTCAGGAACTCTGAGGCTCCGTTTTCCTTCCTTAAATGTTAGGGAGTCCCTGCTGTTCTGCAGCTGTAACAATAAATGAGTGTGTATTTTTCCAGAAGGAGGTGAAAAAATGCAAAGTGATTCCTCCCCTAACATGCATACCTTTTTTTAAAAAATAAAATAAAAAATGCTGCTTTGTACTTATCCTGTGCCCTCTTCCTAGGAAGAAGAAATTATTATTAGCGCGGCAGCTCCCTCAAACTCTGAATACAAGGATCAAGAAGAACTCTGTGCCGTGCCACCTTACTGGAGGGCTGTTGGCAGAGTGCTTGAGCTCCCGCGTGTCACCATATTTTATAGTAACTCTGCTGTTTCCACTGGGTGCTTTTGAGTCAGGCAAACAGAACCCATATTTCAACCCAAACTTGATTTGCATACATATCACAGATGATGACATCTCATCTTTCAAAGCTGCCCACCCTCTTGGGATTCCTCACACTCAGTTCACATCCTCCAGCTCTATAGAAAAAGGATGTTCTGTAATTACTGTAAACAGGTCCTAAAGCCCACTGGGATTGTTGATTATTGTAGGCTCCCAGGTGGAGTGGTGCCCCATCTGAGTCCTGATGAAGTTAGATTGGTCATCTGTTGTTGCCTCTTCACAACTGGGACAGCGAGAATATTCCCACATCAGGAGGGTACGGATGGTTGCACAGCTTGGTTTGGAGATCGTGTACCCTGCTGCTAAGAAATGATGTTGGAACAGTGAAGCTGTACTATCAGGATAAGGGGCAAAAAAGAGAAATTATTTATGTACCAAGAGATCTCCAGACGGGGGCCATCATCAACTGTGTATGGAGCAGTCACTCTGTGCCAGGTGTGAGGCCTAAAGCAATGAGCAACAAAGATCCAGAGCCTCGCCTGGGGGAGCTTACAGCCTGTAGAGAACACAGACAACTAAATCAGCAAGGGTAGAGAAAACGCAATGAGTTGTAGACAAAGCATAGTGCTATTGGGGAAATAACTGAGGGCCTCATATCTCATCCACGGGCCTCAGAAAAGGCTTTCCGAGAGTAATAGTAACATCTGGAGTCAGGGATGGGTGCCAGGATTGGAATTCTAACAGGCACCTTGACCCATGTCTTTATCCCAATCACTTCAGCATTTTAAAAAAGGTAACAATGTTCCAAGTCCTGTACCAGACATGCAGTACATAGAGCTGGACCAGGCCTGGTTACTGGCCTTAGAGACGTAGAAGGGAGCCTGGGATTGGGCCTGGAGCGGTGGGCTGAGCCAAGCGCTGTGGAGAGCAGCACAGAGGAGGGGAGCGCCTCCTGGACGAGGCTTCATGGAGAGGGTTGAGTCTTGAAGGAAAGTTAGGAATTTTCCCAGTGGAGAAGGTTTAAGATGTTGATTTCAGAACTAGCACGTGCAGAGGTACAAAGCTGTGAGAGGTTCAGGGGTGTCCAGGAAGTCTTGAGAAGCGGAGAGCTGCAAGAGTGGCACCCAGGTGTGTGTGATGGAGATGAGAATGGAGTGGCGGGCTGGTGCTGCATGACATGTGTCAAATGTAAGAGCAGAGATGTACCCTTTCAAAGTGGAATTCACGAAGGACTTTATGCAAAAGAGTGCCACAATCAGGCGTGCGGTTTGGAAATCCCATTTGAACTAGTTTTCTAGGGGAAGGAAGTTCAAGAGATGATCCAAGCAGTATGGGATCTATATTTTTGGCTCAGAAGATGGGTGAAGGTCAGAATTAAGGCACTGATCTTCTTTTTTTTTTTTTTTTTTTGTATTTTTCTGAAGCTGGAAACGGGGAGGTAGTCAGACAGACTCCCGCATGTGCCCGACTGGGATCCACCCAGCATGCCCACTAGGGGACGATGCTCTGCCCATCTGGGACATCACTCTGTCGCAACCAGAGCCATTCTAGCGCCTGAGGCAGAGGCCATGGAGCCATCCTCAGTGCCTGGGCCATCTTTGCTCCAATGGAGCCTTGGCTGCGGGAGGGGAAGAGAGGGACAGAGAGGAAGGAGAGGGGGAGGGGTGGAGAAGCAGATGGGTGCTTCTCCTGTGTGCCCTGGCTGGGAATCAAACCCGGGACTCCCACACACTAGGCCGACGCTCTACCACTGAGCCAACCAGCCAGGGCGGCACTGATCTTCTTGATAGAAGAGAAATGTGTAAAAGTTTTCTGTGAATATATTTCTAGGTTTTGGTGTCTGATTAAATGTGAGATAAGGAGGATAAAAAGACAAAACAAAAAATGATGGACATTTTATGTATAAGTGGTCAGTGGTTCTTCACTCTGCGTATACACTAGAATCACCCAGGAACACTGGAGGAAATATGCAGACTTGGACTCCAGACCAGGACAAGTTGGCACCTCTGGGTTTTAATCCAACCACCTTTAGTTTTAAAACTCCTCAGGTGATTTTTAATATGCTTTCTAGGGTTGAGAATGTTCTAGATCGGGATCAACAAATGATGGATCACAGACCAAACGTAGTCCACCACCTGGATTTTTTTTTTCTTTTTTTTTTAAAAAAATGAAATGGTTCTTGAGCTAGTTTGTAGCTGTAAAAAAAAATAGTACAACAAACCTTGCATGGTCTGCCATTTTTAAAAATGATACCATTTTTGTAAAACTGAAGTATAAATTTCATAACCAGGAAATCGACATCAAAACAACCCACTGATTTTATTCAGGTTTTTTTTTTCAGTTCTCCTTCTGCTCCCTTTTGTGTGTTTACTAGGTGCTATACATTTTTATCCCTTGTGTAGGTCTGTGTCTCAACCACCACAGCTGTCGAGATAATGAGCAGCTCCAACACCACAAGGATCCCTCATGTTCCCCTTCCATGACCTCGTCCACCTTGCCCTGTTTGTGGCCCTAACCACTGAGACCCAGCCTCCATTTCTAAAATATTGTCATGTCAGAAATGTTATATCAATGGAATCATACTCAGTGTAACCTTTTGGGATTGGCTTTATAAATACTCTTTTTTTTTTCTCCCAGATAAATTGCTTGGAAATTCATCCAAGTTATTTCATATACCAATGGTTTATTATTATTATTATTATCGTTTGCTGAGTAATATTCCATGGTATCTATAGACCACTGTTGTTTAACCATTTGCTATTGAAGGACATCTGAAATGATTTCAGATTTTTGCTATTGCCAATGAAGTTCCTATAAACATTCGTGTACAGGTTTTTATGTGGACAGAAGTTTTCTTTTTTTCTGGTACAAACATGCAAGAGTAAAACTGCTGGGTGCTGTGGTAATTAAATCTTTAATTTTATCAGAAACTGTACACTTGTTTTTCAGAGTGGCTGTACCATCATCCATTCCCACCAGCAATGCAGCAGTGACCTGGTTCTTCCGCATCCTCACCAGCATTCGATGTTGTCGCTGTTTTTGTCTTTCAGCTGTTCTGATGGGTGTGCAGGGATAACTCATTGTGGCTTTCCATTTCCTGTGACTAATGATGTTGAAGATCTTTCCATATGCTTATTTTCCATCTGCACATCCTCTTCAGTGAAGTGTCTGTTCAAGTACTTGCCCGTTTTTTAATTGGACTCTGCTTTTTTACTATCCCGTTTGAGAGTTTTTTCTATAGTCTACTTTCTTGCACTTTGTCAGATATGTGGCTTAGAGATATTCTCTCCCACTCTTTTATTGTTTTTTTGTTTTTTGTTTTTTTTTCTTTTTCTGAAGCTAGAAACGGGGAGAGACAGTCAGACAGACTCCCGCATGCACCCGACCAGGATCCACCCGGCATGCCCACCAGGGGGCGATGCTCTGCCCCTCCGGGGCATCAGCTGTAGCGACCAGAGTCACTCTAGCGCCTGGGGCAGAGGCCAAGGAGCCATCCCCAGCGCCCAGGCCATCTTTGCTCCAATGGAGCCTTGGCTGCGGGAGGGGAAGAGAGAGACAGAGAGGAAGGAGAGGGGGAGGGGTGGAGAAGCAGATGGGCGCTTCTCCTGTGTGCCCTGGCCGGGAATTGAACCCGGGACTTCTGCACGCCAGGCCGACGCTCTACCACTGAGCCAACCAGCCAGGGCCTCTCTCCCACTCTGTAAGCTTGTCTTTTTATTCTCCTCACATGGGATTTTACACAGCAAAAGTTTTTCTTTTTTCTTTTAATTAGATTCAGCTTATCAATTTCTCCATTTATGGGCTATGGTTTTGGTATCAAATCTAAGAACTCCTTTCCTCACCTGAAATACCAAGGATTTTTTTCTCCGAAATCTATTTTATGAGATTAATATAACTGCTCTTAAAATGTTTACATGGCATGTCTTTTCTCTAAACGTTGTATAGGTTTACGCTTTAAATTAAAGCCCAAGAATCATTTTAAGTTATTTTTATACAGAGTGTGAGACTTGGGTCAAGGTTCGTCTTGGCTCTATTGAGGATTTTTGTGTTTGTGTTCATGCAAAACAGTGGCCTGTAGTTTTCCTGCACTATTTTCATATGGTTTTAGGGCCAGGGTAACACTGGCCTCATAAAATGATTTAGGAAATATTATTCCCTTCTCTTCTGTTTTTTGGAAGGCGTTATGCTGCAGAATTAATGTGAATTCATATTTAAAAGATTTGGTAGAATTCTTCAGTGGAACCATCTGGTTCTACATATTTGTTTTTCAGGAGTTTTCAGTTACAAATTCCATTTCTTTAAAGGTTGTGGGGCTATTATGATTATCAGTTTTATCTTGGATGTGTTGTGGTAGTTTGTGGGTTTTGAGGAATTGGTTCATTTCTTGTAAGTTGTCAAATTTATGAGCATCAGGTTGTTTGCAGTGTTCCCTTACTATCCTCTTACTGGTTTCAGGACATGGAATGATGTCCCATTTCATTACCGATATGGGTGGTTTGTGCCTTTCTCTCTCTCTCTCTCTGTCAGTTTCCCTAGAGGTTTATGAATTCTATTGATTATTTTGGAAACAACATAAATGTTTTTTATTTCATTGATTTTTCTATTATTTTCCTATTTTTAATGTTATTACATTTTGCTTTTATCTTTATTAATCCTTTACTTTTGCTTGCCTTGGGTGTATTTTATTCTTCATTCTCTAGTTTTTTGAGATAAGAATTTAAGTTATTGATTTGAGATCTTTCCCATTACTAATGTAAGCATTTAGTGATATTAATTTTCCTCTAATAGCATTGTAGCTGCTTTCCCATTTATATTGATATGTTGTATTTTCATTTCCATCAAATTCTATGTATTTTTAAATTGACTTTGAGACATCCTCATTGGACCATAGATTACTGTACTTAGATGCATTTTGTTTAATTTCCACGTGTTTAGAGATTTTCCTGTTGCCCTGATTTCTAGTTGAATCCATTATGGTCAGAGAACACACTTTATATGACTCCAATTCTTTTAACTTTGTTAAAATTTGCTTTATGATCTAGGTGTGACATCTTGGTGAATGTTCCATAGCCACTTGGGAAAAAAGTATATCCCGTTGTGGTTGGGGGAAGGGCTCTCTATCTATCAGTTCGATCATCCTGGCTGTTTGTGTTGTTTAAACCTTCTGTATTATTGTTGATTTTCAATCTAGTCCATTCTATTAGTTGCTGAGGAAGGGGTGTTGGAATCTCCAGCTATAACAATCAATGTGACAATTTATACTTTTAGCTTCATATCAATTCTTGCTTCGGGTAGGTTGCAGCTCTGTTGTTTGATGTGTACATAGTTAGACTCATGTCACTCTAGTAGACTGATGCATTTATCATTATGATATAATAGGACACTTAGTCGCTAGTAATTTTTTCTCTGAAATCTACTTTATGAGATATTAATATAACTGCTTTTAAAATGTTTACATGGCATGTCTTTTCTGTTCTTTTTCTTTTTACTTTCAACTTATCTATGATACTAAATTTGAAGTGAGTTTCTTATAAACAACATACAGCTAAGTCTGACATTTTTGTTGTTGTTGTTTTTTATGTTTCCTCTGTTTCTCTTTTCTTGTCTTCTTGAGAGTTACTTCTCATGTCTTAGGATTTTATTTTGCCTTATATCTAGTGTTTTTGAGTGCATTTTTTATTTGCACAGGTTTTACAGTGGTTCCTCTGAGTATTAAAATATACGTAAGTGACTTAAAATTGCCAACTAATATCATCCTTTTACTACTTCAACTGAAATATGGAAAGCCCACTTGGATTTAAGACTCTTTCCCTTGTTCACTTTTAAATATCTTTGTCCTAAGTACCAGATAGTGTTATAATTTTTGCTGCAGTCACTAAATATGACTTATAAAGGTCGTGAAGAAAAGTATCCCTAGTTATATTTATCTATTTCTGATTTTTCTTTTTCCTTTCTATTGCTCTAATATTTCTTCTTTTTTCTGTTCGTTTCTGTTTGAAGAACTGTCTTTAAAGGTAAGTCTGCTAGAGACAAATTACTTCAAGTGCTTTTTATTTTAGAATGTTTTAATTTCCCTTTAAGTCTTGGAGGGCAGTTCACTGGGTATAGAACTGGCTATTTTCCTCGTCTTGAATTCTTTTACATGAGAAATTCTCTTTTATTTGAATTCCACCCCACCATGGGTAATGTGTCATTTCTCTCTAACTGCTTTTAAGATTTTTTTCTTTGACTTTAGCTTTCAAATTTTTAAATTCTGATGTATTTTGGTGTGGATTTATTTGGGTTTATCCTGCTTGGAGTAATGTCAGTTTGTTGATTCATAGGTTTGTACCTTTTGCCAAATTTATAAACTTTTCAGACATTATTTCTTCAAATATTGTTTTATCCTCATTGTCTCTCTAGCTCTGATGTATGGACGTTGTATCTTTGTTATTGTCCCACAGGTCTCTCCTTTTATTTTCTAGTTCATCATGTCTCTGTTGTTCAGATTGGGTGAATTCTATTGTCCTGTCCTTAGGTTTATTGATTCTGTCTTCTGACATTCTAACATCTCCACTCTTCTATTATTAAAACTATCCTGTGAAATTAAAAAAAAAAATTCTGTTATTGCATTTCTCAGTTCTAAAATTTCCATTTGGTTCTTTCTAAATAACTTCTATTCCTTTGCTGAAATTCAAAAAAAAAGTTTCAAGACAATGTGTAATTGCTGAAGTATTTTTGTGCTAGTTGCTTTAAATATCTTTGTCCAATGTTGGACTCAAGTCAGGGTTGGCATCAATTGCCTTTCCTCATTCAAGTCGTGATTTTCTTGGTTCTTGGTATGACGGGTGATTTTTAAAAATTGTATCTGTTATAACTATTTGGTGCAAGATACTGGGTTTTATTTAAATCATCTGTTTTAGCAAGCAGTCACCTTGCTTTGGTTTTGCATGTGAGTTTTGGTCTATGTTTGTGGACTGTGGTTGCAAAGGAAGTTTAATTTTTAAAGACTTATAGTGTTGTTTTTGGTCTGCCTAGTTTATCTGGCGCTCCTAGAGTCCCCATCGGGTCCCTGCTGATGCTATCTAATGGGGTGGCAGGGATTTCCTCAGCATTGGAGAGGGGCTGCTGGGGGTCTCTTTTTGAGGGAGGGCTGTGGTTAAGTTTTCCTACTGGTGTCCCTGATTGCCCTGGTATCTCAGGGCAGGTGAACAGAGCCTCAAGACTTTAGGTACAAAGAGGCTCTCTGGATGAGATGGTCCCTAGAACTAAGTTTTCCCTGTCTGTTCTGCCTGTTCATCTTGTTATCTCTCAGCAGAAAAGGGGCATCTATAGCCCAATAAGAAAGGAGAGCCCTGTTGTCAGAGAAACTCCTGCTTGATCTGGTGGAGGACGAATGGATGTGAGACGCTTTCTGTTATTACATCTGGGTTGCTTCCTTCTGTTGGGGAGGTGATACAAGATGTCCAGCCACTGTTCTGTTCCTGCAGTCCTAGGGCCCCAAACCTGCTTGCCTTCCCCTTATTACCTGCCTGGGTTCTCCTTCGCTTGTCTCTTTTGTCATTTTCAGGGTTTATAATTGTGCTTAAGGGGGAGGAGTTGGGTAAAACAAGCCTGTGTCATTTTATCTAGGCCAGAGGTTCTACCTCCTGCTTTTGTAAATAATATTACATCGGAACACAGCTTCTCCCATTCATCTTTTACATTGTCCATGGTTTCTTCTGTGCTGCCACAACAGGACTGAGTAATCGTGACAGCGACCACATCCCCCTTTTCACTGAGAGATACTGAGGTGAGTGGGTGTAAAATGTTTATTATCTAGTCTTTTACAGAAAAAGCTTGCTGACTTCTGGTCTAGATGACTCATTGACCAAGAGGTTATGGTTGAAAGATTTCAAACCACTAGCCAAGCCCCTTGGCCAAGTATCTACTTAGGCAATACCTGCTTGATCCAGACAAAGACCTGATTAATAACCGAGTATTTTTCAAAGAGCTTTCATATTGGTTATCCCATTGGATCCTCACAATTACCCTGTGCAGTAGAACATGAATGGGTTAATAGCACTCATATTGAATAAATTAGAAAACTGAGAGCCTGGGAGTCCTAATGATGATTCCCTGGAATTACCCAGTATGTGGGTGCCAAGTCAAAACTGATCTTATGACCCCTAGTTTAGTATATTGTACTGATTTGCAAGACAAAGCATACTCCTTACTAGCCATACCCTTAGGGAGCGTATGATATACATGCAGATGCAGTGTAAGAACCCTGCAAAAGATCATAAAAGTACCATGTGTGTGACTTCAGCTCTGAAATAAGACCCCAGTCTTGCTGTAATAGAATTCACATAATTAAGCACTTTTTCCTGAGCCACATACTAAACTTTGTATATGTTCATTATCCACAATTTTCAAATGTAACAAAAAGATGATTCACCGAGATACTTCCTCAAGTCAACCAACAGCTAGTAATTTTAGATTCCTTATGCTTTACAGAGCATTTTCACAATCAGTATGTCATTGAGTTCTCCAGGAATCCTGTGAGGTGGGTGTTCCCCTTTTACAGAAATCTGGAGTTTGGTAAAACAAGCCATAGCGAGAATTTGAGTCCAGGTCAGTCTTGTATTTATTGTGAAATGAAACAGGCTTGCCTCGGGTGTTAGACATAGAATGGAGCCAAGAGACTCATGAGTCTATTTTACCCCATGGGTGAGGAAACTGAGTCTCGGGGAGAGAAGGAGAAAACCATGTCTTAAGACTAGAATCTCTGGGGCTAAAATTTCATTTCTCTCCCTTTGCATCAGCTTTTAGACTGGCTTAAAATTCCATTAACAATTGCTGTGGAATTACAAAAGGAAAAGAAAAGAAAAAGAAGTTGTTCATATGAAAGAAAGGAGAGATTAGTGGTTTTTCATTTGCCTCTTATCTCCTGCTTTTCTGCTAACGGGTATTTGAAGAGAGCTCATTTTGTTCAAGGCAAAGAGGAGGCCTTTCACACTTTCCCAGAGGGCCAAGATCACCTGGTTTCCAATGTGGGAGACGTGAGTGATGTTTGTCTGGAGATTACCAACCCATGCTTCCAACTAATCCTCAGCCCTAGGGGACCTGGGGACGTGATGTGACATTTATTTACAGATGGGTATGTGAAAGCAGGGAGCACATGTCCTCTGATAGGCACAGGCGGTTTTCCCATCTGCTCCCATGTGTCAGGGGCTTTGGGAAAGAGGAACAAGTTTCTTTCTGACTCTAAATCTGAGGAAAAACCAGGCAGTCTGGGGATAGCTTTCTAATGGTAGTGTATTGGTCAGTAGAAGTTGTATGTGCACACTTATGAACATTTCAGTTCCATGTGTGTGTACACACTTTTATGTATTTGTGTGTGAGAGGAGTGGAAAGGCATGTGCATTGAATGTTTGTGATTGTACAGGAGATGAGAGATTTTAGGTGGGCAGAGAGGTGTGCATGCTTGTATCATGTGCTGTGATTTTGTGTGTGCATTTGCGCGTGTGTGGAATGTAAGGTGTATAGATGCACTTATGTACTGTGAACTTGAGTGATGCAGCACAGCAGCACAAGCTATGGTCATGCTTATGTCAATTGATGTGTGGGGGTTTTCCTCCTGATTTGCGAGAAATTCTTCAAGAAGAGAGGAAAATTCCATTCTCTTGAACTCTGTCCTTAAATAGAGGTTAAGTCTAAAGGATTATCAGTTTCCAATGTTTCCAGATGGATCTGTGAAATGGATTTGAGTCTAGTCTGAAGAAGGGATGTGAAGTATCCCTGAGCCAGCATCTCAAGATAGGACTCTTTTAATCCAAGAGCAAAACAGAGCCAGGAGTCAAATCAGAGCTCATGAACTTGTTCCACTTTGCCTTAGATGACCTTAGACGAAGCTATGAGAGGTGAGACTGTGGGTGGCTCAATCCCCAGAGCTGGCCAGAGTGAAGGGAGGGAATTCTATCATGCATTCTCGCTCTTTGGCACCCTTGTCAGAAATCAATAAACCATAGATGTATAGGTTTATTTCTGGACTCTTAGTTCTATTCCATTGGTCTCTATGCGTCTCATAGTATTTTGAGCATACTAGTTCTGCATAGATGAAAACTGTCCTATGGATACAAACAGAAAATTATGGTGAATGCTGAAAGGACCTTCAGAGCCCCAGGCCATTCTCCCCCTGCGGGCAGGATCTCACCACAGCTTCCTCTACAACAGCGGTTTTCAACCTGTGGGTCGCGACCCCGGTGGGGGTCGAACAACCAAAACACAGAGGTTGCCTAAAGCCATCGGAAAATATATATTTATTATACAAAACATTTTTAAATAAAATATGTATTTTTGATGGCTTTAGGTGACCCCTGTGTTTTGGTCGTTCAACCCCCGCCGGGGTTGCGACCCACAGGTTGAGAACCGCTGCTCTACAAAGACCCCCAGCCTCTGGTCAAATGCCCCCCTCCATGATGATGCAGTATAACTCCATTGGTATGCAGCACACAGTCTCCTAGGAAGTACCTCCTCCTGTGGAACTTCTGCCTTTCTGTGTCCTTTGATCTCACGAAGAGTAAATGACTGACTCTCTTTCATCTGAAGGCAATGTGATGAAATAGGTCCACCTTGGTCCTGAGTTTAAACTCCTCCTTGTCAGTGGCGAGTTATGAAGCCCCAGGTAACAGAACTTCCTAGGAGCTAGTTTCCTCATGTGAGAGATAAAAGTGAGGACAGTGTTCACGCCTCCTAAGGGTTGTTGGGCAGATTCAATGTGAAGTACAGCACATTCCCTGGACCATCCCAAGTCTCCTTTCCTCCAGGCTAAGCAGCCACATCTCCCGTCACGGTTCTGCACTCCGTGTTCTTTATAGACCCCCAGGATTCTGTTTTCCGTCTTCTAGAGGCACTTCAGGTCTGAACACAGGGCCACCGCTGTGCTTGCGTATCCCAGCAGGACCAGGACGCGCACCTCCTTCATGAGGAACCGCAGAGCTCTATGAGTCCAGTGCCAGTCCGCCTTTGCCCTCCATGGACGTATCCTGCTGTTGCTACGCTGACTCGTGGCACAGTTCGATCACTAAGTCATTAAGGAGGTTCATGTTCCCTCCCAGTCTCCCTCATCCAGTGTTTGAGCAGGTAATTTTTGAGCCTGAGGGGATTAGTACACACTTAGTTGCAAGAAATAAAACTCACTTTCCTTCCCAAGGCTCTATGCAATCTGGTCCCTGCTGATGTCTCATTTCCTGCCACTCCTTCTCGGGGCCTGCCCTTCAGTTCCTCTGGTCTCTAGTTCCTGCAGCTCACCAAGGCCATCCCCATCTCAGGAACCTGCTACAAGTTCCTCCTCATAATGCTGGTCCTTTCCAAAGTCCAAGTTCAAATCCTCTAGAGAGCCCTCTCCACCCATCTATACTCCATTGCATCCTACTTTGTAGCGCTTGTCACCGTGGGTAATCGTCTTATTGGTGTACTTGTTCGTGGCCAGTCTCCTGAACTCGGCTATACTCTCAGCAGAGTGACTGGAGATGCCTCGTGTCCCTTGTTCATCTCTGAAAGTCACAGTGCCTGACATATGGTGGACAACCAGTAAACAATTATTGAATGAAAGAATGTATACATGCATGAATGAGATTCATTCTGTTGCGTATAATCTGATTGGATTTGGTCACTTTGATGGAACCTCCACCTTTGATGTTTTGGGTCACACTTACCTACTTTCCGCACTATGCCATTTGCATGTTTGCTCAGTGTGCTAAGTCTTCAGCCAGATTATTGATGGAAATACTGATGAGGGTAGGTCCCAGGATGAGCACACAACAAGCCACTGAAGATTCCCCAGTATTTTGGAATATGCTCCCGGGCACAAGGAGGGTTGCTGTAGATGGGAAGGATGGCCCTGTGTGAATTCAGCCCCATTAGAGGAAGAAGAATCACCCGTCCCTGCTTTCATTGCAATTGGTTTCGGGTGGGCTTCTGTGAGTTTAAATTTGACAGTGTACAGAGACAGAAACAACAACAATAATAATAATAACCACAATTTTTTTTAACCTGTAATATAGGGGCCTTGTTAGGTTAGCCAGTAAAATATTGGCCATTTTTATTTGGTTCCATTTAATAATCTGACTGCCACCTGGGGGTGTAGGGACAATGAAGGGAGCAGGCACACTCAAAGCGCCTTGCTTCATGTCTGGCATGTCACACACTCAGTAACGTTCATGATGATCGCTGCTGTTATTTTTGTTTTTGTTATTATTGAGTGCCTGCTTCCAGTCAAACACATTGCTGTGTGTGTATGCCAGTCTTTTTATTTATTTGTGGGGATGGAACATCTCTTTCCTGCTCCTGCTATTTGCTTCCAGGTGGAGGGACAAAATTAATGTAACACTCTTTACCTCATACCTTCTACCCCCCAGTTCTGTCTCTGTGGAAGTTGAGCATTTTCCCTTCAGGGATGTAGGAAGAAGGGACTACTTATGAGTAACCCAGTCCTTTCTCTTCCTCTCCTTGAAAAGAAATGCCCATCATGTGTGGCCTCTGCTCCCCCAAGCTATAGTCTTCAGCATAGCTCCTTTTCCATGGCTGCCCTGTTGATGAGAGCCTGTCCCCATTTCCCTTACCTTGTTTTATTTTCCTCCAGAGCATTCATTCCCTAACATTTTATATATCTGTTATTTTTTAATATTCTCCAATGGGCCTTCACATCAGTATGTGATATGTTTATGTGTGTGTGTAGAGCGGGTGGTAATGTTATTCTATACCAGGGGTCAGGAACCTTTTTGGCTGAGAGAGCCATGAACGCCACATATTTTAAAATATAATTCCAGGCCTTGGCCGGTTGGCTCAGTGGTAGAGCGTCGGCCTGGTGTGCAGAAGTCCCGGGTTTGATTCCCGGCCAGGGCACACAGGAGAAGCGCCCATCTGCTTCTCCACCCCTCCCCCTCTCCTTCCTCTCTGTCTCTCTCTTCCCCTCCTTTAGCCGAGGCTCCATTGGAGCAAAGATGGCCCGGGTGCTGGAGATGGCTCCTTGGCCTCTGCACCAGGCGCTAGAGTGGCTCTGGTTGCAAGAGAGCGACGCCCCAGAGGGGCAGAGCATCGCCCCCTGGTGGGCGTGCCGGGTGGATCCCGGTCGGGCACATGCGGGAGTCTGTCTGACTGTCTCTCCCCGTTTCCGGCTTCAGAAAAATACAGAAAAAAAAATTTTTTTTAATAAAATTCCATAAGAGCCATACAATGACCTGTGTACACTATGCATTATCCAATAAAAATTTGGTGTTGTCCTGGAGGATAGCTGTGATTGGTTCCAGCCACCTGCAATCATGAACATGAGCAGTAGGAAATAAATGGATTGTAATACATGAGAATGTTTTACATATTTAACGTTATTTTTTTTTTATTAAAGATTTGTCTGCAAGCCAGATGCAGTTATCAAAAGAGCCACATCTGGCTCGTGAGCCATAGCTCCCTGACCCCTGTTCTATACCTACAGAGCCTAGAACAGACCCTGAAAAATAGTAGGAGCTTCACAAATACATGTTGAATAAACATGGTTCTCTGCATTTATAATATGTCTCAATTCAAGTGAAGAAGCAAACAGAACAAAAATAAATAAATGACTGTCCTAGACTCAAAGCTTAACAACCTTGCTCACTCACATGATGGCCGCCCTGCACTGAATACCCTCACCACACGGGGCAGCCCCACCAGCCCACACGCTGCTACTGAACTCACACCAGGGAAGCTGCGGCCGCCAAAGACACCGTCACGACATAGGCTCGGGACATTGGCGGAAAGTGGCATTAGGAATGGCAGACAGATGGCATCTGACACAGTTCCGGATGAGTGAGAGGCAGAGGCACAAGGCCCAGGAAGAAGAGTAGGAGGCCCCGCTTCCTCTTCTTTTGAAGAAATGTTGCCAAAGGCATGCTTGCTTCTAGGGGTTTTATAAATTAAGTCTGGGGAAAATAGCCATTCACCGTGTCTTGTTTTAATTTCTATTCCACTCGAGCTGGGATGCCACCTGATTGGTGATCTGCTCCTTCAATCACCTTTTATGCATTCATTTAGAAAATATTTCTTGAGGACATATTATGTGCCAGCATTTTGCAAGACACTTGGGCAATGGTGATGAGAAACAAAAAGAAAAATGCCCAGTCCTCCATGGCACTCACACTCCTCTGCGCCCCACCCGCCATGCCCTTTGGGCCCCCTCACTTCTCTCCTCCCTTTAACTCACTTCCATGCCCAAACTGCTTGGTACCACGTTACTGTCTTTCCTCCAAGTTCCTCAAGCCTCTCTCTCCTGAGCCCCACAAGCTGCACTGTCTGTGATATTTGCTCAAGAATGGGTGTGTACGACGGGCAGATGCTGCCAGTTGTGCTAGTGGTGTACGTAATGACTGACACACCAACACCCTGACTTCGTTGACAAAGACTGTAGTGGTGCTTGAGAGTATTTGTATTTGCTGCTTTTCCGGATTTTATAGTTTAAAAAGAGGTATAATTTTAATGTGGAAGATATTACTTTTGTTTTTATCACATTGGTTTGAATACAGATATGTTTGCTGGCCCTGATGCTGTGATCCCTCTGCCCAAGGCGCCTTTTCCAGGGTTTCGATGACAGGGAGGGAACACAGGAGAGCTGAGGCTGGGGTGGCGGGTCCAGCGGTCCCAAGTCAGCCCAAGCCCAACCCATGTTGTCACACATGTTGAGTAATGTTGGGGGGAAGTGGCTCAAAATTGCTGATGGAGGTAACACTGATAGGCGAGCTCTTTTTCTTTCAATGTCTGATTAGAGAAGTTTCATTTATTTGGAACAATGGGATGGGAGCGGGGATTTTCACAGCTCAGGGAAGAAATTTTATCATTCATTTGGCCTCTTGCTCTGACTTAACTGAACTCAACTTCCTCAAAATAGCAAAAACTATGCCTTGTGTTTTAAACTTTTCCCGTTACTGCCAGCATCTCTCACAGAATCGATGAGGCAGACATTATTATCTTTATTGTGCGGATGTGGAGACTGCAGTTCAGGGACGAAATTGCCCTAGGTCACCCAGCTCGAGAGTGGCAGAAGAAACTTTTCACTAATGCAGGGCTTTCTGTTGCTGAACCAGGAGCTCTTTGCAGGGCTCATCCTCAATCTTCCCCCATCCACCCACTTCCTCTGGCAGCACCTGGTACATTCGCCCCAGGCAGAAACTCCTTACTCAGGAGTTTTTGCGGCAGCTTCTAACCTGCCTGTTCGGAATGAACGCTTGGCTTTGTCAGATACTGTGAGAGTTCCCACCCACTAGTGACACTGCTGGAGTTGGAAGAGCCATTTTGCTGGCTTAACTAGATGCTATCATCATAACACACAATTGCTAATTCACCTCCAGAGTCCCCTAACAGCTCATTTAGTGAAACACAGGGGCTGCCTTCCTTTTATCTTTTTAATTTTTATAAAGCAAAATGCACAAACAAAAGGCGAGAACCAAACTTAGACCTGCTTTAGAAATGCCTCCCGGTCTTCTCTGGCTTGTTCTTGGCGTTGGCCATGCTGGGCTGAGGCACAGTCTCCATGTCTGACCGCAGCTGGCCAACTCAAATGAAACCTGATGAAGATCCAAGACTCAGTGCTGGAACTGAGTGCCATAAAGCTGAGGCCATGGCACGTCTGTCCTCCAGGTTCTACCATCAAGTTCCCAGGTAGACGACGACACCTGGACTTGACGTTGTGGCCCTTAAATCCCACTAGGCTACCCACCCTTAAAGTCCCAGGACACTGTTCATGATTTTTGTCCTGATTCCTCCATCCTCTCCCTGCTGTGAACTGCCACTTCCTTCTCTGTCCTCTTCCTGTCCCACTTCTCTCCCCCTATGATAAATGGTTTGCAAAAATGGCCACAGTTCCTCACTCTTCCTCGTACTTTCCAACCTTTCCCATGGACGGGGAGAATGTATTTCTCCTCCCCTTGAATCTGGGCTGTGCTGTGCCTTCCTGTGATGAATAGAATATGGCAGAAGTCACCTTGAGCCAATTCTGAGCCCAGTACTAAGGAAGCCTCATACATTTCTGTTCATTCTCTTGGAGCCGTGCTGAGCCACCGTGCCACCACCGTGGGCTGTTCAGCTGGGTGATGATGGATAAATAGCCCCGTCTCCCTGGCACCCTGGCTGGGCCAGTCAACCCCCAAGTGCAAAGCCACTCACTGACCGGCAGCTGACTGTAGATTCAGAAACAAACCCAGCCAAGACCACAGAAACCACCCAACTGAGCCAATTAAGTGTCAACCTGCAGGATTTTCAGCTAACTAAATGGTATTATCTTTAAATTACTAAATTTGGGGCTTGTTTTTATGAAGCAGTAGCTAACTTGATACACGTCCCTCTCCTACTTTTCCAAGTCCTTTGTTGGAACCATATTTCACAGACGCAGATGGGCTCGCTTTCCCAGCTCCACGTGTGCCCCCAGCAACCATAGAGGTGGCAGCCCTGGGAACTGCTCGCCAACCTAGACCTTCTCCAGCCACACGGTCCAAAGGGAGAGCTGCCATTCTCTTACTGACTCTCCCACCCTCTCAATTTGGACAAGATCACAGTTTTCACTCCCAAACAGGAGGTGAATTAGCAACTGTGTGTTATGATGAACCCAACCAGGGTGATCAGAATCCATCCTGGAACTTCCTAACTAGAGAATTAAAGCAGAATAAGAAAAGTGTCCATCTGCACTGGAAAGCAGACTATAAAGATGTCAGCCTGAAGCTACCATTGCTCAGACGGAGAAGGTCATCTGGGAGAATGAAGCCATAAGACAGCAGGCGACTCTGCAGGTGCACTTAGAGTCCCAGGTGTCAGGCTTCCCTGGCAGGTGTGGACAGGGTGTGTGACCCAATCATGTCCTCCATCTGCCTACACTAGCTGAGTGGAGCCTCTGTGACTTACAACCAAAGAGCCCCAAGCAAAGCCTTACCACACGGCGAGCAATCTCCCCTGAGCGGTGAGACCCCGGGAACGGTCTGGCCTATTGCGTTGCTTTCATCCTCAGCCCAGTCTGGCTTAGCCTGAACGAAGCTGGCAACTGGAAGCACTTATAATTCTACACATTTCTTTCTATGCCCCTTTTCTTGTATTCTTTCACAAAAATATTGGCTGTGGTGGTCGAGAGCAGAGCTGTATATCTGAGATGTAAAGACAACCCACCTGGGCTCTACCCTGAGCAAGTTCAAGATCCAGTGGGACGGGAAGTGGGTCTCAGTGTGACACAGCCACAGGATGAGGGAGTGGGCCACTTACAGAAGGCCTCCTGGTGGAGTTCTGTGCACGGGGCATGCCAGCTGACAGCGACTAGCCAGGTGACGGCAGAAGGTAACGGGAAAGACCCGTTTGGGTTAGGCAATGTTACATGGAAATGTGTGGAGGGAGTTTGTTAGGGTGAAGTGACAAATCAGAGGTCAAGGGGATGAAAAGAGAAGGAAGCCAGAAAGGTTGGCAGGTGCCAGGGCAAAATAGACTTTTAGGCCATGCTAATAAGGTTAGGGTTTTGTTTTTTTTTACACACACACACACACACACCCTTAGAACAGTGGGGAGTTGTAGAGCATTTTTAATCAAGGAATCAGTTGACTGGATATGTGCTTTAGGATGATAGGTTTCACATCTGTGCAAAGAACAGATTAGATAGGGCCGGCAGAACCCAGGGCAGGGAGACTGGTCAGTAGTACAGGGGAGGTATGAGGAAGAGCTGAGCAATTCAAGGCAGCAGCAATGGGATCTGGGCCTGGAAAAGAAGGGCAGATTAGAGGAAGATTAAAGAGACAGAAGCAACAGGAATTGGAGATTGATAGGATGTGGGAGGGGAGGGTGGGAGGGAAATATCTCCTCTAAGTTGCTTTTATCGATGACAAATTGGGCCTAAACTAGAAGCACAGTGGACAGTGCCAAGGCCTTTGAGTCTTGATATAAAAAACCATTTAATAAGAATAGTCAGAGAATCTTGGCCCCTCAAGTCCTAGCTGAATTCACAGCCATAAACTCCAACATTTGTCTCCCCACTTGCTTCAGACTCCTAAAAGCTTTGCCCATTGTGACCCTTGGCAAACAAATCAACACATTCCTTGGTCTCATGCCTTCTCTTATGTCCTGGCCGACTTGGTCACTCTGCAATGCCCTTGAGTGGCTGTTTCCGTAGTCATTATTGTTGTTGGTTCAGCTTTTATAGTTGTTCTTGGCAAGAGGGTTGGGCTGATCCAAGCGACTTGAACCTGGATGAAAATGGGAGTTTCAGCCTCAATTGCTTTTCATTCAACAGCACATCAAATATCCACTCCAGCGCTGTCAACATTGCTGTGCAGAATATAAGAGAAAATATTAAATGAGCACCTAGTGTTGCCAGGCAGTTTACCAGGTGCTTTATATGAACAATAAGTGGTTCTTTAAGAGTTGAATCCAGTGGCTCTCAAGAGAGGCTGCTTGGGTTTACATTCGGAATCTACTACTTAAACTTGGGTGACATATTTAACAGCTCTATGCCTAGGGTCCTCACGTGTAAAACAAAAGTGAAAGGTTCCTATATTCTGGGGCTGTTATGTGAGGTAGATGGCACAATACTGTGACTCCTCGGGGCCATGTTGCACGTGTGCTCATACCTAATAAACGCCAGAACTTGTGAATATTTTCTTGTTTACACAGCACCATAACCCTGAGACATAGTTGTCAGTGACCCTATTTCCCACATGGTGAAACCAAGGCTAAGAGAACAAAATGCGAGTGCGTGTGAGAGCACACGTGAGTATATATGTAGGAATGTATGAGAGAATGTGTATGAATGTGGAGGGAGAGGAATAAGATGCAAAAAACAACCACTTTAGTGCTAGACTGAGCAAATCAAGGTAAGGGAAAGAGGAAAGGGAGTGACGTCAGGTCGTCATGGCCATGGACAAGGAGAAAGGGAGTGAGAGCTTGAAATAGGTTGATGGCCCCAGAGACAGGAAAGAGTGAATGCATAGAGAAATGCTATCTCCGGAGGGAGACACAAGGGATTGAATGACAACTTGACTGTGGAATTTAAGATGAGTCAAAGGCGACCCTAGGCTGTCACATCTAGACAGCAGAAAGGAAGAAGGTGCTGATGGTCACCAGCTTTCTCTTGGTGGAGGCTGAATTAATGAAGGAATGAGAGAGTGGGAGGTAGGACAGATAGGTTTAGATGAAAAACGGGTGCTCACCCAAGATGCAGAATGTAAGCAACAGGTGAAGAGAACAGGCCCAGGCAGGGCAGCATTGAAGGAAGTTTTCTAATACCTGGAGAGGTAGGGGGATAGAAGTTCTAGGAGAGACATTTACCCACCAGAAAAAAGGGTGTCAAAGAAATTCATTACATTTTACAATTCTCTCAAGTTCAGCTCTGGGCACTGCTTAGAACCTTTGAAAACACTAGAGTAACCCCAAAGGCAAACCACATTATGAGAAAAAGATAAGATGGAGAAATCTTTTGTCTAAATTCATCCATCCATTAATAGATTCACCCATCAATTGATCGACTGATCGATCCACCCATCCATCCATCCATTCGTCTACCCACTCATTTATTGCTCGCTCAGTTCCCATTACATGCCAAGTACTAAATATGGGGAGTAAAAGGATTTGTCTGACCTCCAGAAATTCTCATCCTAACAGAAAGACACTTATGTGATTTAAAAATTTAAATATAATTTATAATTCTACAATATAGATAGGTATCACAGCTTTATATATAGATACTCTCTGGAAGAGCTTAATGGTATGTACTCAGGCTTTAAGCCTTGACTGTTATATTGTCCTGCTAAGTGACCTTGACCAAAACACTCCCTCTACATACTCAAAGGTCATAGGAACAAAATCTCTTCTCCCCAAACCTTAGCTTCCACATCTGTAAGTGGAGGGTGGGGAGTAGTTGACCTTGGAGGTCTCTTCCAGCCATTTAGCTCTGAGGTGTGCTCTATGGGAGACCCTCCCTTCACACATTGTGGAGTCTGACCAGTGATTCCACTTCCCCCCTCTTTCTCCCCCTACTCAGAGTGCTCACAGAGCCTCTTGGTCCCAGGATCTCAAGAAGACATTTAAGGAAACAGAGCTGTGAATAATCTCAGAAAGCGGCTTGACATGTCAGCACAAACATTCCCTGTAATCAAACCCAGGTAGAAGCTCTCTGCCAGGCCAAATGGCTTGAGCATTGTGATTTATTGGAGAATAAGGGTTGCTGTTCAACTTCCTGACTCAATCTCTGCAGCCTGATAAATCTCCTGGCTCTCTTCTTAAAGGACACGGAATGAAAGGGAAAATGGAGAAAAGGGAGATTTCACCCGGAAAGAGGACAGTGTCACTGTCTCCCTGTCTTCCTCACCTGGATCTCCATTCACTCTCTCTTTTTCTTAGCATTCTGCTTTGGCCTCATGTGTTTCATGGAGGCAGCCAAAGTGTAGCCTAGTGAGAGTTCCTGGGGACAGTCCTTGCAAATAACTTGTCTGTGTAATGTGAGCAGCTACCACAGTCTCTACTCTCGGGACACTGGCCGCACCCTGGCACAAATGTGCCACACCCCCGCCTTTGTTGTAGATGCATGTTCTCCCTCCTTCACGGAATGTCCTCTGGTACGATCTCCCACAGGCTGGATTCCGTCCCCTTCTCCCCGAAAGCAGTCTTCCTGAAGCCTGTCCACTCACCTCCGCCTCGTCGGTCGTCTCGCTGGCGCTGATCTGTAGGAGGGCGAGCCGTGAGCCTGGACTCTGTGCACTCAAACCTCAGCCCCACTACTTATGGTCAACAGCACACTGTGAAGTTAGCCCAGCTCTCTGTGTCTTCGTTTGCACAGCTGTAAAATGGGGACAATAAGGGTACCTGCTACTTCGGCTCGTTGTGAGGATTAAACGAAGTCACATATGTAACCTGTCAGGAAGAACTAACCTACCTAGTCAATGTTAACCCTCATCTGGTCCCCAGGCTCTGCCTCCCGACTGGCTGCATGTGTCCACCTTGGACCCCCACCTGCTGCTCCAGGCTCCCCACCCCCGCCCTGGTAAAACTCTCCAATGACTTACAGGGGCTCTCTGGATAAAAACTACCATCCCTCCAAGAATAAGAGATGAACCTGTGGGTGGCCCGGGCTCCTGTCTACCTTCTCTTTCATGCTCCACTCCTCAGCTCCACTGACCTTTGAATTCTAGTCACTGGATGTAGAACCCTCCCTAAGTCTCTGAGTGACCTGGGGAGACGACCAAAATGAATGGCCTTCAGAAAAGTCAAATGGATCAGCTTGGGCTAACATGCAGGGAGGGGCAAAGTAGGCTTACAGTTGTTCCTGTGAAAGACAGTAGAATAATTACTAAATAATAGTACAAGAATAAACTCTGCTTTGCGCTCATACAACTGTGAACCTACTTTTGCCTACCCTCTCTGCAGAAATGGGCTTGCCTGACACTAAGCGAATTTAAGCCAAATGACCTCCTTATGTGACTCGCTTTAGGATAAATAATATGAAGGAAACAAATGTTGATTAAAAGGAGCTAAAAGACACAGAGAAAAAGAAGCTGAAATGATCTTAGCTATTTATTGCACACAATACGGTCTCAGCAGGGCTGAGTCTTATGGTTGGTGGGTGGATTCCGGGGGGGATAGGGACATGCTGTCTTCTCACAATCGGGAAGAGAATGGGAGGCAGTTGATTCCATCTCCATCTCTGTAGAAGTGTGTAGACACCCCAGGGCAGGGTGTGGAGCTGGCCTGGCTGGGAGGCTTTCCTGGGAGGTCTGAAGGAGAGCTTAGTGGTGCCCAGAGACAGAGAAGCTGTTCTAAACACACACAGGACCACGTGGAGGAAACTCTCAGTGTTTTCAGCTTGAGGCCGGGGAGAGGAAAAGCAGCCTGTGCAACAAAGATGATTTCAACCTGCCTAAAAGTCTGGTGTCATCATGGGGCATACAAACTGGGGGTAGTAGCCCTGAACTTGAAGCCAGGTTTCTTCGTCTTGGCACTATTGGCATTTTGGGCCAGAAACTTCTCTGTTGTGGTGGTTGTCTTGTGCAGTGTAGAATATTAGAAGCATCCCTACCCACTAGATGCTGGTGGCAACCTCTCCCCTCTTACTTATGACAACATAAAAAACCTCTCCAGGCATTGCCAGATGTCCTCTGGAGGCAACACTGTCCACTTAGGGAAGAATCATTGACTCTAAGATTTATTATGAGAATTAAAGGTGCTGTCTGTGAAATGCTGAGCCCAGAGTCTGGCACATGGTGTGTGCTCTACAAATAGACATTTCCTTCCTCCTTCTCTCCCAAGTACCAGATCTCCTGCGCTGGTCCATTGATGGGTAGATGTGGGTGGTCCCCACCAGGGTGCATGGATAGAGGGAGCTACGGCTGTGGTTCTAAAGGCCTTTTGCTGAGTGACCTTGAGCAATCTCTCTGGCACCCCGAGCTTCCCTAACAGTGAAATGAGAGACTTGGACTTGGTGACTTTTAAGTGCCATTTTGGGAATGACATTTCACAATTGTTGGAGTTCACAGGCCAGGGTTGGGAGAAGGAAGGCTGTTAAGAGACTCTTAGGGGGGAAAATAAAAAGTCCTGGCTTTCTGAGATAAAGCAAAATGATGACCAAGAGGGGAGCGCTCATCGTTGCCAGAGATTTGAAGGCTGGAAGGATCATGGGAAGCACACTCTGAGGCCTCATCACAGAGACTAGTTAGGAATGGGATAAAGCCAGGAGTGAACATCAGCGGGGAAGGGGGGTGTTTGGCGATGTAAGGGCCATGGGAAGCCCTGGAGAAGTGAGCTGTTTGTATAGGCCAGGTACCAGCCACCTGGGTGTGGCAGGCAGAATTCTGTGATGGACCCAAGCTTCACACACACCTTTTCCCAGTTATTCAAACATTAATCTAGGTACTGCTGAGAAGAGATACTGCACATTTAATCGAGTTGACCTTAAGATTGATAATCCTGATGGATCTGACCTAACCACATGAGCCCTTTAGATCTGGGTCTAGAGGTCAGGGATGCCAAGTAGGTGTCTGTGCGTATGACACATATGCACATATATAGTCATATGCACAGGGGAGGACATCTACTAGGACGGTGGAAATAGGGTTAGGTAGCTCATCATCTGTGATTAGTGCAGGGGCGAAGTCAGGTTGGGTGGGGCGATAGGCTTCACATGTGACTGTGCACTGTGTGTGCTTGAATACGTGGTGATCATGTGAGTGGGTACAGGGAGGGCCTGTGGTTGGTGGCAGTGTGGCAGAGGGGGCAGAGAAAGGGGGTGTATTTATGCTTCAGCAAGTGTCATTTGCACTCTCCACTGACTCACAGGGGTGTACATTTCCAAGCGCTGACGCCCCCAGCTTCCAGGGGCCTGAGGCTGCATTGTATCTTCCTAATGAGGAGCCCTGTCTAACCCAGCTGTCTAACAGCCGTAATTGCCCAGTAAGGCACAGGTGGAGTTTAGGGGAGATAGAGTTCTGTCTCCCTAAGTGGCCCCTCAAATGAGAAGCTGGTCTTCTCGGATACCTGTACGACAGGGCAGTATAATATGAGAGCCTGAAGTCCAGAGGGGTGGTTTGTCTGCAGAAGTCATGTGTTGTGGCGTGTGTGTGTGTATGTGTGTGTATGTGTGTGTACGTGTGTGTGCTTTTTAAAAAGAGCCATGGCTTTACCAAGTTCAGTTCTTGTTTCTTCAACAAGAGAGTCTCAGTTCTTCTCATTATCTTGAAAAAGTTATTCTTTTGCTCGTTTTGCTAGTTTACTGATAAGCTGGAAGGGCCTGCTGATCGCCTTGCCCAGCTCGGGAAACAGAGCAGCATTGGGCAGCTGCCTCCTGTCTGAGTGTCCTCAAAGCCCTCCCTCCCCACTTAGCTTGAGTTCTGTCTGTCTTCACTGTTGGGAACAATGCTCTGGGCACTTCTGAGCTGCTAGGGTTGGGACTCACTTTTCTTTTTCCTTCCCCTTGTCTCTGGTGTGGCTGAAGGGTGCTTGATTAGCCACAAAGAACTCCTGAGTTTCTGTGGTGGTATGATGCCGAAATGTAACTTGAACAAATATGTTTTCCCGGAAATCTTCCTAGAGAGTTTGACCTGACGTTTACTAGGTGGCAGACACTATCAAAGGCATCTCCCCCTGTCCTCATCCTTTTAACCTACTATGGGGAAGGCATTGTCTTACAATCTGAAAGAGGGATAGGAGATGATGGAGAGAAATTCTCAGCAAAAATAAGTAAAAATAAAATATGCCTCGTTTAGGGGAAAGGGTTCTTGGAAGAGCAGCACCCAAAAGACAGAGCTGAGCCATCAGCCTCACAATGGCCATCAGCCTCACAATGGCCATCAGCCTCACAATGACCATCAGCCTCACAATGGCCATCAGCCTCACAGTGGCCATCAGCCTCACAATGGCCATCAGCCTCACAGTGGCCATCAGCCTCACAATGGCCATCAGCCTCACAGTGACCATCAGCCTCACAATGGCCATCAGCCTCACAATGACCATCAGCCTCACAATGACCATCAGCCTCACAATGACCATCAGCCTCACAGTGACCATCAGCCTCACAATGACCATCAGCCTCACAGTGGCCATCAGCCTCACAGTGGCCATCAGCCTCACAATGGCCATCAGCCTCACAGTGGCCATCAGCCTCACAATGGCCATCAGCCTCACAGTGACCATCAGCCTCACAATGACCATCAGCCTCACAATGACCATCAGCATCACAATGGCCATCAGCCTCACAATGGCCATCAGCCTCACAATGGCCATCAGCCTCACAATGGCCATCAGCCTCACAATGGCCATCAGCATCACAGTGACCATCAGCCTCACAATGACCATCAGCCTCACAATGACCATCAGCCTCACAATGGCCATCAGCATCACAATGGCCATCAGCATCACAATGGCCATCAGCATCACAATGACCATCAGCCTCACAATGGCCATCAGCCTCACAATGGCCATCAGCCTCACAATGGCCATCAGCATCACTATAACCGTCAGCCTCATCCTCACCCAAAGCCCCGTAAGCAGTGGATCATTGGTCTCGCTTCTTCTGATCTCAGGTCCATATTAAAAGGGCAAAAGATTATTGATCTACCCTAAGCCTTGGCCCCTTCAGTGAGGGTTTCACAGATCACAGACTTTATGGGATCACCTCTCTGCCCACGATCATTCTACTCTCTAGTCTAACTTCAGATCAAACCCAAACTCTTCTGACAGCTGATCAGCATTCACCACGCGCCGTTATCTACGGTGTGGATTCATCCTTCCTCAGCACTTGCCACACAGTGCCAGGCTCTGTGAACTGGGGATCCAGAGAGGGTAAGCAATACAGAGCCTGGTCTCTGACCACAGGTAGCTCGCAGTCCAGCGGGAGGGGCAAGGGGCAGCAGAGATAAGGACAGCCAATGCGGGGAGAAGGGTGGTCATGGAGGGTCGATAAAGCAGACACTGGAGCTGAGCCTTGAGGACCATGCACCAGGGTTCTAGGAGAAGAGAGAGAGAGGCCCACAGACTGGGATGGTGTCCTCCATTGTGCTCTCTGGCTTAGACACTACACGCTCTAACCTCCAGACCTTCCCTGACGATTTCTACTGTTAGAAATGTCTGCCTCCTCTTCCCTTAACCTAGCCACATCCTGCCTGCCCTGCAGGGTCCAGACCCAACCTTAGCTTTGCCATGAGGCCTTCCCAGACCCCTGGACCCATCTTCCCTCTTTCCTCCCTGAACTCCTGCAGTCTGTCCCGAACCAGTGTGCCCAATATCACTCACTTGATGATGGTCTTGTTTTCTACTGAGGAAGAAAACCTGAGGGCAGGAGGTACAGCTTGTCCCTTGGAACCATAACCTGGTAAGGCGGGGCAGTTCAGAAAGCCAGAACAGTGTGATGTTTATTTAGAGGCACATTCATAAAAGCCAGACTCTGAGACTTGAGCCTATGAGAGTCCAGTGCTCAACAAATGTGTAACTTTCAGAAAGTTATTTGAATTTTCTGTGTCTCAGTTTGTTTATCTGTAAAATGGGAATGATGAAATAGATTTATTGCCAGACTTAAGTAAGTTCATAAGTGTAAGGCCTTTAGAATAGCACCTAAAAAGTCTACCAGCCCCTCTGCTCTATAGACCAAGAGGCACAGAAAGGGGATGTGACCTTTCTAAAGTCACACAGCTAGTGAACAGCAGAGCTGGGACCAGAACATGTGTGTCCTAGGTCCTAGCCAGAATAATACCCTTTTTAGCCTTCCCACAGAGTCTAGCCCATCCTTAACTGACAGCTCCATGTGCGACTGACCATGGAACCCAGCCAGATGTCCCCAGAAATACTGGCTGGGGTGTGAAGAGAACAGAGGAACAGATCCAGATTCCGGTGACCCACACTCCAGAGAAGACATTGCCTATGGGCTGGAAGAAAGGAAGAGTCAAGGCAGTTGGAAACTAATGCACTTGGGTTGGCCTTAAACACTCCACCTTCCTCCCTCTCCATCTTCTGTTCCAATCTGTAGGCAACTTAGCTTATGCCGGTTTAAGAAGCAGCTCCATTTAAAAGCCATTAGTTGTTTAATTGCAGAGAGATTGCTCTCCTGCTGCCTTTCTGCAGGCTCTCACTGAGTCCCAGGAATCTGGGACGGGATGCTTCCGGCAGCCAGCCAGCCATGCCCCACGCCCCACAGAGCAGAGCTGGCCGGATGCTCTCCCTAACCCTGCCCGGGTCCTCTTCCTACCTGAAGGTTCTCCTCCTGACATGGTTACACCGATTGGAGGCTGGGAGACAGGCGCTATCCTGCATTCTGTTCCTTCCTCAGCTGTAGACTTGCTCTGTGACCTTGGGCGAGTTCACGTGGCACTCTGAGCTGATGTCCCTTCATGCCAGTAAAGACCATTTACTGAATGTTTTTTACGCATTCAAATCAGGCCCCTCCTAATTCATCTAACAACCTGGTAGAGAAGGTGTTGTTGTCTAGGGTCAGAGAGGGAAGTGTCTTGGCCAAGGTGCTGTGGTTTATATGCGGTGGAGCCTGGACTTGGAGCAGTGTGGCAGAGTGGGAGGAGCTGGAAATACCTGGTATCGGTCCAGATTCTGCCAGTAGCTCTCAGGCATTCTTGAGCATGTTTTTTCTGCCAAGTAGCAAAACCTTCTATTTGAAAAACAGCTGTATGGTTGATATTCTGTGATGTGGCCATCTCCACACATGCCTACATATCTGACTCACCACTGGAAGCTCAGTTGAAAACAGAGTCCTAAACTTTCATCTAAACATAGAGCATCTCCAATCTCTGTGGATGGGACCTGGAAACGTGAAGTTGAGCGAACACCTGTCTGACGCTTGGGGAAGTGTGGTGGTTCACCAGTTCTCCCATTCTATGAGAGGGAGCCTGTGTTAGTCAAGTGCAGCAGAGTAGAGCAGTAATAGACACATCCCACATTGTGCTATGCAACAGAACACCAAAAAAAAGGGTTCGTTGCTCCTGTAACATCTGTTGACAGCGTGGGTGCTTCTCCAGCGTAGCTGTGCTCCATGTGGTGGCTCCCACCCAGGTGTTCTTGACCATCCTACGGCAACATGTGACACTCCCTGGCCAGGGAAGAGAGCCCTGGAAGTAGGATACTTCCACCCAGAAGTGACACGTGCCACTTTTGCTTATATTTCATTGTTCAAAATAAGCCCCTCTGGCCAGTTGGAAAGCTTTTGTTAGGCAAATAAGGGCAATCATCCCTGTGTGTCCCAACGTAGAGATGACCTGGGTATCGGTAAACAATAGTAGTGCCCATGACCATGACCTCATGGAGATGCTTGGATAAAGTTTTATCTTCATCTGGTTGTGCAGATAGGGAATAAGAAGGAAGGCTGAAGGGGCAGGAGTCATTCTCAGGAGTGGAAATAGCTACTCACTCATTTATTTGTTTACTCATTCATCCAAAAAATACCCCCTGAGCCCTCGCTATGTGTTAGGCACTGACCCAGGGAGTGAAGAAATGAAGATGAGTCACACGCAGGCTGCTGAACCAAAGGCATTCAGTCAGGTGCACAGGAAAGGCTGATGTGTGTGTGTGTGGGGGGGTAATGAAATAAACTGCCACGGATGCCAATTGAAGATAAGAGTACAGAGGATTTTCCGAATGAGGAACAGCATGTTGGAAGCCATGGGAAAGGTGACTCAAAGAGTATTGACTGACAGGCCACTCACAGAAATGGATTATTTAAACACAGCAGGTGTTCACAGAGTTTGATGAAGGTCAAGCTTCATATCTATTTTTCAAGTGATAATGCACAAAGAATCCAGACCTCGTGAGGAATCATGAATAGTGCAGTAAAGTTCTAGGGTTCCCGAATTTTCCACTAGCAGATAGATGATGTAGTATATTTGCTTAGAGTCCAGGTTTGGGGGCAAAACAGACCTAGGTTTGAATTTCTGCTTTTTACTAACTGGGCATTACTGACCAAATTTTCTGCATCTTGAAACTCTAATTTATTGGGTTTGTGTGAACATTAAACAAAGTACATGACTAGCACTGTACCTTGATTAAATCCTTAATATGTATTAACTGTTATCACCATGTAGTTATTATTGCTAACATGGTAATTGTGAGCCCAAGAGTCAGACTCCCTGGGTTTGAATCCCACACTGCCCCTTATCAGCTACATGGCCTTGTCCATCAAAAGTAGTATAATAAAACCTGTCTCCTAGGGCTGTGGGGGATGTTAACCTGAGTTAATAAATGTCAAACATGTAGAATAATACCCAGAACATAGAAGACTCCCACCAATTCTTAGCTGCTCATATTGTTACTGAGGCCTCTTTGTCTTCTTTTTGCTAAGGAATTCCACAGATTGGAAAATGTGGTCTATTCAGTCACGGAAGAAATGTTTAATTTCTTCTCTCTCCCACCATTTCATTAAAGCAGACCAAAGACATTCGTGGCTGCGAATGTAGATTTCTGAATAGAAAGAAATGGGGATAGTGGCGGGGGACCCAGCCATGTTATCAGACTCATTCCAGCCAAAGCAAAAGCTTTTGGCATTTTTGTTAACCAATGAAGGAGCATTGTACTTCTTACTGCATTTTGAAAACTTTTGAAACAACCCTAAACCTAGAAAAAAATTTACCAACCCAATATCAACACTTTTTTCTAAACCACTGGAGAGTAAGTAACCTGATGTCCATTTTCACCGGAATTCTTTCATGGGTGCTTCCCACGAGCAGTGACATTCTCCTACATAACCACAACTCAGCCCTCGCACCGGGGAGTTAGCATGAATATTTTAGCAATAGCCACTCATAGACCCACACGTGTTTCTCCAAACTGTCCCGTAATTTCCCTCATGGCTAAAGGACTCAGTCATAAGTCATGCATTGAACCTCATGTTATGTGATTTTTTTGTCTCTTTCAGTCCTTTCTCAGTCTTTCTCTGGCTTTCATGACCTTGACAGTCTTGAAGAATACAGGCCATTTATTTTGAGGAATGTCTCTCTCAATATGATTTTATATTCGCTTATGATTAGATTCAAGTTATGCCTCCTTGTCAGACATATTGCAGAAGGGATGCTGTGTTCTCTCCACTGTAGCCCATCGGTGGTAACTGATCCTGTTTCTTTTACTTTGATCTTTTGATAAAGGTGGTGTCTGCCAGGCTTCTCCACTGTAAAGTCATTCCTCTTTACTTTGTAACTAATATTTTGGATACTATGTAAAAATGCCATTGTCAACAAACTTCTAAGTTATTTTTATCAGTCTGGGTTCATGGTTTCCTATTGTATTCACTGTGTTCAAATCTATCACTAGCATGTATCTGATTACTTAAGTTGTCCTCAGTTTGCCCAGTGGTGTTCCATGCACTGGTCTTTATGCCCCTTTAGTCTATTATTTTTCTTGGTCACAAAATGTTCCTATCTCATCTTGTACTTTCCCTGCCCCACCCCTGAAATTGGCAATTTCCAAGGAGTTCTGTTTTCTTTTCATGGAGAATAGTGTTAAGAAACCAAAACATGAGTTCTAGGTGTGCTCATGGCTATTGGGATGTCACTACCCCAATACCTTCTCAGTCCACAGGTCCGGGAATATGTGTGTGCATAGCCACACATGCATTCATTTCTATCTAGCATTATGAAAAACCATGAATTCGTTCCCACTGCAGTCTAGCATGACAGTTATTACTCTTATTTTCTGCCTTTCCATACTTGTATCTCCCTTCTTGAAATGGTCCCCACCATCCCTACTTTATTTACTTATTCAGTCAGTAACTTGTATGTGACTCATCTCCCATCTCCACTCTCCCCCAGCAGATGTCCCCCCACTCCATTTGAATTCGAACATCGCAGGGGGACCAGCACAGTGTATGGACATCCTCCTTACCCTGCTGGGTCTTTAACACCCCTGCACCATCCCCACATACACTCATGATCCTACTTGGAGTTTGGCACCACCCCTGCAGGCTACCCCCTCACTCTGGTCATGCTCTGACCCTCTGCTATGAGCTAATCCCTGACCCTGTCCCTCATGACACCCCGCAGACTGTCCTCCTGGGAGTCATGCTCTTCATCCTGCTCAAATTCTGACTTCCCAGGGTGGGCACTGCCCCCTCGACCCTGGATAGACACCCTCCTCACCCCACTTGGGCTCTGAGGGCTGCTCCTCTTTGTGAATGTCCCCTTACCACCCTTGAGATGACTCTTACTTGAGATGGCCAAACTCCCTGCACACTCCAGCCAGACGTTCCACATCACGCTGACCCCTTGCATGGACACCCGCCTCCCATGACCAGGCTCAGGTCAGTCTGCTGGCTGGGCTTGGCCCCCACTGCACAGACACAATACCTGTCCTCTTCTGTCCCATCTAATAGACATAGGACTGAGTTATCCAGCAAAGAAAGAGAAAGCAAGGCGAGGACATAGAAGAAGAGAGAAAGAAGAAGAACAGAGAAATGTTTGAGGACAGAATTGTTCTTCAACAACTAACCTCTTGGTTTTTACAAATACGTACATAAATTAATTTTTAAAAAGCAAGACCCCTACTACTTTTGAGAAGTATCATTTAAAAGAAAATCATAGACTTAAAGAAAAAGGTTATTTTAAAATATTTTCATGCAGGTAGTGTTTTCAAGTACGTACAATTGATTGAAGTCTATCACTTCATCTTTCAAATAGGATTAAAGTTCTATCCCCAGCCAGTGCTGCAGAGGGGCTGTAAGGATCAAACGGGAAGCCACCCTCAAACTGCCAAGTGCTATCCCCAGAGAAAGAAGAAAATGCCCAAGATAGAGCCTCCATTCTCTACACACACAGGAACCCTGTAATTTCCACAACTCTCATTATTGTGCTCTAGGAAAAAAAGAGCGCCACAATCCATCTTTCTTTCTTTCCTGTCTTTAATGCTCCCTGAAGATATACCAGGAGCAAGATCACAGCATTCCCCCATGGAGGAGCAAGGGTTGGAAGGATGGCCTCATTCCAGGCTATGGGACCCCTGATCCCAATGGGTGGTGATCCCAAGGAATAAAAAGTTGACAGATATATTCTTCTCTGTCTTCTTTCTACAAGGCAATGATGGTACAGGCTCCCTTCTCTTCCTCTCCCTGTTGGCTGCTCTCTTTTCTTTCAACAGACAGTGTGGCCCATTGGTGTTGCCCTGCACTGAGGGAGGTCTGTGGGCAGCCTAAGCAAGCCTGAGCTTCCACGAGTGGGGCAATGTTCTTTTTTCTCTGGATCCTTTTTCTATGGTGCCTCTAGGTTTCTTGAAATAATTAGGATACATATGTGAATAATGGGAGGAAATAGACAATGATGGGCCTTCATCTTGATCTGTTCAAGGCTATATTTAGAGCTAACCAGTGTGGGAGATAAAGAGATCCTACAAGAGGCTGAGTGTTGCTTATTAGAGCTCAACTCTCATGTAAATTGCCCACCTTGATCTTCTTTCTTTGTGTACATAGTTCTCCTAGGAACCATTGGAAGGAGATGTGGCTCATCCACGCTAGGGTGTGGATCTTCTTGGATTTTATTCACTCAGTAACTGTTTCTTGAGCTCATATGTGCTAGACACCTTTTAAAGATGCTGATCTATAGTGGTAAGCATACGCGATATGATTCTTCTCTAAAAACAACATGGATAATGACAAATTACATCCCTTGAAGCTATGGCACTTAAACCAAGTAGAAAGTAGGCAGCCAGGGTTCAAAGAAACATGTATCCGATGGCAGCAACAGTGTGTACAAAGGCCCTGCGATGAGAAACAATTTGATAGGTTCAAGGGAAAAAGGAAGGGTTTGCTGGTCAGAGAGCAGTGAGCAGGGGGAATGGAAATGTGAAATTAGACTGGAGAGGCAGGCGGCTGCCAAGTTGCACTAGTCTTGCAGGCTGGTAAGACTTTCTGGCTTTATCCTGAGTCCATGAGACCCATTGAAATATCTTAAGCGGGGGAGTAGCATAACTTATGTTAAAGATATTCTTGCTACATTGAAATGAGCTGAACAGGAGCAAGGTTAAAGTGCAGCAGGCCATTAAGGAGCTCTCGCCCATCACCTGAGTGAGAAATGATGACAGCTTGTACCACCAGTGCAGCTCAGGGCTCCCACCCCCACCCTCGGGGTCCCAGGCCGGCCTGAAGGTGGCAGACCCACATGAGGTTTTCGGACATGACTTTACCTTATTAGAGCAATCTCCTAAT
Source organism: Saccopteryx leptura (assembly GCF_036850995.1). NCBI lineage: Eukaryota > Metazoa > Chordata > Mammalia > Chiroptera > Emballonuridae > Saccopteryx > Saccopteryx leptura. The sequence goes on from NC_089503.1 coordinate 307,270,103, forward strand.
TTTTGGCCAAACCAACCATAGTAAAATATGGTTATTTCCTCTCATTTGAGAATCAGACCCATTAGCCTTTGTAATACCTGGGGATAGTCACCAATTCCTCGTTCCACAAATTACAGAGGACATTTGAGGTAGGTGCCTTGAAAATGGCCCACAATGAGACACGCCTCTTGGTATTGATACTTTGTGTCGCGCGCGCGTCCCCGGCCCCTTGAGTATGAATGCGCCTTATTCTCTTCTAATGAACAGAATACAGGGGTTCTTCAGGTTGCAACAGTCTTGACATATGACCTTCCAAGTTTATGACACTCACTTCTATAAACACTTAAAAAAAATTTAGAGGTGAGAGTTTCAGCTTATGCCATTAGCATCGTACTTCCCACAATGTGGGCGACCTAGTTTGGTTGCGCATGGCGGAGGAATACGCGCAGTGACGCAGTGTATGAGTGAAGGACTTGGCGTCCCCCAGCATGCTTACCTATGCCGTTTTGGACTGTTAAAAGCACAAGTGTTCTGTTTGTGCTAGGATAGGATATGTTTTGACTTACACCAAAATTTGGGTTATATCACTGTCATAGGAACAGAGCTGTGTCGTAACCCGAGGATCCCCTTTACAAGAGAAATATTGAATGTCACTTCAAAAATTAATGGCCATAAAGACTGTGGCTTGCTCACTCTGAAGGAAGCCTGAAGCCCTTTAGAATTTTTTTTTTTTTGTACTTTTCTGAAGCTGGAAACGGGGAGAGACAGACAGACTCCCGCATGCGCCCCACCGGGATCCACCCGGCAGGCCCACCAGGGGACGACGCTCTGCCCACCAGGGGGCGATGCTCTGCCCCTCCGGGCATCGCTCTGTTGCGACCAGAGCCATTCTAGCGCCTGGGGCAGAGGCCGAGGCGCCATCCCCAGCGCCCGGGCCATCCTTGCTCCAGTGGAGCCTTGGCTGTGGGAGGGGAAGAGAGAGACAGAGAGGAAGGAGAGGGGGAGGGGTGGAGAAGCAAATGGGCGCTTCTCCTGTGTGCCCTGGCCGGGAATCGAACCCGGGACTTCTGCACGCCAGGCCAACGCTCTACCACTGAGCCAACCGGCCAGGGCTAAGCCTGAAGCCCTTTTGTGAGCTGCTCTGTGAAAAGGCCACAGGGGACCTGAAGTCCACCACAGCCACATGAGGGAGCTTGGACATGGATCTTCCCCCAGGCCAGTCCTGACTGTGGTCCCACCTACCACTGTGGTTGCAGCCTGTGAGAGACCCCAAGTCAGTGGCACCCAGCCAAGGTGTCCTCGGAGTCCTCACCCACCGGAACTGGGAGAGAACAAATGTTTCTCGTTTTAATCTGCAAGTTGGAGGGGGAAATATTTTGCATAGCAATGAATACCTGTATTAAATACCTAATACAGAAACATTATAAAATGTCTCATGTGTTTGTGAATTGTCTCTAAAAATGATCTTGGTTTTGGACCCCCAACTTCAACAGCCATATGAGTAGGTCCATTGTGTCAGGACAGTAGTCACCAGCCACAAAGCAAAACGTTCCTGGAAACTTTGGTTTTAGGCCAAGGAGAACCTTAGAGCTCAATGTCCAACTCTCCCAGAAATGAGTGAGTGGAGATTCAGAGAGGAGGCAGAGCTCCCAAGCTCACTGGGGACAATGTCTCTGCTCTCATAAATTCCAGATGGATCTGGCATCTCTGTGTTCTAGCTTTCAGGGCAATGAGCAAGATTCTCTGGTTGGAAACTTCTAGGTGATACTGAGAATGTTGGCACTGTATTATTTTCCTGTTGTTTTCATGATGAATAACCACAAATATAGCGGTTTAAAACAGCACAAATTTATTATATTATAGTTCTAGATGTTGAGAGTCTAAAATGAGTCTCACTGGGCTAAATTGAGGTGTTGGCAGGGCTGGATTTATTTCTGGAGACTCCAGGGGGAATGCATTTACCCGCCTTTCCCAGCTTCTCCAGGCTGCCCACATTCCTGGGTGCTCGCCCCACTTCCACCTTCAAAGCCAGCGATGGCCAGCTGGGTCTTCCTCATGTTGTGTCACTCTGCGTCCTGTCTTTTGCCTCCCTCTTCTCCATTAAAAAATCCTCTTGTGAGCCTGACCAGGCAGTGGTGCAGTGGATACTGCATTGACCTGGGATACTGAGGTCCTAAGTTCAAAACTCTTAAGGTTGCCAGTTTAGGCACAGGCTCATCCAGTTTGATCATGGAGTCACCAGCTTGAGCATGAAACCATAGACATGACCCTATGACCACTGGCTTGAGCAAGGGGTCACTGGTTCAGCTGATGCCCCCAGTCAAGGCACGTGTGAGAAAGCAATCAATGAACAGCTAACTAAGGTGCCACAACTATGAGTTCATGCATCTCATCTCTCTCCCTTCCTACTGTCTGTCTATCTCTGTCAGTCCCTCCCTACCTACCTCCCTCTTCTCTCTCTCTCTCTAAAATACATAAATAAATAAATAAATAAATAAATAAATAAATAAACTATGTATTAAAAAAACTCTTATGATTACAGCAGGTCCACCTAGATCAGGGGTCCCCAAACTACGGCCCATGGGCCGCATGCGGCCCCCTGAGGCCATTTATCCAGCCCCCGCCCCACTTCCGGAAGGGGCACCTCTTTCATTGGTGGTCAGTGAGAGGAGCATAGTTCCCATTGAAATACTGGTCAGTTTGTTGATTTAAATTTACTTGTTCTTTATTTTAAATATTGTATTTGTTCCCATTTTGTTTTTTTTACTTTAAAATAAGATATGTGCAGTGTGCATAGGGATTTGTTCATAATTTTTTTTATAGTCCGGCCCTCCAATGGTCTGAGGGACAGTGAACTGGCCCCCTGTGTAAAAAGTTTGGGGACCCCTGACCTAGATAATCCAGAATAACTGACCCACCTCAAAGCTAGCTGATTGGTAACCTTAATTCTATTTGCCTTAATTCTTTGCCATATATGGTCACAACACAGGTATTTGGGTATGGACATCTTTGGGCTGAGGGCATTATTCTAGCAACCACAGGCATCTTTCCTCTACCTCCTCGTTGATTGTTATGGAAATGTAGCATCATTATTTACCAAATATATATGCCCTTCCCTCTCTGCTTTTGAGTTAGACCTTCAACCTGCCCCTTCAGAGTCCATCGCATTGTGGGTAAGCCATTGATTGAGCCTGTCAGTCACTAGGTTTTCACTACAGGTATTTGCAGTCTCAGGTGCTGAGTCAATAGGTAGTAAAAGGCACAGTGGGGCTTTTATGGGGACTGAGACCAACACTTGGAAATTTAAGAGCATGCTGGCATGTGCATCAGCCTAGACTTTCTGCAGGCAGAGGACGCTGCCTGGCGTGTGGGGATGGCCACATGTCCTGTCATCCCAAGGACACGTCATGTCTTCATTTTCTGTGGGGATCTTTGTTACTGCCTGAAGCTCACAGGGCTTGGGAGATGAAGTATGAGATGGGAAAGGTAGAAGAAAAATTTCTTGTTTCAGGTGCATAATTCATGAAGCCTGAACATTAATATTAATGGTCCTGTCCACCAGAGTCAGACAGATGAAATATGCAAAGGAAGATAAACTTGGAAGCTCAGAAACTTTAGGTCTTTCAGACTTAGTTCCCCTGAGGGTATAGCTATAAAAGTATAGCCGGATTTGTATAGCAAAGGGTAGCTTGCTAAGAACCTAGATGTTGATTAACTTGTGTGTTGCTCACACTAACCCTGTAAAGTAGGGGAGACAGGGGGAAGCTTCCATTTTATGGATAGGAAAAATGAGGCCCCACCAGAGTCCCACAGTTGGACAAGGCAGAGCTCAGGCTAGAATCCAGGTGACCTGATTCCAAACCTCATGCTCCCTCCATGACCTCACTCTGCTCTGTTGGTTGTTACATGATATAATTAAGATGACACACATGGCCCTCTTAATGTTAAATAAAATAACAAATAAAAGCCACTGTGCCAAGGACATTTTATAACCTCTCTGACTTGTAAAATGTCTCTGTCTATAAAATGAGATCTAAGTAGGGCTCATTGCATAAATTTCTTGGATGATTAAATGATATAATGTACAAGGAAAAGTCAACAGGGTGCAGGAAAACAGCAAGCATTCGGGGCACGACAATTATTACAAGAACTAAGTAGGTATAGAAGATAGTGTTTCAGGCAAAATTACCCTTAGTTACTTATTCAGTTATTCATTCAACAAGTATTTATTGAACTTTTAAACAGCTTTATTGAGGTGTAATTTATATATAAAGTATGCACACATTTAATGCCCACAATTTGATGTGTTTGGACATATGCATACACCTGTGAAACCATCACCACCCTCAAGGTGACAGACATTCATTATCTCTAAAACTCCCTTGAGTTCCCCCACCGCTTTTTTTGTGGTAGGAACACTGAACCTGAGTGTTAACCCCAGAGCCTCTGCTACAGACCACATACCTGTTCTGAATGCTGAAGTTGCAATGCTGAACAACAGAGACAAAGATCCTTCTCATTCACCTGTTAGAGCAGGGGGCTGACGACTAACAAGTACGAACAGTAGTCAACTGGAGATGGAACGGAGGTGAATGTGGCTGGGAGGGGGAAGTGTATACCCAGAGTACCAAGAGGGTCAGAATGCTTTCTGAGGAGGTGACTGTGATCCACATGAAGTAAGGAGTGAGCCCTAAGGCTCTCTTGGGGAAGAGTGGTCCAGGCATGGAAAACAGCAAATGGCCAGTTCCTGAGACAAGACACTGGCTTGAATCTGGGAGGTTTTCAGGAAGACTCAAACTCAGGGTACCACGTGTTTCCATTCTCCACACCTCCCCACGCCTGCTGGCATTCACGCCCCGTGTCTCTTCAAGAAGGCTCCCAGCAGAAGGTAGAATCGCACCCTTCACACTTTATTCCAGGGCACTTCCTTCTCACCACGATGCTGGTTCACTACATTCTCCACCAAACCCACACCCTATCTCTGCTTAGGCTCCACTAAAAAACCCCTCCTACATCCTTATCATGCATCGCTGCCCTCTAACTACCTGTTTATTTAATTCAAAAATATCTGTTGAGAATCTAGTATGGACTGGCACAGTTCTAAGCATGGATAGACAATCATTTGTCCATCTCTTCTTGGTTTTTGGAGGGCAGAGATTGTGACTTCTTAAGGTACCCCTGGAACCTGGGATTTTATTGATAAAAAGCATGAGCTTGAAAGAGATTTGGTAAATTACACTGAAATTCAATGTCTTTCTTACCATTCATAGCTCCCTACCTTTTCATAAAAATAATATTAAGTTTCATATTTTACCTTACTGAGGTCCATACAGCTCTTCTGTGTAAATTATCCCACGGGAATTAGGAGACGTCAAAATACTCATTAACTTCAACTGGGTAATTGTACTTTGGAGAAATTATTTCAGGCAAGTGAAAAGAATCTAGTCAAATATTTGAGTGTAAAGGTACTATGTTCAGTATGATTTATATTAATTGAAATTGATTATAATCTATATGCTGAGAAATATAGTAACAGTCATGTAAACTATGTTCCTTTCCACACATTTCCATCTTTCTTCTTCTCCTCCTCTTTATTCTCATTCTCATTCATATTCTTTTTTTTTTTTTTTTTTTTGTATTTTTCTGAAGTTAGAAACAGGGAGGCAGCCTGACCTGTGGTGGCGCAGTGGATAAAGCATCGACCTGGAAATGCTGAGGTTGCCGGTTCGAAACCCTGGGCTTGCCTGGTCAAGGCACATATGGGAGTTGATGCTTCCAGCTCCTCCCCCTTTCTCTCTCTCCCTCTCTCTCTCCTCTCTAAAAATTAATAAATAAAATTTAAAAAAAAAAGAAAAGAAAAAAAGAAACAGGGAGGCAGTCAGACTCCTACATGCACCCGACTGGGATCCACCTGGCATGCCCATCAGGAGACGATACTCTGCCCATCTGGGGTGTTGCTCCACTGCTGCTGGAGCTGTTCTAGCGCCTGAGGCAGAGGCCATAGTGCTGTCCTCAGTGCCTGGGCCAACTTTGCTCTCATGGAGTCTTGACTGCAGGAGAGGAAGAGAGAGACAGAGAGGAAGGAGAGGGGGAAGGGTGGAGAAACAGATGGGCACTTCTCCTGTGTGCCCTGACTGGGAATTGAACCTGGGACTTCCACACGCTGGGCTGACACTCTACCACTGAGCCAACCAGTCAGGGCCCTCATTCATATTCTTGTCCTCCATTCTATTTTCTTCTTTCAAAGAAAGCTATATTATCCAGGACTCAACTGAGAGCTTGCTATTTGAATGGTGAAGATTACAGGGTTGACATAGAAAGCTAGGTCTCACCTGGGAAAAAAACTATATCGAGTTAGTGTTTTACATCACTTAGCTATGCACATTTACCTTGGCACTTTACCTCTTGAAACAACTTGAGACAGGCTATTCCAAGGAGAAGATTTACCTATAATTTCTGCCAACTGCCTGGGGACAGGGTCTACCAGACTAGGACCATGTTAAATTAAATTCTTAGCCTGATATTTAAAGGACAAAGTGAATTTTGGCTGCAGCCTATAAGATGGCTGGTTTGTATTTGTAACTTCTCATGGGACCCTTGCCTTTCCATTTATTGCCAAGGTTTCTTGGGCAAACTTTTATTATTGCAGGTTTTTTTGAATACACCAAGATGTGTCTTTCTACCCTCCCTATGTGCTAAAGTGTACTAAAGCTTTGTAGAGTCTGGCTTTACTGGGGAGAATCTGTGCTAGACATCCCCCTTCTTGGGTGGACTCTGGGTTTTGTCTTCTGTCTCCAACATGCGTAAGGCTGCAAAAACTTAAATTCAGTTTCACTAAATTCAGAAAATGCCCTCAGGCATAAGGCTGCCTCAGTGCTATGCTTACATCTCTAGATTCATATCATGAGCATGACTTAACTTTTTGCAGGCTCATAGAAGCATTCAAAAAGATGTTTTTAAATGTTTTATCCAGCATTGACAGTTCTTTGCATTAAGGGGATTGAGGGGCTGCTGGGAGCAGGTACCCAGTTTAGCCTGTGGCCAGAAACAGAAGCCCTTTCTCAGTAGGAGAAATTGGACACAAACTCAAATGTGCCCACCTTTAAGAATGCTTACTCATTCTATTGCATACCGTCAGAGCTATATTACATCTACTACCAGAGCAGTGATGGTTTTCTGTATTCCAGTTGAGTCAGACTAAATGGGTGCTACATTTACTACTAAGAACTCGTGTGACTTCATGACTTACCACCAGAATGCACAACTGTGTTTCGCTCATTCCAAAGCAGACAGAGCTGAGCCTGGTGGCAGGAGAGCAGCCAAGAGCGGGTTAAAGAGCACAGCCAGGACTTGCTCCTTGGGGTTGTTCTGCCCCGTGATTGGTAATAAGTGACAGGGCAGCCCATCTTCCTGCTCATCCACCTCCGGACTCTTCCTTCCCTCCCTTGTCAACGTGGGTGGCATTACTCTCAGAATCCAAAAGAGAGGCAAGTTAAGATGAATGGACTCACATATTTATATAAAATCTGATTTTCCGTTTCCTCTTCAGTAAGACATGCTGTCACGTTACGATGTGTAATACAGATGCCACAACAGGTAAACATTTTAGTTCCATTTCCTCCGACTCCATCTAAAGGAGGCATCAACTTTGACCTGATGTGTTCTAATAGAATTACCATGGGGAAAAAATGAGAGGAAGTAAAGTTGTTCTGGCTGCATAATTTATTTATGTAAGAGGAAACTAAAATTCTATACATACCTGAAAGGCAAAGGTGTCCTTTGAATGCATAGGTTGAGTCATCCATCCACTCATCTCATTACTCATTCATTAACTGGCCTGTTTGCCACTGATTCAGTAAACTGATGGCTGCCTCCATCATCCATCACCCAGGCCATTACTGCCCTCCATATTTTATTTGCATCCATCCATCTGTCATCCATTTATCCAACCACAATTCTATCAATATATTTTCCATCCATCTATTTTTCCTCTCCACCCATTTATTCCTCTATCAATCTATTTAATCATCAACATTTTTATTTTGCTTCTACCCACATATCCATGTACCTATCAGTCCATCTCCTGATCCATTCATCAATCTATTCAAAAATATTTTAGAGCATTCATAATGGACAAGATGCTGAATGCAAAGATAAGTACCACTAGGGTGTACAGCAAAATATAGCAAGTACTTTCTTTTTTAAAAAAGTCTTTTTTAGATTTTATTTATTGATTTTTCTTGAGAGAGAAGAGAGACAGAGAGAAAGTCAGGAGGTCGGTGAAGAGTGGGAAGCATCAACTCATTGCTTCCCACATGTGCCTTGACCGGACAAGCCCCAGGTTTCAAACCAGTGACCTCAGCATTCCGGGTCGATGCTTTATCCACTGCGCCACCACAGGTCAGGCAGCAAGTACTTTCACATGAAGAAAGTGGTAAGGGGGATCTGAGACTGTAAGCAATTAGTGTTTCAGGAAAAAGAAGGATAAGATAAAGAGAAATGGCATTTTATTTGGTACTTAAATACTATGCTAATTTGTGAACACTGGATGGGTAGAGTTGGAGCTCACAGTGAACACAGGGTTCTCAGAGTTGTTTCAGTTCTCAGAGAGGTTCTGTATTCTTCCCAGCTATAGGACCCATAAGTTCCCCTTTGGTGTAGGCTATATTGGGCTGTCTTTTTGCATTAGGACTGACAGTGTCTTGATTCTCAAAAAACTAAACCTAATTCCCCTATCTGGTGAGTGGCAGCATCATGTAAGAGCTTGAATTCTAAATCAGACAGAGCTTTGTTGAGGGTATTAATTATTGTCTCATAAGGTTATAGGGTACTATTTAAAATATTTGCATATAGGAGGTAATCACTAAATGGTACTGTTATTAGATTTTTATGTAAGATCTTCAATAAGCAGTCATGTAGCCTCTGAATAAGCCAAAATTAACTCTGATTCTGTCTGTTTAGTATCCCTGGCCCTGGTTACCATTACCCCCATTTATTAATCAATTCAATAAACATCAGAAGAATACCTACTTCCATCCTATTTTAAGGTGCTCTGCATTTTACTATGATATCTGTCCATCCCAAACCCTATCAGAGAAGCATTGCTATCCCTAGTCTAAAAATAAAGTGACTAAGTCTCAAGGACACATTTCAAGTCAAGTGATCAGTAAGAAATGGCTGTGAGGTTCAAATTCATGTTTATTTAATAACCAAGGTAATAATAATACCCTCTCATGTGTGCTAGACATTGTGTTCGAGTTTTTCCAACCCCTCTCTTATGTTAGCACCCACAACACCTATGATACAGATGTCAGCACCTCCATGTTCAAGGTGAAGATGCAGAGAGTTGAAGAGAGTTTGCATAGCTTGCCTCAGGTCACAGAGCTAGTAGTGGCAGGTCGGGCATGTGAACCTAGGTCTCTCTGCATCGAAAGTCCATGTAGTGATCACAGTGCCTGGATTCCCTCTAAGGTCTGTGGGGGTGGTTAGAAGCATGTGTCATCATCATAATAGCAGTTAAAAAGGGCTTATTGGTCAACAATGGACAGGCATAGGGAGAGATCTTGTCTGGCTAAGCAGAACCAGTGAAGACTTGGGATAGGAAGAAGCATTTAAGTTGAGCCTTAGCAATAAAGTAGGCCAGTGGTTTTCAACCTTTTCACTGGGGGACCAGTGAAAATAGGAGAATGATTTTGGGGACTGCTAAGGCAGAAATCACCCTGAGCATAAGCGGATTCGACTGAGATCATTGACTCTATAACCTTCCTATAGGGGTGGTTCATTCTTCTGCGGACCAGCGTGAAATTTCTGGTGGACCTTGTCCAGCAGTTGAAAAACACTGGACTAGGCTATACCAAAGAGGGTAGCACTGGGCATCCAGGCTTTGGGACAAATGATGAAGGGTCAAACCAGCAAGTATGCTCTGTATGGGACAAAGTGTAAGCAAGCCAGTCAGGCTGGAGGTGGGCATCTGGCATGCAGGAGCCCCTGCTCTGCTCACATACTCAGAGGTTGTTCTGCATAGAATTCACATTCCTGAATACAGAGGGGGAATATCCAGTAATAATAATAATAATAATAATAATAATAATAATAATAATAATAATGGCCAGAACATCTATCTATTAGAAAAGGTAAAACAAAGCTGCCTCCCTCCCAATCCTGTACTTTCTTTCCCATGAACCATGTAGCCCAGAGCTTCCTGGAGTAAGTGGAGGTGAAGGCAGTAAAATTAACAGCGTTAGCACAAGGGGAAGCAGAGTGGTGGAGTTAAGCAACAGCATTAGAACAGGCACTGGGTTCAGACTTCCTGGACTTCAAGTCTCAGTTTTGCTGCTTATAGGCTGGGTGACCTCAAGTCAATGCCCTCAGCTTTCTGAGCCTTAGTGCCCTCATCTTTCAAATGGGGACAGTAGTGCCCACCTCATAGGAATGCTGTGATGATCATAGGCATGTTCCTGGCATATGGTAGACTTCAATAAATATTAGCTTTACTCCCTTGACATTGTGGGAAACAAAAAACAAAGAAAGAGAGGTGGCGATAGAAAGGGAGGGAGGAAGAACTGGGGCACTAGTGAGGGATGGCAAAGGTGGCAGGTGCCTTCCCGGGGACTGTGACCTCAGTGCTGTCTTAAGTGTTTTTTCTCAATTCCACCCACATGGTTTCCTGCAGTGCTGATTATGTTTGGAGCTGGAATATCACACATTTTGGGCCTTTACTGCAGCAATTAAGAGCTCATAAAGGCATTCTTACGAGTCTATAATAAACAGCTACATTTGGAGTTGCCCAAGTGTGATTGCCATGCAGGGGACTCAGTGCGAACCCCTGGAAAGGTGACATTGAAGACAGCAGATGTGAAGAATACTGTGGCCATAACTCTTCCCGCTCCCCACCAGGGAGGAGCACAGAAAAGATATGGGCAGGGGGAAGCTGTCAAGGATTCCACCGTGTGCCGGGCGGCCTGGCTTGGGCCTCATCGGTTCCATCAACAAGTGCTTTATTTCTCACATAAAATGTGCATTTCTGTCCCAGTGTTGTGTTACCTGATCTGTAAATTCAGCTGAAATCCAGGGATTCTTCCACGACCCTCCATCCTGTCCATCTGTTGAAGCGGGATGAACGCGTGCTGGTTTCTCCCCACCCCCCAGGGCAACCCCAGCGCCCAGGAGGAGGCCGGCGCTGGACTGGGTCCCCGCTCAGCTCCCGCCAGGGCTGTCCTCCTTCCCGATCTGCATTCACCCACATGCCGTTACTTCTGCCTGAATACTCAGTAAACGTTTGCTGAGAAAAAGGGAGGGTTGGAGGGAGGGAGGGAGGCAGGGAGAGATGGAGGGGAACAGGAAAGAAGAGAGAGAAGGAGGGAATGAGAAGTGTGGTCCTTTTCCTCAGACATGCTCATCACTCCCTCACATGTCCCCACGGCTGAAGTGGAGGATTCTGAGATTGCAGAGCCATCTGACACAAGGAGCCAGATTCCCGAGTAAACTCTGGGTGCAGAGCTACCCACTTGAGCCATTTGACATTTAAGGGGCTGTGAAGGAGTGAGAAATAAACTTCTGTTATGTTGAACCACTGAGATTTATTTTGGGGTTTGTTGTTTCAGCAACTTGTGTTAAATATCCTGACTAATTAAAGCACTTACAATATGCCAGTGTATGCCCAACATATTTCTGAGCATCACAAGGTTTAAGAGGTTGTGTGTATACTGCCAGTAATGAGCTGTGAGATAGCCTCCCTTCCCTTCCTCTTCCTCCTCATTTCCTCCTCCTTAGACTTTGTTTACTGTCCTTCTTCTTACTCAGTAGCCCTGCAGCTGATGTTCCTGAGGATGCTTTCCTTCTGCGACCTGCACCAAGCTGTATCATACCTGGTGGCCATTTGGTTCTAATGATACGCTTGTCTCCCCATAGTTCTCATGCTCCTCCAGTGCAGGGTGGGTAGCTTGCAAATCAGAACCTCATTGCAGCTTCTACTGCATTGCTGGGGATATTCTGGGCACTTAAGAGCACCTGTCATAGCGCAGAAGCCTACCACCCTTCTCATTCCTGCCATGCCTGTGCTCTGACTATACATTTGTAGAGGTTTTATAGCTCATTCTTCACTCACATCTCCCAACACCCTAAAGAGACAGACCTGGCAAAAAGTATTGTCTCCATATTAGAAGGAGGAAATTGAGGCATGGTGAGGGGGAGGGGCTCTTCTCGGATTACTCAAGGGGTCATCACTGAGCAGGTGTTACCCTCTAGGGCGCCTTGCTAGCGCTGTTCTCCCTGTGGTCACCTACTCTTATTCTCGGTGTGTGTACAGACTGACCCCAATCATCCATCCATTGTAGGTTCTTCATTGGGTGAGAGATGAAATTGGATCATCTCTAAGGCTGTCCAAACTGCTGTTAGGACACATTTACGAGGTGTAGCAGGTAACCCTGAGGGTGAAGAATATATGGTAAAAGTTTTGGGAATTCAGTCTCCTTTCTAAGCAATTCTTAAGATGTGTCAATGTCATTTTGAGCCAAAGACCAAAAATGTCAGCCCCCTGTAGTCCTTTGGAGACCTCTGCTCATGTCTTGGAATGGCCACCCTCAGCCATCACCAGAAGGATCCTGCCGCGGGAAGCCAGCGCAGGGAGAACAGGGTGGAGTCCGTGGCAGACAGTTCCCTCGTTCCCACTCTCCGTGGCAGTTATACTGGCCACATGTGATGAGTTCTGGCTCCTGGACAGAGCAAAAGTGACCCTTCAGTGTGCTGCTGTGTGACTTCCGGTATCTCTCTGAGGAGAAGTTGATTTCTCTACCCCAGTCATGTCGACTTTGGCCACTGGAGTGTAAGCAGAAGAGATTAACATGCCACCTTCAAGCAGGAACCCTTGACATCATCCAGCCCTTCCTCTTTTCCCTCTGTAAGGATAATGGCAAGCTCCTTCGGCCTGAATCCTAGAATGAAATAGACTTGTGCAGTGGAGTTCTGGTCTACCTACAACCTGTATTGGAGCCTTGCAGTGCTACTGAAAAATAAGCCTTTGTTCTTAGATACTTCTGAGGCTGAGGGCTATCATCACAGTGTCACCTAGCAAATGCTGACCCGTACATCAACCCAACTGGCAGAGGCTCTGCACACCCTGATGGGACTTCTCCCCAGGAAGCCTCCCTCATCCATCTTCACTATAGTCTTGGAGAAGTCCGGAGTGACTGGGGTGTGGGTTTGATGAAGGAGACCCCAGATGGGGCAATTCCACATGCTATTTGATGGTGGGGGGTGTCGAGGAAACGAGGGCCCAGGTGACACAAGGAGCCTGAAGAACAAAGCTCTTGCCTGCGCCATCTACACAGCAGGAATCAAGGACTTCCATGGACCATGGTTTTGGAAGCCATCCAGGGCACATTAATTTAAATCACAATGGCTAAGGAAGAGGCCTCATTGATACCTGATCACATCAGGAATTTGCTCTTAATTAAACAACAGAAATTCATAAAGTTGAATGATTCACACTTCTGAAACATGATACTAATTTTCATATAATTTCTATGACAATTTAACTCTTACCCTCCTGCATTCCGATATGCTTCTTCCCGGGGGTGAGACAGGAGGTTCTAGCAGTGACATTGTGCCTAATCCTCAGTCAGTCTTGTCTGTGCTGCCGCCGAAGAGAAGGCGCTGGATTTGGATTTGCCCGATAGATCATGTAAACTATACGTGTAATTTCACTTTTTCTAGTAGCCAAGTGAGTAGAATACAAACAGGTGAGGTCAATTTTAATAATACATGTCATTTAATCCAGTATATCCAAAATATTGCCATTTCAACATGGAACCAACACAAAATATTATTGATGAGGTGTTTTACATTCTCCCATCACATTAAGCCCATGAAGGCTGGTATGTCATTTCACACTTACATCAAGCACATGCATCTCAATGAGCTGCATTTCAAGCACTCAATAGCTACAGGTGGATAGTGTCACTGAACTGAACATCATAGCTCTGAGCTCTCCCTCTGGAAGAAACAGCCAGCACAGGCAGCGGGAACGTCTCCAGTGAGTGGGTCTGATGGTGCCCTGGTTAGTATGTTGGACCTCTGACCTCCCCCACTGCTCCCTTATGAGAACATTAACATCGTATATGGAAGCGGGGCAGATCTCACCAAATGCCTGCCCAACCAGCCCCGCCCAACAGCTGCTGATTGGAGGAGAAATTTGAATTTGGGAGGTGCCAGGACGCAGGTTGCCTGGGGGGCAGTTTCATAGCACTGCTTCTGCTAGAGCCCACTCACTTCTCCACAGGATCACTTACAGTCCTGCCCCTGCAAGTTCTCTTGGGAGCAGACCCTCCCTGCCCACCCCTGCTGCACTCATCCCTATTTTGAGCAGAAGTGAGAGAAAGGAGGACCCTTATTATTTCAAATGGGGCTTGATGCAGCTTCACAAAGAGCATAAAATCAAAGCATTTTCATGGGCGATCTTGCCTAGGTCATTTAAACAAACTGAGAACTCAATTACCACCCTTTACGGTCGGACCCAGTGCTCACTGTCTCTCCACAGGCGTGGGCTGCCAGGAAACAGGGCGGGATGGGGCAAAGGGCACCCACTTTTGTAGTCCAGTTAATAGATGAGGCCCACTGAAAAGACCTGGATTTTGCCCACCAATCCTAGTGGGAAAGACCAGTGAACAAGTCTGCTGCTGTTTAAACAGCTGCAAAGCAAATGATGATGTTGACAAGATCTATGCAAAGTACCTTCCAACACTCTATTAGCCCTATGAACCAAATAATGTGCGTGTATACGTGTGTATGCATATGCATGTGTGTGTGTTTTCTTCCTCACGCCTATGTAGTGTATACAGATATCAAACTGAATGATAGTGAGTCAGAGCACATCAAGAATTCAGTTTCACACGGACCTCGTGAACATATCCAATGAATGTCTCTTCTATAAGGTGGGAATAATAATACTGTCTACCAAACATGTTGTTTGTAAAGACCAAACATAGGCAGCCATATCTCAGTTGCTCTCTGGTTATTTGGGTGTTTGCTTATCAACGGAGGGAGTGTGGTGTGAGCCACGGGGGCCTGGTGAATGAAACGGCAGACAGAGCAACAGAGGATTTCCCAGGGTAATTTGAAGATGTGAGCACATTTTGAAACTTCCCTCTCTGATCCAATTGCATAAAAATTATAGTGAAAACATTTTATATAAGAAGAAGAAGATGGCTGTGTTCAAAAGCATTATAAAAAACAAGAGAACGAAAAACCCAGAGAGGTCAGCCTGAAGCTAAACTATCCTGCACTATGGGGGTTTGGATCAGATTTAGGTAGTTGGTGTCGGGAACCCCTTTCCCAGGAAGGGACGAGGACCAAGTGCATCCCGTGCGTGGGAAGGCGTAGACGTCTGGTCCCCCTGTGAAACCAGGGCCTGGATGGCCCTTAGTAGATCTGCCTTCTCACTTGTGGCCAAGACTATGCCAGCAAGATGTGACTGGTGGAAAGCAGGTCCCATTTTGCGCCCGGTGCCTCATTTTGCAGGTGGGCCCAGGGCTGTACAGTACAGGAGAGGAGGAGTGCTGTTGCTCGGCCAGCTTTATGCACTTTCTAGCTTGCACATTCTTCACTTTATTGCTCTTCTCTGTTGAAAGAAACATTGAACTATCTTGTCTATCTTGATGACACTCCCATGGTGAAACAATAATGATAATAGTCATTCATTCATTCATCACATGTCTTCTATTGTTAGGCAGATTCTATATTAGGCAAATACAAAACAATAACACAAACAAGTATTTATGGTCATAGCCTATCTGAATCCCACATTAACCCTGTGAAGAATGGTTGGACCCCACCTATTAAACAAATGAGAAAACTGAGGCTCTGCCAGGTAAAGTAGCTCTCAAATCACCCAGCTGGTATGCTGTAGGCAGAGACTGGAACTCAGACCCTCCTATGCTTGTAAGAATCCAGGTGTCCCTGCAAATAAAAGGGTTTGTCCGGAATGTGTAAAGACTCTGCAGTTGCTAGAGATGGCAAGGCATGAAAGAGGCAAAAATTCCAAAGAATAAGCCCTTTGCAACAGGAGAAGAAGTGGGAAATGAGGTATAGAGGAAATGATGGATAAGGGGTCAGGCAATACTTTATACCCACTAGGATTCCTATAACCCCCTTCCCCCAAAAAACCACAGAGGAAAATATACTGCTCACAAAAATTAGGGGATATGAATATGAAGTGATAAAATATCCCCTAACTTTTGTGAGCAATATAGCTAGTGTTGGTGAAGATCTGCAGAAATTGGAACCCCTCCCCCATGTGTTGCTAATCTTAACGTGCAGGGGCTTTGGGGAGGGGAAGTGAGGCGTAACTGATTCATGGATAGCAGTTTCCTTTCTGAGTGATGAAAATCTTTTGGAACTAGATAGAGGTGGTGTTTGCACAACATTGTGAATATATATACTAAGCATCGCTGAATTGTTCACATTACAATGGTTGATTTCATGTCATGTGAATTTTACATCAATTAAAAAAAAAAAGAAAAGAACAAGAAAATCCCAGCCACTCTGGTTCAAAGCTCATAGTCACCGTATTTGGCCCTGACCATGATGCTTCTGATCATGGAACCAAAATGGGGCTCCCTGTGACAGAAAGAATGGAAGTTATATGCACATGTTCTCAAGAATGACAATGAAACTATCAAAATAAAAATATTCTTTTAAAAGAAAAATTTAAGACATTTAAATAGCTCCTAAGCCCTTCTTAATACTTAGTTTCAATGTTTAACTGAGAATGGGAACTTTCTTTACCTCATGGCTGGTGCAGGTCAGGGTTGGGGGTGAGTTAGGGCGGAGGGGGGAGTGGAGGGGGTGGAGGGGCCACAGACGAGGCAGGGGTGGGTCAGAAGACCTGGGGGAGAGGATCTGGAACAAGTGTGTACATAGCCACACTCCCTGATGGAGAGTAAACTTCTCTCAGGTCAAGGAGCATGTCTGATTCATCACCAACAAAACCTATTATAGAATCTAATTTAGAGTAGGCACTCAGTAAATATTTGTTTAATAAATAAACTATCAAGGAGAACACATTTGTGGTTTACCCTGCTGGCCTAATTCATAAATCATCACACTTAGGAAAGGCAATGCTTTTAAATCCCATATCTAATTGAATTCTTTTGTTCACTTAATTCTTCATCCATCCATCCATCCATCTATCCATCCATTCATCCATCCATCCACTTTTCTTCCATTCAAAGTTCTGCAAGCTTGTACTGATGGCTTACCCTATGCTAGCCAGGATTCTAGAAGCGGTGGCTACAGATATGAGTAAGACACCAGCCCTGCCCTTCACGGGGTTGAAGAACAAATAAAATGGAGCTGGAGAGAGAGACTAGGCAGTGAAGGTCTAAGAGAGAAGGACAAGGAGGAATCAGGCAGGTGGAGAGCTTTTCTGGACTGGCCAACCACAAAAGGAGCTTTGCTTATGCATGACATGGATGAAAACCGGGGAAGCCCAATTCTTTATTAAGCCCCAAGGGACAAGGACAGAATTTGAAAGGGGAGATAAAAACAAGATCAAAATCCAGACAAATTCAAGAATGAGATATGGAGCAAATATTAAGGGAGAAAGATCCAAAATACCAGCAATAGTTGAATTGTGGCACACACCCTCGTCATTGCTGGGCTTCATTGCTCCAGAAAGGGTTAGGCCTGCCTGATAGAAAGGTACAGGTCATGATGAACAGTCACCAGCATGGCAGGCCCGGCAAGCATGTTGCCCTACACTGCCTGTAAAAGACAGAACTGTCCCTGAAAGGTGGCCACACCCTCTTCCTTAGAGCCTGGGAATGAATAGGTTATGTTCCATAACAAAAAGAGACTCTAAGTTTGTAATTGTAATTAAGTTTATGAACCTTAAAATAGGGAGATTATCTCAGATTATTGGGAGAGCCCAATCACATCAGCCCAAGAAAAGGCTGGAGTAAGAAATACATGACAGAAGGAGAGGACAGGGAAAATTGGAGCAGGAGAGGGACTCATCCTGCTGTTACTAGAGGGAGGACAATTGAGGAGCATGAGGAGAGACCTGGGTGGCCTCTAGGAGCAAACACGTGCCCCAGATAACAGCCAGGGAAGACATAGGACCTCAGTCTTACAACCGTAAGGAACTGAATCTGACCAGCAACCTCAATAAGCTTGAAAGTACACAGACCCCCAGAGCCTGCAGAGAGGAGCCCCGACAAGGAAACCTGTCAGACACTTTCATTTCAGTTTGTGAAATCTCCACAGAAGACCCTGCAGAGCCATGCTGCATCAGAGGTGTGACCTGCAGGACTCTGAAATGATACGGACGCAATAAGATGCTGTATCTGTGGTCTTTTCTTAGGGCAGCAATAGAAAACTGATCACTGCCTTTAACCAGAATTTGTCTCACATTTAATGAAACAGTGATTTCCTTCAGAGTTGGAAATACCTCTTATTATTCTTGAGGTTAAAGAACACAGACTCTGGACTTAAACCACTAGGTTTCAATCCTGCCCTGACATGTACTGCTAAGTGATATTAGGTTGAACTCTTAATGATTTTGAGGGTCTTCATAAATAAAGCTCCCCACAGGGCTGCTTTAAGAAGTAAAGGAGTTGATGTCTGTAGCTCAGGACTTGCCTGGAACAGAGAAAATACTGGAAGTACTCGATTATATTGGGAGGATGTCTCTGGAACACGGTGGGAGTGTTCGATGAACAGCAGGCTTTCTTCTCGTCATGGATGCAGGATATGCCATCTAGATCCCATCTTTGGACTGAATTCTTATTCCCCCAGGTGCTGGGAGTGCTGACTGGGGGGAGCTGCCTAGTCAAGGTCACGTCTCCCTGGGGCCAATCTGCATCCAGGGACTGGTCATCACTAGGGAGCAGGACTCAGCTCTCTTGCGGTGATTTAAGACAACTCTAAAGGGCCCCTGGGGGTCAGCCAAGGTCTCCGTCACAGCTTCATAGACATTTATCTTCTCCTTCTGTCCCTTCTGCTTCCCTCACTCTCTCAGAGGTGTATATCCCAACATCACTCCCCAAGAAACCTGCACTTGCATCCCTGTTCCAGAGATTGTGTCCCAGTGAACTTGGTGTCATACTACACATCTCCTTTCCCTTTGTTCTCCTCCTGTTCTTTCTCTTCTTGCTATGTGCAGCCTATGAACTATGTCTTACATAGAGACATTAAAGCTAAGCCTTGAGACAGATATTCTTAGTTAACTGTCCTAGAAGGAGGAGGCCGAGACATTGAGGGGTTACATACCTGGCTAAGATCAAAGAGCAAGCAGAAGGAAAGCCATGATGGGAACTGGGGCATGTGGGAAATTCAAAGCCAGAGGCGCCTTGTTTATTGTATTGAATTTCCCAGAATGCCCTGGGAGATGCTCTTTGGCAATGGTCCCCAACCTTTTTTGGGCCATGGATCGGTTTAATGTCAGAAAATATTTTCACGGACCGGCCTTTAGGGTGGGACGGATAAATGTATCACATGACGGAGACAAGCATCAAGAGTGAGTCTTAGACGAATGTAACAGAGAGAATCTGGTCATTTTTTAAAAATAAAACATCGTTCAGACTTAAATATAAATAAAACAGAAATAATGTAAGTTATTTATTTTTTCTCTGCGAACTGGTACCAGATGGCCCACGGACCGGTACCGGTTCGCGGCCCGGGAGTTGGGGATCACTGCTCTTTGGGACGTGAGCTCCATGTTTGCTTGGGCTTGAGTTGGCACTCCCCTGAGATATGGGGTCTGCAGCTACTTGTGCTGCCATGGAGGGCTTTCCCTAATCCTTGTCCAGCTCTGGTTTGGCCCCAGCATCCTCCTTTCTCCTGAGTGGGAACAGTCAGTGGTCCCGGCAGCAGGGGCCTCACCCATCCTGAAGGTTAAAAGCTCCTGTGTGACCACATGGCACTTTCCCTTTAAGGGCACAATGTGCTTGATAGCTTCAGGAACCAGGGCCCCTCCTCTCAGGACCAAGGCCCCTCCCACATATTCATTCATACAACCCCATCACCTGAGGAGCTTGTCAGTCAGGCAAGGGAGTGGTTCTTCTAAACTGGTCTGGACAATAAAACATAATCCATAAATTTATACGCACACAGTCTCTGGGCATGAGAGTTGAAACCCTAACACATCATCCTACTACTTCACGCAACCTTGTACAGAGAAAACTTTATCTCACATGTGAACCACAGCGTTGCTTCTAGAAGGAAAAGGACAAGGGGATGATCTAAATACACAAGAAGAGGAGGACAGCTAAATAAATGTAAGCAAATAGCACTGTCCTGAAACTCATGCTTTCAAATAATATTTAAGGGCATGAACAGTAGCTCAAAATATGATATTAAGTGAAGAGATTACTTTAATTTTCACTTTCATTAAATCTTGTCACTAATTTTCAATATAATATGCTAATAGGGTAAAGGACTAGAAAAAGTAGTCCATGTGGTGAGTTTTTAGGGGGAATGTGGTATTGCATGGTTTGTTTTCATTTTCTTTCTTTCTTTTTTTTTTTTTACAATATTAGATTATTCAAACTTGTGCAAATAGTGGGAACTGCCATTATCAAGAAAAACAAGTATTTAAAAAGATACTGTAAAAACCTGTTTTTTAAAAAATTGGTCTATTTAGCTTAGCAATAAAACACATTTGAGGGCTTATAATCCAACCTAGTGGAGTTCAAGGAGTTAAGTGCATTTCTAGCCCAGGTTTTTCGAATTTATAACCTGTTCAGAATGTCTGCTATGTTTTGTGCCTGTCATTCAGAAGTTCATGGCGCCGGGTGGCTACCTAGCCACACCATCCAGGTGGTTCTGCTTACTGAATACTACTAGGGTTATCTATGTGCCATTCTTTTTTTTTCTTTCTTTCTTGTATCTTTCTGAAATTGGAAACGGGGAGACAGTCAGACAGACTCCCGCATGCGCCCGACCGGGATCCACCAGCATGCCCACCAGGGGGCGATGCTCTGCCCACCAGGGGGCGATGCTCTGCCCACCAGGGGGGCGATGCTCTGCCCATCTGGGGCATCGCTCTGTTGCAACCAGAGCCATTCCAGTGCCTGAGGCAGAGACCACAGAGCCATCCCCAGCCCCCGGGCCAACTTTGCTCCAATGGAGCCTTGGCTGCTGGAGGGGAAGAGAGAGACAGAGAGGAAGGAGAGGGGGAGGTGTGGAGAAGCAGATGGGCGCCTCCCTTGTGTGCCCTGGCCGGGAATCAAACCCAGGACTCCTGCACGCCAGGCCGACGCTCTACCACTGTATGTGCCATTCTTTACCAGCTTGTTGTGGTTGTTGTTGTTTTGAAAGGATACAGGAAGAGCACAATCATTCACAGAAGGCTCCTGCCAGCTCCTGCCTTAGATAGCAGAGCTACAAAGATCCTTTAAAAAATTATGCTTCTCTTTTAAAACCACAATGCAGTATATGGTGTGTTCTCATTACCTTATGCACCAGCAATTACGAGAGTACAGAGTGGAATAACCAACCCCAGGGTCGTCTGTATATACTAATTGGAGAGAGTGATTTTTGAACTGGGCTTGGAAGGATAACTAGGAGTAATCTAGCCATTGGAAAATGGGCGATGGGGATAATATAAGCAAAAGTACGAAGTGGTGACAGTGCGTGCAGCGTTAGGAAAATATGCAAAATCAGTGACTCACATGGCGGGAAGAACAAGATGAGCCTGCCCGGGAGAGTATTTGAATGTTGTGTTAGGCAATTTTTAGTTTGGTTTTTGGAGGAAATGGGAAATGTTGGCTAATTGCAGGTGCAGTATATAGCGCATGAGTGGGGGAAGTGGTTCAGCGACTCAGCGTAAGTACACCAATTCCAACAGCTTGGTGAACAGAATTGATAAAAGTGCCCAAACAAGTCACAGGACAATCCTTTACTTCTCTAACATTACATTCTATGCACTCAGCCCTGTTTCAGTCACTGTGAATAATGTGTAAAAATCTGTTCAATCATTTTTTTTCTCTTAAGTATATATGCAGCTTGCCAAATATAGGCCACAGGGTAGGAATAATAATACTTTAAAAATAAATGTTATTAAGAGATAAGACCGAAGTAAGTGACTCAGCGATACAAGAACTGGGAGTACTGAGATTCTTCTGCTGCATCAGTACAATTCATAACATAATCACATGTGTGTGTGGACTGCTCTTTCCGGTCTTGGTAGACTAGGCAGTATAGATCGCCCAGCGAACATGGAGGGAGGTGTGACCCAGTAACCCACTGAGAAATGCTTTGTAGGTTTTCAGAGCTGTACCAAGTCCTTCTGTTAGTTAACCTTTGTGGAGTCAGCTAACCAGGGAGGCAGGGAAGTTTCTACAAAGCCACCTGCTTTACATTTAACAGGAGTGTATGTGTGTGTAATAAAATGGTTAAAATAAGACATTGCAGTCACACAACCTAAACTTAGATCCAAGCTCTCCCCACATTCCAGTCCTGCAACCTTTGCAAGTTCAATCATCTCTCTGAACCTCCTTTCCTTTGTAAATGGAGATGGTTAGAGTATCAACCTCCTGGGACTGTTGTGAGAATTTACTATGAAGCCCTCAGAATGAGGCTAGGCAGGTAGGACACAACTGCTAAGTATTAGTGTTACATTACCCAGGTCTGTGATCATTTACTAATGAACCAGGAAGTCACAAAGGAAGAGAGAGGTTTAGGTCAGTGCGACCCTGAGGGACCCACTGGGAGGGAAGGATCAGTGTCTAAAGATTATCCTTTCCTCCCTTCCACATTTCCTGCCTTCTTTCTTCCCATAATTATTGATTGAGTGCCTATTATGTGTCAGAAACTCTTCTAGATGCTATAGAAACTACAGTAAATAAAACAATTGCAGGTCTGCCCTCAGGGTCTTTAAATTCTAGTGAAGGAGACAGAAGAAAACCACCAATTTAATGTCAGGTAGTGTTGGCTGCTGCAAAGAAACTGAATGAATTGGATGTGGGATTTTTCCCCTCTGGGAAGATCTTAATATTGGTAAGGATAGAGAGAGTGAAAGGCCAGTAGGGAGACAGATCTACTGTGAGGGCAACATGGGGGTGTCCAGGATCTGTCCTGGACTAGAAAACCAACCTGGCTCTGTAACCCAAGGGGTGTCTCCCCAGGCTGGTCTCATTACCTAGAGCAGCAGTGCCCTTTGCCCTCAGATGTTACACATGGAACATCTGGGAAGCCCAGGAAAGGACCATCACCCTGGGTATGGAGACCTTATCTGGCTAACAATCGTCACACACCAGCTGACCAGCCACTATGTGAGGAATCCTTCCCTCAACACCCAGGTCACTGGTGAGCTGGCCTATGGCACCACCAGGTGCTGGGGTATGTTACTCTATTCTGTGTCTTAGTACATAGGGGACAAAGAGTATGATTAATTTTATGCCTCAACTTGTCTAGGCCACAGTGCCCAGATATTTGGTCAAACACTAGTCTAGATGTTACTGTAGAAGTATTTTTTAAGTGAGTTTAACATTGAAGTTAGTACACTCTGAGTAAAGCTGGTGCCTTTCCATCATGTGGGCCTCATCCAATCAATGTAAGAGAAAGACAATCGACTTCCCTCAAGGAAGAGAGTGCTCCTTATAATCTGTATTTGTACTCAAGCTGCAACATCAGCTCTTCCTAAGCTTCCAGCCTTCTGGCCTATACTGCAGATTGTGGACCTGCCAATATTGTGGATTTGCCAATATTGTGGATTCAACAATCATGTGAGTTTTGATCTCTTCATGGATGGATTGAATAGATAGATTTGACCTCTTTGTTTATTTATCTGTCCATTCATGCATCCATCTACCCATCCATGGATCCATCCACCCATCCACGGATCCATCCACCCATCCATGGATCCATCCACGAATCCATTCATCCACCCACCCACCCACCCACCCACCCATCCATCCACATACCCATCCATGCACCCATCCATGCATTCATCTATCCATACATTCATCCTTCCATGCATTCATCCATCCATGCATTCATTCATCCATGCATTCATCCATCCATGCATTCACCCATCCATGCATTCATCCATCCATGTATTCATCCATTCATACATTCATCCATCCACCCATCCATCCATTCACGCACCCATCCACCCATGCATTCATCCATGCATCCACCCATCCATCCATCCATCCACCCATCCATCCATCCATCCATCCATCCATCCATCCATCCATCCATCCATCCATCCATCCACCTATCCACCCATCCACCCACCCATCCATCCATCCATCCATCCACCTATCCACCCATCCACCCATCCATCCATCCACCCTTCCACCCATCCATCCATCTATCCATCCACCCACCCATCCATCCACCCATCCACCCATCCATCCACCCATCCACCCATCCATCTACCCATTCATCCACTCATCTATCCACCCATTCATCTATCCATTTATACACACACACACACACACATATTCTATTGGTTCTGCTTTCTTAGAGAATAATACTAATATGGGGGATGGAAACCTCAGTCACATTTGGATAACTCCCATTCTTCCTTCAAGATTTAGTTCCAGTGTCACCTCCAAAGTGATATTTTCCCTGGTGTCTCAGTCTTGAAAGTTGCTGCACTTTCTCATTATGTAATAATTATTTCTACATATTTCCTGGAGAACTAGGCCACTTATAATTCATATTTATATACCTAATGCCTAGCAGAAATCCAGACCTCTGGTTAAGAGCTCCCTAAACAAGATTAGGACATGAATGCAATGACCACTTTGGGCAGGGCCATTTCCCAGTCATCTCTGAATATACTTAATGCCTGATGGATTGATAGACTTGCACTAAATCTTAGTTGAACTGCATTAAACTACCTCATTGTCTACCCCAATCATGGCCAGTTTTGCCTGAGGAGGGGTTGAGTCATCCATGCCGCCCATTCATATGTTGAAACCTAACCCCATACCTCCGAATGTGACTATATGTGGCAATCTAGTCTTTATAGAAATACTCAGTTAAAATGAGGCCATCAAGATAGGACCTAATCTGGTATGATTGGTGTCCTCATAAAAAGGGGAAATTTGGACCCAGAGAGGTACATAGAGGGAAGACAATGTGAAAAAACACAGGGAGGAGAAAGTCACCTGAAGGCCAAGCACAGAAGAAGCCTGAGTCAGAAGAAACCAGCCCTACTGCCACTTTGATCCTGGCCACCTGTCTCCAGAATGGAGAGAGGATGCATTTCTATCATTTAAGCACTCAGCTAGTGGTAACTAGTTACTGTAGTCCTAGCAAACTAACACAGGGCATATCCCCATCAATAGGTGCATCATTTTCCATTCACCTGGGCATCTGGCCCCCTGTGAAGCTCCTTCCAAATCTTCACTATTTGAGGGAGGATCTGAGTATTTAAGTCAATGAGCTATCACCAAGTCTTTCTTGACTACCTTATCTCCTATTAGCGTCCTTACTTTGGATTGTCACTAGAAGGTGAATTATCTCTAAGGCAGGACCTGGTACACAGTAGTCATTCAGTAAGCACCTGTGTAAGTGAATGGATAAGTAGTGAAGACTCCTGCTGCTTGCAGCACTATCAAACCACCCTTCCTCATTCTGTGTGACTCTCTCAGCTCAGCCTCTGCGTTCCACTCAAGACCCAACCCCTTTTAGAGCTGCTCTGTCTGCCTTACCAGGTGCCCTGATTCATTAGTAGTTTCCATTAAAGCTATGATTGAAAAGACACTTTCATTGGAAACCCTCAAGCATGGTGTTTTGTTGGCGGGCTTCCCCTGCTCTGCAATAATAACCTTTTATGAGGTGCTGAACTTTCTCATGTTAGTCTCTCCTCCATAACAGCCTTTTCTTTGATCCTTTCTGGAAGGACCTGCCCAGGCCCATTTAGTAATGCCAGAGGATCTAAAGCAAAATAAATCCCTGACGATGGAGGCTGGAAAAGACCTGGGGAGACACTTGTGTTCAAATCCCTTACTTCCCAATTGTGTCACAGTTTTCAAAATAAGCCATGCAGACGGTAGTAGTAGCTATAAGAAAAATAACAACAAAAAGCACATGTCCTAGGCTTTATACCGTCGGCAAAGAATTCTCACTTGTGTGATTTTATTTCATACATCAACTTAAATAAAGTGAGGTAACCGGGAGTGTAAATACGATCGTTGACCCCGGTGCAGAGCCCCCGTGAGGATTCTGGCTGGGCCACGTCTGTTCTCCTGGGACCCTGGGCAAGTCACTTCGCCTTTATGAGCCTTTGTTTCCCCAGCATGGACACAGGGATGAGCAAGGTTCCTCACCTCAATGAGGTTGCCAAAAGCCAAAAAAATACAAAAGAGCTTTGAATACTATAAAGTTTTACAAAAACATAGTGTGGTGATTTTTAAAAAAAACTTTGTCTCTTCTTTGATTTTTTTAAAAAAAATTGTTACCAGCAAAAAAAGGACAGTTTTTTTAAGGAAATTTTATTTTTAAGTGAGAAACCGGTAACTTTGTCTCAACTATCAGTTGAATTCACCATGGGAAGCTTAATGTATCAGAGAAACTTGCTGAATCACAGCGCTCATTGGTACAGTTCTGATTTGAGACGTGTATATCTGAGTATTTGTTTCTGCCACTGATAAGTTGCTTTTTTAAAGGAGTAATTTCTTCTCTGTCCCCTTTTGGTTTTGATATATTCTTTCTAATTATTAAAAAAAAGTTCACTTGAGGCCCTGGCTGGTTGGCTCAGTGGTAGAGCGTCGGCCTGGAGTGCAGAAGTCCCGGGTTTGATTCCCGGCCAGGGCACACAGGAGAAGCGCCCATCTGCTTCTCCACCCCTCCCCTCTCCTTCCTCTCTCTGTCTCTCTCTTCCCCTCCCGCAACAGAGGCTCCATTGGAGCAAAGTTGGCCCAGGCGCTGAGGATGGCTCCATGGCCTTGCCTCAGGCGCTAGAATGGCTCTGGTCACAACAGAGCAATGCCCCAGATGGGTAGAACATTGCCCCCTGGTGGGCATGCCGGGTGGATCCCGGTCGGGCGCATATGGGAGTCTGTCTGACTGCCTCCCCATTTCCAACTTTAGAAAAATACAAAAAAAAAAAGTTTACTTGTTCATTCACTGAGCAAAGATTTATTGATCCATTGCTGGGTACATATCGAGGCACAGGGAGACAAAGCCCTTGTCCTCATGAAGCTCACATTGTAGATGGAGGAGATACATGGTGATTATAAAGTGAATGTCCAGTATGTCAGACGTTACTATACATTCTGGAGAAAAACAAAACCAGTAGCAAGAGAAGGAGTGCTCAAAGGTAAATAGTGGGTCAGAGAAACACTGTACTAACCAGAGTAAATGATGGAGCAGCCATGGGGATATCTGAGGGAAGAGAAACGAGGCAGTAGGAACAGCAAGTGCACAGGTTAAGAGGCATGACTATTTAGCATGTCTGTGGAACAGCAGGGAGGTTAGTGTAACTGAGGGTTAGTGGGTGGTGTAGGAGAAGAGGTTATGAGGTTTGAAAGATAAGGGTACTGGGAGTGGGAGTGGCAGAAATGACCCTAGAAGGTCACTTAGAACCATGTAAACAATTGCGTGAGGATGCTGTCCTGTTTTGAGTAGAGGAGCCATTGGAAGGTTTGGAGTAGAGGGATGGCATGATTCCACTGATGTCTTTAAAGGATGCTTTTGGCTCCTATGCTGAAAATAAACTGCAGTCGAAAGGAATAGGAACAGAAAAGCTGTGGTATGTTTACTTCTAAAACTGAAGGAGGCTTAGACTCGTGTGGTCACAGTAGAGGTGATAAAGTAGTTTGTATCAGTCAGGATAGGTTGTATGATGCCATAACAAAATATCCCCAATAGCTCAGTGGGCTAGAATAATATACATTTATTTCATGCTGAAGTGCACATGCTACAGGGTATTTTGAAAAGCAATGATTAGACCTTCGTTGTATAATGACCAATTTCATAAAAGAAGCAGCTCTGAAAGCTTCTGTAGTGTCATCTGGCCTATGTGGTGAAGTACTCAGCCCCTACTCAACAAACAATTGCTCAGCTCTTGCCCGTAACATGCCCTATACCAGATTTTTCTGGAATATGTAAAGTGTGCCTGCTATGAGCTGGACCGGGCAGCCTATCCCGTTTAGAAGGAGCTCCATTGAAAACTCCTTCCTAAAAGTGACTTGGAAGTCCGGCTGACTGCAGTTTCTGTTCGTTGGCCAGTCTGTAGCCTCATGCATCCATCTAATGCCAGACGGAGAAGGTTCAGGGCAAGAGGGAAATTTTCTTTCCTCTCCCCTGCCAGTTCTCCACAAGGACAGGGGAGTTACCCACCTGATGGGTCACAGTTCAGACTACACTTGTATCACATTTGCAGTGCACCATGCTACCTTGCACCAAAACACTGCACACAGTTCTTTCTTCCCTGTTCCTCCACGCAGCTGGGCTGGAAGCCAAGCTACAGTATAATATCCAGCTACTGTGAGCTCCTCTTCCTCTTTCCCTGCCTGCATATCTGACAAGCATGTCATCATGTCGTTTCCCTGACCAGTGCAGCGAGCCAGAGAACTTGGGATTTTCAGATCCGTTGGGGCTTGAGAGAAGGTGGGAATTCTAGTGGGTGTGGAGGCGAGGCTCTCGCTGGAATCTAGTGACACCAGATTTTCTGTTTTGTTTTGAGTTGAAAGAAAAACAATCTTTTTGGCCCAATCAATCCTAAACTCTTCATTTGTCTCTCATTTGCCATTGTTCCTTGTGAGTATTTTCCCTGAGAACTTCAAAGGCAAGAAGTCACGGGGAGGGATGGAGCTTGGATTTGGGCACTCCCCGCTTTCTCAGCAATAATGCTATCGGAACCTGGTGCCAGTTGTACAAGAAAGAATTTATAATATTTCAACAGTTTACTCGTTGTTTGAGCGTTATTACCAACATCTCCTGGAAACACTCCGGCAAGCTCTGTTTATACACTTCCAGTGACAGGGACCTCTACCTTATAAAGCTACTCTTTCCATCTTTACACCCTTC
Source organism: Saccopteryx leptura (assembly GCF_036850995.1). NCBI lineage: Eukaryota > Metazoa > Chordata > Mammalia > Chiroptera > Emballonuridae > Saccopteryx > Saccopteryx leptura. The sequence goes on from NC_089503.1 coordinate 307,299,068, forward strand.
TGGTGGATAAAAAATTCCTTTGTGTGTCAAGCCAAGTCTGACCCCCCAGTAACTTCCATCTCCTGGCCCTCTTTCTCTCCCTCAGAGTTAAAATGGAATAAATGTAAAGAGCCTGTTCCCTTGTCATGTAACAGCTCTTCAACGTGACCACAATTCCCTCTAGTTCTGTTAAGGTCTGATAACGGAGGGAAGGAGATACTCCCAGGTGCTCTGGCTGTTTCTCTGTAATTGACTTTTCTGCTTAGTGCTCAGCTCCAATGAGCTTCTGTTGATTTGCTGGTCTGCAATCCCTTCTGTGTATACAGCCTAATGGAGTTCAACATCTAGGGGACAGGTAACGGCTACGGATGAAAGTCATGGCTCCTGGTATGTCTCCATGCCATTTGTCATGAGATAACCCATTCTCAGAGCCCTACAGGAGACCTGCCTTTGATACTTAATAGTCCTAACATTTGCCAAGTGTGGAGTTTTCATGTAAATGACACCTTTGTTTAGGTGCCAGATGGGTAAGTAGTCTCGGTAGGGCCAGGCATCACTGTATACACACAAAGACAGTGTTTGTACATCACCACAAGGAAAAAGCCTTGATCCTCATCTATGAGCAAGAGAATGGTGAACACACAAGAACAGGAGCTATGGAATTAGACAGACCTGATTCAGATCCTGCCTCTACCACTTACTCTCTCTTGTGCTCTGTAACCAACCACTCTCTCTCCCTCTCTCTCGCTGGACTTCATTTTCCTCCTACATTTGCAAACCAGAGAAGTAATATCCTCCCCATAGGGTTGTGGTTAGGATAAAATAAGTGAAGGGTCTGGTATAGTGCTTGACACATAAAAGATGCTCAGAAATGTAAGTTATCTTCTTCGATTTTTCAGTTTACAAGATTTTTTTTTTTTATAGACGGTCTAATGATACCTGGGATGTATTTGATCAGATTTGCACCCTTCCTGCAGGGCCATTGCAAACATAAATACTCTCTAGTCTAGGAAGAAAAAAAAAAACTTCAGAGGGAAATGTGCAGCCTCATCCTTGAGAATTTCTCTGCTCGACCCAGCTTGCATTATGCATGCGTTCGTCTCCCTATCTATAAAATGCTTAGGTTGAACTAGATGATCTCTCCGTCTTACACTCTATTCTGATTCTCATCTATTATTCTTGTAGCTGTCTGTGGCTATTTTTATTCTGTTTTTGAAAAAGAAGTGAAGGGAGAACAGTGAAATCCTCCTCACTTCCAGGGGTTCCGTTGTATATTCTTTTTACAATTATTTTTTGCTCACTGCCACTCTAAGAGAGAGCTATTACTCCTTTCTCATGAATGAAATGGTCAGAGAGACTAATAAATTAGCCAAATCACTCTTGGGAAGTGGCCAAGCTTTTTAATTTGGGTGGGGACACGAACTTGAGAACGTTTCTACTGTTCAGAGGTTCGAGTCCCTTCCTCAGTGCTCTCGTCCCCAAGAGAGAGCATCATGGAACAGAGAAAGAGCACATGGTCCCGAGAGTTAGCTTTTATTCTCCCTCTAAATTGCATCTTGAATCATCCTTTCCCAGAGGGAATTGAAAAAAATTGCCTGCTAGATCTATTTTTACCTTCATGATTACCTTGAAAGGCACATGAGCTAATGCAATGCCAGTAGCCACGGCCACCATCATCACAGGTGCCTGGCCCATGCAGGTTCGCATTGGATTCGGACAGACAGTAATGAAACAACAGAGCCAAGAACTGGTGGGCCATTACCTTTAATCCTAGCTCGCACCTGGCGGGCGAGAAATACACACAGCAGAAAACACTTCCCTTTCCATTCACGGCTCCCAAAACCACTGACTCATCCGAGTATTCCTAGAATCAAAGGCCCACCAGCCTTATTCACCTTTGTTCCCCATCTCTTTCTCTCTGCACAAACTCTGCACAAACTGTTTTCTCCTTCAGCACTCCACCATCTTGGCCTCTCCTCTGCAATGCTGATGACAGGATCTGAGCAAGAGCCCCTGGTCTGTCTTATTGTGTAATGTAGAAATTAAAGCCTTTAAGCCAATACACAGTTAAGGAAGTCTCTGATACAAAGCCACTTATCTGAGGCATAAATGGGATTCCTCATAAGAGTGCACCACCTCACATCAAGCAACAGTCAAGGGTATGGGGAAAAGCTTAGTTTTGAGAAGATCTTAGTATTAGAAGGATGTTAAAAAGATCTTAGTATTTAAAAAGTGGAAAAGGCTTAGTCTTAAAACTAAGCCTTAGGCTATGAGGACCTTGCCAGTTTACAGCCTGTCCCCCACACCCAATGCAAACTATAAGCGAGCAAACATATACATCATATTTGCAAACATTTGACCAACAGCTGGACAGAGAGAAATTAAATACAGGGTCCAGGGGATTGCAGGTCTGGGCAGTAAGTTTCCATTACTCAGTGTGTGACCTTGGGGAGGTTGTTGGCATCTTCTGAACCTCAGCAGTGTCTTCTCTATCCAATGAAAGGGTTGGAGCAGGTTTTCCAACTGTGCTCCCCGGACCAGCAGCTTCAGTGTTACCTGGAAGCTTGTTAGAAATGTAAATCTCAGTCCCCACCCCAGCCCTTGTGAATCCGATGCCCAGATGAGGGAGCCCAGTGGTCTGTGCTTTTATAAGCCCTCTGGGAGGCGTGGACCACAGTGAAACTGGAGAGCCACTGGCTAGCCAGATACTAAGGGCTCTGCCTCTGGCAGAAGTCCTGGCAGGTGTGATATCACAACTCTAGGGAAGTGAGTGAGGGAGAAACTGAGCAAATAATCAAGGCAGATGGCCTGTCAATGAAGGAACGTCTTCTGCACAGTGTCCTGCCTCCCAGTTTTGCCTCTAGCACACACGCGTATTGTTATAGCTTCCTTCTCTCTCACTCTCTAATTCTCAAGGGTAGGAGAAGTGACAGTATTAACCTCCTCTGTTTTCTGGAAACTGAATGATGCAGCTTGCAGGAAGTACCTATCCTCCCTGGGTCTCCATCCTTATTGTAAAATGTAAACAAATAAGAAAATAAAGAAAACTCTTTCGATAAAAAAATATCTGGGTGACATGGTTTTTTTCCGCTTGAACTCATGGAGGTCAGCCCTGAGGAAACCTAGCTCATCACAGGTGCCATGACCCACAGGATGGATTCCCAGTCCATTTTCGGGACGTCTGAGTTTGTCTCGCGAGGAAGCTCCTGCTCTTCACAGTTGATTGGAACTTCTTTAGGGTATGTGAACAGGAAGGGCACGTTTTGGTGTTTCTTTTTTAAACAGCCGGAACCAACTTATGCTTTAAGCAAAATGAAAGTAGAAAGTGTTCTGACACAGAACATGGTCCAGGCTCCCGGGGCAGGAAGGTGGTCAAGTCCTGGTGGCAACTGTTGGTAACAGAGTCCGTATAACCAATCTGGCTCTGCAGGGCTGATGTCGCTGTTGCCAGTCCTCCTGGTGGATTATGGTCACCTGCAGCTCTGGAGTCTTGTGGCCACATGATTCTGTACCCTCTGCCTCCCTCTGCTCCTCCCACCCCAGCAGTCTTCCCCCTCCTATTAGCAAATCCCTTCAAGGGGGAGAACCTGGTCGGCTGACCTGAGTCAGGTGTGCCCCACCCCTTGGTCTGATAAGGTGTGGCTAGACACAGGCCCAGCCTATGCACTTAGCCTTCCCTGCAGGTAAGACAGCAGTTCCGGAAGCTCTTAGGAACCAGACAGACCATGAAAGATGCTCATTTCATAAAAGATGAGAGAGAAATCTGCTGAATCCTCCTCAAGAACTAGAGCTGCTGACTGCTGACAGGCACAGGAGATCATCAAAATCCTGCCATTGTGTCCCTGCTAAATGGTGACGATTTATAATGTAGGGTGCTCTTTTAAATTTTACCGACAAGAAAGGCTGACTAAACAGGCATGGGATATGGAAGGGAAACCTTTGATTCTATAAACACACTGAACATCAGCATAAACAAGGCTGTACGGGATCACCTAAATTACTGTTATCTTCTGTGAATGTTGTGCTTAATAACAGCTTATTGAATCTCCGTGTTACGTAAGGTTGTTCTGCGATGATGACACAATTTTTGTTTTTGGTTTTACAAGAGGTAATTGAATACAGACGAAAAAAAATTGTTTTTACTGATAGCAAAGAAATTGGTGTAATGTTGTGGAAAGCACTGTGGGCTGACAGTCTTTCCTCACCCAGCCACAGCTTAGCTGTCCTGTGGGCTTCGGCCCCCTCAGCTGCAGGACGGCAGAGCTAGCCCAAATGATGTCCGAGCCCCTTCTGGCTGCTGACCTCGAAGTTTTCTCTGGTCTCCTGTGGGCAGAGGTTCTGTGCAATGTCCTCTGGACACTGGATCCACTGTGGTCCAGCAGGAAACAAATGGCATGCTCAAAGGGTTTGCTGGGAAAGTTTAATGAAAAGATTGTTTATGGGGGTTTGGATTGGGGTTGGGAGAACCCATAGGGACTCCAGCTGGTGCCTCCCATTGGCTGAACCCAGAGAAGCCGGGATGGAAGGTTGCCCAGGGAGATAGTCGGCCTGTTGTACAGAGAGGACAGACCTAGACCTGGAAGGACAAATGGAATCCAAAAGAAATAAACGGGACTGCAGTGGCTCTCTCTCCACCCCTGTGCTGCCAGCCTCAAACAAATATATGATACATTTGATCTCTAACAGAGTCGTCATCACCTCTGGCTTTGCAGGGTAAATAGAAATGTTGCTCTCTGTAGTGTGACCCCCACCGGACGCACTTGAAGCCCCCAGGCTGCACAGGAGAGCTCTAGTTGCAGACATCCAGCTCTTGGACGGAAGAGGGGGTCTGGGGCCCATAGCACCCCCTCTTCCTGGGAGGTACTGAGACCTGGGACGGTCTTCTCAAGGTTTTCCAAGCCTTTCCATTCCAAGCTACCATGAATATAAGGGGATCCAGTCTGTGCCATAACTTACAACAGCCTTGAAAATGGCCTTCCCAGCTCTGACCTCTCTATCTTCCTCACACTCCTGCAATGAGCCACCAGTATTCATAACAGACCTTTCTTCAAGTACTCGTGCCCAGTTTACCTGCAGGCACAGGTGGTTTCTTATTACAACACCTGCTCTTGACTGTTTCCTTCTCCTGGTGTGTGCTTCCTCTTCATCTCCCTGAAAAAACAGCTAATCTTAGGTGCTCGGTCAAACCCCATGAGCTCAGAACTGCCTCAAATGGAAGTGAGCTCTCCTTCCTTTGTCAAGCAGCTCTCCTTTCTACCTATCTTTAAGCTCATGGGTGTCATGTTAATTGAACCCTCTTTTAAGCTCTCTTTTTGTCCCATCACTGCTACCTTAGCTGACCTTTGGCTTGCTTGTTCTCAACAATCCACTCTAAGGTCATCTCTTGCTGAGCTTCTCACCATAAGGAACTACACTTCCCAGAATTCTTTGCTCCTTGGCTCCCAAGTAGTTTCAGCTAATGGGAGGCCCTGGTAGAATACAGAGTCCTGGGGTGTTTCCCTCTTTCTTTGGGCTTATGGAAGCATCTCCAGCTCCAGCACCATCTCTTCTGGGATTCACCTCCTGCACAGGAGTCTCCACGTGGTTCCCACTGGAGACTCCAGTTCTGGGCTCTGGTAGCACCATCATTTCTCCATGACCCTGAAGTGCTAGGAGGGGGTAGCAGCTCTTTACTGATGGAAACCTATATGGCCTTTCAGCTCTTCCATCACCTGTTACCTGATTCCCTATGTTATGTTTCCTCTGTTTTAAATACCTGGAATGGTTTCTGTCTCCCCGACTGGGCCAGGCAGATGCGCTAGCTCACCTTCAAATGAGAGAGACAGCATGAGATTGTGGAAAGAGGAGTCATTCACCTTCGTCAAAAAAGATACAGGGGGCCAGATTCAAGTTCTGCCTTTTTCATGAGAGTGACTTCAGGCAACGTCTGCAACCTCTAACCAATGGCAAGCGTACCTGTTTCCCAGGACTTCTGGGAAGATGTTAAGTGAATTCAGATATAGGAAAGTAGTATAAAGATGACTTGATATATGGCAGATACTCAGTAACCTAACCTAGAGTCCTATTTCTCAACATCAACAAGAACTAGATTCATCTCTTTCCTGCTCTGAGTTGTGAGTTATTGTGACTCCCAACTATTTGTGGATAAGCTCTATAATCTTTCTAGAAATCAAAGAATTACCAATGGAGTGGAGAAAACCAAAGGAAGGCAAAGGAGAGGAAATATGTTGATTATTTCATTCAAGGCACTGTGCTAAGTCCCTTAAATATATCTCCTGGTTTACTTTTCCCTGGAAGAGAGGATTTTCAGAAGAGGAAACTGGGACGTCTAGTAGCTTGGCTTGTCCAAAGTTGTGCAACGAGTGCCTGGTTAGAATCCAGAACTTTCCAGCCCTGGCATCCAAATGCACCATCAGGACATCAGGATGGAAGTTAGGCAAAAGGAGCTAAGCTTCCTTGAAAAGAAAGAAGAGGTCATATCAGGTCTTAAAACAGAAAACTCATTTTCTTTTACTCTTGCAAAGCAAACCCAAGAGATGTGGGTGAGGGAGGAAGAAAGAAAAGAAATGAAGAGAAATGTGATGAGCTGGAGATCTGGAAGATCTAGGGGGTGATAAGGAAGAAATGGCATGGCGAGGGTGGTGGCAGCTGTGACAGTGGAGAGATAAGCAGCTGCCTCTCTCTAATAGAGATTCTTCCCTGCTCTGAGAAAATCCCATCCCCGGGACCTGTCAGGGGAGACATAATCCACCTCCGAGGACAGGTGAGACAGATAAGAGAAATAGAGGTGGGGAAGGCAGTCAGAAGGGTGCTGGTGTCTCAAGGACAGTCCCAGCTTTGGAAGTCACCTTGCTTCTGACCTTCACATGCCCCTCCTTTTCACAGGCACTGTTAAAAGTGGACTGTGTGTAGCAGATTCAGCACTAAATTCCTCTCTAAGGCAAATACTTCTGTATCCAGCAAAGAAGACAGTCATGGGCCATTGGTTTCTAATACTGCTACTTCCTCTCCTAAAGTCCTCAGATAAAGATGCTGTCCACAGTTGACCCTTCTCAGAAAGTAACAAAGACATTATCTGTCATTGAGGAGCTTCAGGCTCAGCTGGACTTTGCCACCTGCATCTTCAGTGCCGGGGGCCAGGTCTTGGTGCTTCTCCATCTAATCTAATCCTTGCAGCCACACTCAGAGATGGATTGTGCTCTCTTTGGTTAATAAAGGAGGAGACTGGGTCTCAGAATAGGGAAATGGTGGGCAAGGGTCAAACAGCAAATACCTGGAACCTGAGCCTGCTGGTTCTAGGCTGGGTATTAATTCCTGAAGTTGCAGTAGGGGCAGGCGCCTTGCTGAGCTACAAGATGATTGTAGGTGTCACAGGTCTAAACAACCTCTAAAAAATGTAGGGCTGTAGGTTTATTTTATTATAAATTAGAATATATTAGAAAGAATCTTCTCTGTATATTACCAAGCACATAGATACCATTGCCCTGCAAGAAGTAAGATGCATGTTTTATTTAAAAATACTGAGTTTATAACAATAAAAGGTCTACCAGTACAATGATAGCAAACATTTTTATAGTGCTTATTATAAATTGATCACAGTCTCAGGGAGATAGAAGAGAGGATGGCGCAGCCTGAGCTGAAGAGGTATTCATCCACTTTGCCTGCCAGGAAAACCCTCCTTTTCCGCTTGGTGTTTCGTGCCCAACTGATTGGGGCCCCCTGGGAGCGAGGGAGGAAGGAGGCGGCAGCTTTGAGGAGCCAGGAGATGAAAAACAAGTAAATCAAAGGGCACCTGAGCTGGCTGTGGGGGCAGGAAGCCAAATTCAAAAAACTCCGCAGGACTCAGGAGTTCCGGTGAGAAGGGGTTAGGCACCCCTGCTCCAAAGGCAACACTGGGTCCTCTCTTCTGGTCCTGGTGATGTATTTTAAAATGCAATCATTTATTTAGCACCTGCAGAGCAAGGCACCGAGGAAGAAACGAAACTCAGTGCACAAACTGCAAGGCGGGAGGAAACTGAATCTCAATTTCTGCTCCTGGGAAAGCTTCAGGGGGGGGGGGGGTGGCAACAGGCAGGTAAAGAAATGAGACCCCACAGCAGACTGAGGTCAAATCATACTGGGTTTTTTTATGTTGTGTGAAATGACTTTGAATTCCTTCTTGAAGACAAAGGGTGTCATTGATGGATTTTAAAGGAGGAACATGATCAGACTTGCATTTTGTGAAAGCGACTGAAGGACACCTCTCCTTCTCTTGACACCTTAGGGCTCTTGCTGTCATTGGTTGGGGTGAGTCTGTCCCCAAGCCCACCAACGAGCATGCTGCATCCTTAAACCTGCTCCAGCCAACCTGCCACCCCCACCCCTGTGTGGAAGCTGTTCAAGTCACCGTCACTGAGAACTTCCACGTGGCCGAATCCCGTGGTCAGCCAAGGCTCAGTCTTCACCTAAATTGTTGATCAGCGGATGGTTCACCCTTCACTGAAATACTGTCTTCACCTGGGTCCTAGGACAGCAAAGTCTCACGGTTTTCTGCCTTCTGGATGCTCTTCTGGGTTTCCTTTGTGGAATCTCCTGTTGCCTCCTAAACTCTGCGTGCGGGGCCCCTCCCAACCCCAGGATAGGACTCTGAGCGCTCTCTCCATGGTTTCTCTCCATCTCAAAGCTGTGCATACCATCGGTAGGCTGTTCACGCTTAGGTTTCTAGTCGCATCGCAGAGCCGCGTACTCATATGTGCAGTGTGTAGTCAACATCCCCACTCAGCAACCCAGCAGGAATCTCCAACTCGGCACGTCCCATCGCTTAGTCTTGAGTCTACCCCCAAGCCCACACGGTCTGTATTATCCCCATCTCTGTAAACGGTACTTTCCTCCTTCTAGTCACTTAAGCCAGAAACTCTGGAGCCCCCCTGCTGCCTTTCTGTACCTCACTCTGCCTTCCAATGCATCCTCAAGCCCTGTCTGACCCACCTTCCAGATGTGTCTGTAACCTGACCACTTCTCGCCGTCCACTGCAGCCGAACCCTGGTGGTAGCCTCCTGATCGCTCTCCCTGCTTCCATATTTGTTGCCTTAGAGTCTAATCTCCACAGAGCAGATGGAGCAGTCTTTATAAAATGTGTGTCAGTTCACGGCCTTCATCTGATAAAGTTCCCCTGACTTCCTGCAGAGCCTTCAGAATGAGTTCCCCAGTCCTGACCATGGCCGGTACAGCCAGGTGTGCCATGACCCCTGACCTGCTTCTCGTTCCCTCGCCTCCCACTCTCTCCTCACACCACCTGCTCCTGCCGCACTGGCCTCCCTGCTCCTGTCAGGTGTGCCATGTGCTCCCTTGTCGGGGACGCTTCCCCAGCAACCCCGTGGTTTGCTCCATCACCCCAAACCAGCCCCTGCTCGGACGCAACCTCCCCGGAGAGGCTTCCTGGGCCATCTTCTAGAAAACAATGCCTTTCTCTGCTTTCCATCCCCCTCACTTGCTTTATCTTTCTTCTCAGTATTGACATGCTCAATACCAGTTTACTAATTTAGGGTCTGTCACCCTCAGTAGGACATAAGCTTTAGGAGAGCAAGAATTGGCTTATCTGTTTGCCACCATTTCCTAGAACCTGGCATGAAGCTTGCCACACACAGTTTGCTCTACAGATACTCGCTGAAAGAAGCCACGTCAGCTCCCCCATACAACTTACGTGCAGACTCGAGCACAGACACGCGGCACAGTTCACAGTTCTCATGTGCCCTCTGATACACTTTTTCTCTCACTTTCAGATTTACACACCTGCAGGGTGTTCACAACGTCCCTGTGCTGTGGCGCCTAGTAAAACCAGGTGCAACCTAAGCTCTCAGCGACTGTTGACATAGAAGAAGGTGGCCAGAAGGAAATTGAAACCCGTGTTGAGCATGAAGGAGAGCATAGAGACATTTTTAGCTAGTCTGCAGAAGGACTCTCGGGCCACTGCGTATGCTCTGGTACACGGCCATGTACACACACTCACAACCATATACACACTCTCACAATACTCCATATTCACAGATCCACATGTGTACCATCGCACAGATATACACACTTAGAAATATACCTACTCACCTGTTCATACTCACTCAAAACTCATGCATCTCTGGGCTCTTCTCCACAGAAGCCTACATACCACATACACACATGCCCAGACACCAAACTGTCACTCTATTACACACCATCAAACACACTCAGAGCTCAAGGGGTTGCTCACACGCACTTGCTGTCTCTCTAGCTCCACGGACTGGCACACAAAAATGACTCATACTCTTGCCAATTTGCTTATATCCACCCACATGCACAGCCACAGAAGCACCTACTATAATGCTCTTCAGCACTCCAGACCAGAGTGGCAGCACATTTGCTAGAACACTCAAGTCCTTTTGTACACATGCAATTGTGTCCACAGACACACAGACATGCACACTTTAAGAACTAATCCTGTTGTTCTGGATTAGCTCCTGCTCCTGTCTCCCAGTCTCAGAGGCAGCGGTTGTCTCTCTACCGTGGTGGACCCTGTCCATCAAGGCCATTAATCTCATGCCTTCCCTTCCGACCCAGACACTGCTCTGTCTCTCTATCCACACCTTGTCTCTCTTGTGGGGGCTGGCTCCTTCCAGGACGAAGAGCCTGCTCCAGTGTCTTTCATAGTAAGAAACTCTCCATCGGCCATTCATTTCCCTCCTGTCGCTTCTGTCTCTCACCCTCAGAGCCAAGTAGCTCAAAAGAATTGTCTACTCTTGGTGTCCCCACTTCTTCCCATGTCACCATTCAATCTCTACCGTCGGGATCCTCCTCCTCTATTGACTGTCACTGTCCTGGCAAAGTCACCACTGACCTCTCTGTTGATAAATGCAATGGATAGATGACTTCTCCCCTTCTGGACCCAATCAGTTAGCAAGTCCTTGAGGTTCCATGTGCTTTTCGTCTCTCATATCTGTTCTTTGGTACTGCCTTTCCCAACAACAACAACAAAAAACTCCAAAAGCACGTTATCTCCCATCTACCTGTTGAAACCCTCCTGGACCTGACCTTCCTAGTCATGCTACTTGTCATCTTAAAACCCTTCATTCTTCAGCCCATAGGGTGAATTTTGTATCCAGATAAGAACTCGACTTGCCCCTTGTTCTTCTGTCCCCTCTCCCTTGTACCTGCAGGTTCCTAGTTCTGGCCATATGGATATTCCTGAATGCTCTGATAACTCCAGGACGGTCAAGTCTTCATGAATTTGTTAGTGCATGCTGCCTGGACTGCCCTTGTCCCTCACGGTTCCTCCATGCTTCCACTTGACATGTGGTCATCCATTCATCTTTAAAGACTCAATAGTTTCCGCCTCCTTGGGGCCCTTCAGCTGACCGTTTTCACCCCTCTTATCTTTGTTCCTCTGTTTGGTTTTAAACAGGCTTCTATCACTGCAACTGTGACATTGACACCACTGGTGTGGGTCTGTTTCCTTACCAGACTGACACTTAAGAAGGCAGGGTGCTTCTACACCACACGTGCCTGTGCTCGGTCAGGTGTGTGTTCACAACGTACTCGGCGCCGTCATAGATGAGGAGCTCAGAGCTCAAGCACTATGGGGACCCCAGATAGGGAGCGACTAGCCCTGACCCTGTGGTGTGCAAAGCAGTGCTGCTTATTCTCACCCTGTGGACTGACTCCTGCAGACACACGTTGGGGCTGACACATACAGTGTCTGTTAAAAAGCTGGATGAAGTCTGGAACTGATGGGAGGCCTACTGCTCCCTTTCATTTCATCTAACACCTTCACATAGTTTTGTTACCTGCCTGGTTTCTGAATGCATTTAATTAACTACCTATCGCTGAGACAAAGCTACGATTTGGGGCTTATGCTGAACAGAAAGGGGCCCTTCTCTATTGTGTGGTGGTTGAAAGGGGAGATGTTTTAGAATCAAATGGCCTGTCTGGGATCCTGTTAGGACACTAGGGGGTGACCCAGGAGAGGGGTAAAGCAGGGGAAGGAGGGTCAGGTGAGCCAAGGGGTTGGAGTAGGGAAGTGGGTAGCTTTATTAAAAAGAGTGGCTGGTGTAGGCTGCATTGAGAAGGAATTTTTAAGCAAAGACATGAAGCAGGCAAAGAGTTAGCTAACTGGGAACACTGGGAAGAGCATGCGAGGCAGAGAATATCTAAGGCAAAGGCCCTGAAGCAGGGGCATGTCCAGTGTGTTTCGGAAGCAGGGAGGCCTGAGAGGCTGGGGTGGACCAAGAGAGGGGAGAGTAATAGACAGACCAAGAGGTAAGAGGGACTGGACCATGGAGGGTGTAGAAGAGGGTCATCATAAGAATGACAGCTGTCTCTCTGGAGAAATGAGGACTTGTTGCAGGATCTTGAGCCAAGGAGTGGCACGGTCTAACTTCTTAAAAAGGATCCCTAGAGCTTCGGCATTGAAATTGGGATGTGAGAGGCAAGAGTGAAAGCAGCATCTTATTAAGAGGCAGTTGCAAGATGAAGATGGTAAAACTTTAGAACAAGTTTTAGGATGTTGGAACTGGAAAAAATGAAAATAAAATCGAGTGACAGCTAATTTGTGAGGTGAACAGGTCCAATCATATGTGGCAAATTCAACTAGGTCTCTGGTCTTTCACAATCCTGATTCTTTGTGTTGCCTCATGCTCTCCCATAATGGCCCCAAGTATAGAAAATAATAATAATCTCCATAACAATAGTAACCCAACAGCACCTGACATTTACGTAGCATCTAGTACCAGCGAGCAAAGCGCTGTTCTAAGTGCTGCACTTATGCGAACTCTTTCAAAGTATGGGGCGGGTTTTCTTACCCCATTGACAAAGGTGGACAGCAAGACGCACTCAAGCTAGTGACTTGTGCAAGGCCTCGTAATTAATAAGTGGTAGAGCCAGGGTTTGATACTGGGCTGCTTAATGCCAAGGTCTTTACTCTTTGCCAGAATACCGTGCTATTGCCCAAGTAGTGGAAATGTAAATTCAAGGACTTTTTTGTCTATTATTCATTCTTCATTTCATAAGTATGTTTTAATTCCCTGCTGTTACCAACTTTGATAAAGCTAGTTGAGCATAGGAGTAAGCGATGGAGTGGGGATGATTTTTTTTTTTTTTTTTTTTTAATTTTTTTTTTTTATTAAATTTAATGCAGTGACATTGATAAATCAGGGTACATATGTTGAGAGAAAATATCTCTAGATTATTTTGACATTTGATTGTGCTGTATACCCCTCCCGCAAAGTTAAATTGTCTTCTGTCACCTTCTATCTGGTTTTCTTTGTGCCCCTCCCCTCCCCTAACCCCTCTCTCCTTCTTCACCCCCTCCCCCCTCCCCCAACCCCCCGCCCCTGTTGCCATCACCTTCTTGTTCATGTCTCTGAGTCTCATTTTTATGTCCCTTCTATGTATGGGTTCATCTCAGTTTTTTTTCTGATTTACTTATTTCACTCCGTATAATGTTATCAAGGTCCATCCATGTTATTGTAAATGATCCGATGTCATCATTTCTTATGGCTGAGTAGTATTCCATAGTATATATGTACCAAAGTTTTTTAATCCACTCGTCCTCTGACGGACACTTGGGCTGTTTCCAGATCTTCGCTATTGTGAACAATGCTGCCACAAACATGCGGGTGCATTTCTCCTTTTCGAGCCGTTCTATGGTGTCCTTGGGGTATATTCCTAAAAGTGGGATAGCTGGGTCAAAAGGCAGTTCGATTTTCAGTTTTTTGAGGAATCTCCATACTGTTTTCCACAGTGGCTGCACCAGTCTGCATTCCCACCAGCAGTGCAGGAGGGTTCCCTTTTCTCCACATCCTCGCCAGCACTTATTCTGTGTTGTTTTGTTGATAAGCGCCATTCTGACTGGTGTAAGGTGATATCTCATTGTGGTTTTAATTTGCATTTCTCTAATGATTAGTGATGTTGAGCATTTTTTCATATGCCTATTGGCCATCTGTATGTCCTCTTTGGAGAAGTGTCTATTCATCTCTTTTGCCCATTTTTGGATTGGGTTGTTTGTCTTCCTGGTGTTGAGTTTTACAAGTTCTTTATAAATTTTGGTTATTAACCCCTTATCAGACGTATTGTCAAATATGTTCTCCCATTGTGTAGTTTGTCTTTTTATTCTGTTCTTGTTGTCTTTAGCTGTGCAAAAGCTTTTTAGTTTGATATAATCCCATTTGTTTATCCTGTCTTTTATTTCACTTCCCCGTGGAGATAAATCAGCAAATATATTGCTCCGAGAGATGTCGGAGAGCTTACTGCCTATGTTTTCTTCTAAGATGCTTATGGTTTCACGGCCTACATTCAAGTCTTTTATCCATTTTGAGTTTATTTTTGTGAGTGGTGTAAGCTGGTGATCTAGTTTCATTTTTTTGCAGGTAGCTGTCCAATTTTCCCAACACCATTTGTTAAAGAGGCTGTCTTTACTCCATTGTATTTCCTTACCTCCTTTGTCAAATATCAGTTGTCCATAGAACTGTGGGTTTATTTCTGGGTTCTCTGTTCTATTCCATTGATCTATATGTCTGTTCTTATGCCAGTACCAGCCTGTTTTGAGTACAACTGCCTTGTAGTATAACTTGATATCAGGAAGTGTGATACCTCCCACTTTATTTTTCTTTTTTAAGATTGCTGAGGCTATTCGTGTCCTTTTTTGGTTCCATATAAATTTTTGGAATATGTGTTCTATATCTTTGAAGTATGTCATTGGTATTTTAATTGGTATTGCATTGAATTTATAAATTGCTTTGGGTAATATAGACATTTTAATGATGTTTATTCTTCCTAACCATGAGCATGGTATATGCTTCCACTTGTTTGTATCTTCCTTGATTTCTTTTATCAATGTTTTGTAATTTTCCGAGTACAAGTCTTTAGTCTCCTTGGTTAAGTTTACTCCTAGGTACTTTATTTTTTTGGTTGTAATTGTGAAGGGGATTGTTTCCTTAATTTCTCTTTCTGACTGTTCATTGTTGGTGTATAAAAATGCTTTTGATTTCTGAGTATTGATTTTATATCCTGCCACTTTGCTGAATTTATTTATCAGGTCCAGTAGTTTTTTGACTGAGACTTTAGGGTTTTCTATATACAATATCATATCATCTGCAAATAATGATAGTTTTACTTCTTCTTTTCCAACTTGAATGCCTTTTATTTCTTCTTCTTGTCTGATTGCTGTGGCTAGGACTTCCAGGACTATGTTAAATAAGAGTGGTGAAAGGGGGCACCCCTGCCTTGTTCCTGATCTTAAGGGTATTGCTTTTAATTTTTTCCCATTGAGTATGATGTTGGCTGTGGGTTTCTCATAGATGGCTTTTATCATGTTGAGGTATGTTCCCTGTATTCCCACTTTGCTGAGAGTTTTGATCATGAATGGGTGCTGGATTTTATCAAATGCTTTTTCTGCATCTATTGAAATTATCATATGGTTTTTCTCCTTTCTTTTGTTTATGTGATGAATCACATTGATTGATTTACGAATATTGTACCAGCCTTGCCTCCCCAGAATAAATCCCACTTGATCATGGTGTATGATTTTTTCCATATATTGTTGGATCCGGTTTGCTAATATTTTGTTGAGGATTTTAGCATCTATATTCATCAGAGATATTGGCCTATAATTTTCTTTCTTTGTGTTGTCTTTGCCTGGTTTTGGAATCAGAATTATGCTCGCCTCATAAAAGGAGTTTGGAAGTCTTCCTTCCTCTTGAATTTTTTGAAATAGTTTGAGGAGGATAGGAGTTAGTTCTTCTTTGAATATTTGGTAGAATCCCGTTGTGAAGCCATCGGGCCCCGGACTTTTCTTTGTTGGGAGTTTTTTGATAACTGTTTCGATCTCCTTTGGTGTAATCGGTCTGTTTAAGTTTTCTGATTCTTCCAGATTGATTTTTGGAAGATTGTATGTTTCAAGGAATTTGTCCATTTCATCTAGGTTGTCTAGTTTTTTGGCATACAGTTCTTCATAGTATTTTCTTACAATATTTTGTATTTCTGTTGTGTCAGTTGTTATTTCTCCTCTCTCATTTCTAATTTTATTTATTTGAGTCCTCTCTCTCTTTTTCTTGGTGAGTCTACTTAAAGGTTCATCAATCTTGTTTACCTTTTCAAAGAACCAGCTCCTAGTTTCATTGATCCTCTGTATTGTTTCTTTAGCCTCTATGTCATTTATTTCTGCTCTGATCTTTATTATTTCCTTCCTTCTACTACATTTGGGCTTTACTTGCTGTTCTTTTTCTAATTCTTTTAGATGCAGGGTTAAGTTGTTTATTTGAGCTTTTTCTAGCTTCTGAAAGTGTGCCTGTAGTGCTATGAACTTCCCTCTCAGCACTGCTTTCGCTGTGTCCCATAAATTTTGAGTTGTTGTATGCTCATTGTCATTCGTTTCTAAGAATTTCTTTATTTCTTCTTTGATCTCATTCTTAATCCATTCATTATTTAACACCCTGCTATTTAGTTTCCATGTGTTTGAGAATTTTTGAGCTTTTCTGCTGTGATTCATTTCTAGTTTTATGCCGTTGTGATCGGAGAAAGTGCTTGATATGATTTCAGTCTTCTTAAATTTGTTGAGAGCCCTTTTGTGCCCTAACATGTGGTCTATCCTAGAGAATGTACCATGAGCACTTGAAAAGAATGTATATTCTGCTGCTTTAAGGTGAAAGGTTCTGAAGATATCTATTAAATCGAGTTGATCTAGTGTTTCCAATAAGTCTGCTGTTTCTTTGTTAATTTTCTTTCTTGAGGATCTATCTAGTGATGTTAGTGGGGTATTGAAATCCCCTACTATTATAGTATTGCTGTTGATCTCGCCCTTTAAATCCATCAAAGTCTGTTTTATATATTTGGGTGCTCCTATATTAGGTGCATAGATATTTATAATAGTTATATCTTCCTGTTGGATTACTCCCTTTATCATTATGTAGTGGCCTTCTTTATCTCTTACTATATCCTTTGTTTTAAAGTCCAATTTGTCTGATATAAGTATTGCTACCCCAGCTTTTTTTTCATTTCCGTTTGCATGAAACGTTTTTTTCCATCCTTTTACCTTCAATCTGTGTGTGTCTTTTGTTCTAAGGTGTGTCTCTTGTAGACAACATATGTATGGGTCCTGTTTTCTTATCCACGCAGCTACCCTATGTCTTTTGATTGGATCATTTAATCCATTTACATTTAAGGTTATTATTGATATGTAGTTGTTTATTGCTATTTTCTTCTTTAAAGGTGTATTCCTTTTCTTTTTTTTTTTCTGTATTCTTTTCCCACTTTATCTGTTTACACCAGGCCCCTTAACATTTCCTGCAGCATTGGTTTGGTTGTAATGAATTCCTTGAGTTGTTTTTTGTCTGGGAAGCTTTTTATTACTCCTTCAATTTTAAACGATAGCCTTGCTGGATAAAGTAGTCTTGGTTGTAGGTTCTTGTTCTGCATTACTTTGAATATTTCTTGCCATTCCCTTCTGGCCTCAAGTGTTTCTGTTGAGAAGTCAGATGTCATCCTTATGGGGGCTCCTTTGTAGGTGATAACTTTTTTTTCTCTTGCAGCTTTTAATATTTTCTCTTTATCGCTTAGCTTTGGTATTTTAATTATGATGTGTCTTGGTGTAGGTTTCTTTGGGTTTCTCTTTAATGGAGTCCTCTGTGCTTCTTGGATTTGTGAGAGTTTCTCTTGCATTAATTTAGGGAAGTTTTCAGCTATGATATGATTGAACAAAGTCTCTATCCCTTGTTCTTTTTCTTCTTCTTCAGGAACCCCTATGATGCGGATGTTATTTCTCTTCATGTTGTCACAGAGCTCTCTAAGAGTTTCCTCTGACTTTTTGAGTCTTTTTTCTCTTTTCTTCTCTGCTTTCATGCCTTCATTCCAGTTGTCTTCTAACTCGCTGATTCGATCCTCTGCTCTATCTATCCTGTTTTTAATTCCTTCCATTGTGGTCTTTATTTCTGATATTGTATTTGTCGTCTCCAACTGATTCTTTTTTATACTTGCTATTTCTTTATTTAGGTTTTCAAACTGTCCCTCCATTGTTGTTCTAAGATCCCTAAGCATCCTTACAATCATTATTTTGAACTCCGCATCTGGAAGTTTGATTATTTCCATATCACTCAGTTCATCTCTCGAAGGTGTCTCTTGTGGTTTCACTTGGATTGCACTCCTTTGTCTTCTCATCTTTTTTTTTTTTTTTTTTTTTTTTATTTGTAGAGTTGGTTGAGGCTAGGCTTGGTGTTGTCTGCCTCCAGTTTTCAGTTGTGTTATTTTTAGGTCTTCATGGGTTGGTATCAGCTATTATTTGTAATCCACTTTCGGATTTGGGCAGCTTTGAAGTCTTGATTTGTTTGTTTTCTTAACAGGTGATAGTCTTGTTAACTGATCTCAGCAGGGGGCTTCCTTGAAACTGTATCCAGGAATGCTGTGGGTGTAACCTGAGACGCTGAAGGTCTCTTCCACCAACTAATCTCACTGGGGGCAGGGTTTTTTCTCAGCTTCAGTAGGGGGAGGTGTATCTCAGATCTCCATGGAGACCTGAGTTACTGCCCCTCCTCCCCACTTCTTGTTTTCAGCTGTGTCTTGTTGTGCTGATTGGAGCTGGATAGATGTCCGGAGATCTCTGATCCGGAAGCACTTCAGCTCTGTTTTGTGAAAGGTTCAGTCCCTCCCCCAGCTATGGCTGCCTCCAGCACGAATGAGTCAGCTTTTTTATTTCGTTTCTTGCATACCTTAGCCCCTCACAGTCTGTCCCTCTCCCTGTCTTTTCCACTTGGGAGATAAGTTGGTCTTTTCAACCCACCTTGCTCCCTGGTCGCCAGGTGAGTGGCTGTGAGCAGTAGTTTCTGCTCTTTTTCCTCTGTGAAATCCTCTCTGGGCTCTCAGCCTCACCCCCCTCCTTCCGTTCCTGTAAGCAGAGGAGATTCAGGCACTCCTTACCAGGATTATTGTGGCTTCCTCTTTGCTCCTTGGTTTTTGAGAGCTGTTCTTGCAGTTCAGTGTTGGTTTTTCATGCTGATTTTTTCTAAATTGATTTGTATTCCAGTTTGGTGTTGAGAGCTGGGCGTCTGTGCATCCACCTACTCCGCTGCCATCTTCTCTCTCGGAGTGGGGATGATTTTTGAAGTGGCCACTTATATACACAGCTGTTATGTATGAATGTCATTAGTATGTTTCTTTAGATGTTTTTGGTAACCATTCAGTCTTTAATTGTGTCAATATTTTATGAATTAGGTTATCTTTGTATTTTCTTTCTCTTAAGAGACATCTTCAGTTGAGGGGATGTGGGAGTTAGGTTGGATTGTTGTTCTTTTTATTATGTTACAAAATAAAGAAAAACAGTTTTGTTCCCTGTTCCCGTAAACAAGAGGGTCCTGGCACCTTCTTGGATTTCTGTAGGGAAAAATTTTATTCCAAGTTTCAAACTAAAACACCTCAAAGAACCCTAAGATCTTACTATTTTTTTATTCATTTCTTGAAATTATTGTTGTTTTTGAACTTTTGAATATAACTATTAAAGACACAGGAAATGGCTTAGAGTACCTTTACCTAGTTAAATTAACAAAACTAATTTAATCTTATAAATTCCAGCTTTTATCTATTCTTAATTTGTTTATTCAATCAGAACAGGTATCTAGGCAGCACCACAGTCTAGATGGTTTCAATAAAAATTGATTTTTCTGAATCTGAATTAATATTCTCCAGCTTTGAAGTATTTAGAGACAGTGAGTGAGAGGGTTGGTGGTGGTGGTGATGGTGGTGATGGTGGTGGTGATGGTGGTGATGGTGATAGTAGTGATGAAGTGTGTGTATCTATGTGTGTCTATGTGCATGTGTGAGTATTAGGGTTTCTCAGCCTTGGCACTATTGACAATTGAAGCCAATAATTCTTGTTTGGGGAGGGGGTACCATCCAGAGTTTGTAGAATGTTTTGCAGCATCCCTGGCCTCTACTCACTAGACTCTAGTACCACACTCTTTGGCTGTGACAACTAAAAATGTCTTCAATTGTTGGCAAACACTCCCCAAGGTAGGACAATCCACCCTGGCTGAGAGCCACTGCCCTGTCTCGTGACCCTGTTTGGCAGTAACCACTGTGTGACTTTATGTTACATACTTATTTACATAGTGTGTCTTCTAGACTGTAAGCTGTGTGAGTGCATGGGCTCCGTCCCACCAGCAGGCAGCCCCATGAAGGTGCACACCGCCCTGTCCCGAGCACCTGGCACTGAATCGAAACCCAACCCGTATTTGTTACATTCATGAAAAAAACTTTTAAAATAGGCCTATCTGAAATGTCACTTGCCAGAGAGGCTTTCTGTGCCTCTATTTAAGTGGCTTAAACTCCCTACTCCTTAGTTTCATCTATGGGATGGAGATAATAACAGTATCTACCTCATGGGTTTGTGATGGGGGTTAAGTGGAGGGTGACCATATATTCTAACTCGCTTCAAACAGTTTTGCCTGTTGCCCTGTATCATTACTAATAATGCCATTGGCTGATAAATCATAAGAGAACTGTTTAGTGACAGTCCTCAGGCTGTTGCTATCCATTGTGATGGCTGGACTACCCCTGTGGTTCTTACTGTGATTGCAAGATGCCCTCAGCAATGACTATCAGGAAACTTGGGTGGGGGGGGAGTTTATTACTTAAAGGTCCTGGAATGACACAGCGCTCCTGGGGCCACACAGTGAGGTCGGGGGTAGAGACTGGGTCTGGGATTTTGCTTTTATTGGGGCCCAGGCTGAAGCCCTGGGGTTTCTCTGGCTCCCTCTTTATTGGTGAATTTAAACATAAGAGCAGGAATTTAAAGCATGGGAAGAGAACAGCCACGTGGCCCAAAAGGTTAGTTGTGGAAACCAACCAAGATCTCTAAAACATAAGTGCCCGGTGGTGGGGTTGGCTGTTTGCCTAGTCCTGTGGCGGGCGGGGAGGTTGGGAGGGCCATCTCTGCAGTGGATGCCTCTTTGAAGTGGCAATCAAAGCTTAAGTCAGGCCCTTGCATTGCAAAAAGGAAAACCAACTCTCAGGGCTTCCAAGACAGCAACCAGAACTAGAGCTTCGGCCGGACACTGCTTAGAGAATGCCTGGCACATGGCAGGGAGGAAACAGTCCTTAGTTATTCCTGATGGAAACGTCTCCGTGGCTTTCCACATGGTCAGCATGAGCTCCAGCTGTGTCCAGTGGCTGATGAGTCTACCAGTGATCCTCCAGCCTTGACTCTCAAAACCCACGCTCTCCATTCTCCCCCTGCCCATTTTGAGAACTTCTGTTTCTCCAAGTCATGGTCTTCCTTACTTCCAGGACTTTGAACTATTCCATCTGAAAAACTACTTCCTTCACTCTTACCTGTCTCACCCTGACTAGTTCTACAGATCTTGGCTTCTATGTCCTTCTTCCAAGAGGCCAGCGCTCAATCCACAGACACACCTCCTTGGTTCTACATTGCCAGAATATCTAATACCCTAACTAATTATAATTAATGCTGCATAGTCCATCTTTTTGTGCTGGGCTGGAGGGTGTGTGGTTCTATGGCTTGTGGCTGTATTTTTCTTACTCTTGTATCCCTGGGATAAATTTACATCAGGCAGCCAACAATTATTTATTTATTGGATGAATAAATTAATTGATGTCCGATCCTGGTTTTGACAATGCCTATAAGTTTGTACCACTTACTTATGCTCCTAAAGGCTCTTTTTATCTCATTAAAATAGTAACTGCCCTGTTGTGTTAAGTATAAATGTAATAATGTGTGTCAAACTTCCTGCACATAGTAGGAGCTCAATGTATATAAGTAGACGGAAGCCACCTCTTTTAAACCAAACCCTCACCCCCTCACAGAGTCGCCACCGTATTCCTCCTGGTTTAACTCAAGGAGTGGGGGACAATCTGAGACTCTTTCTAATCACATTGAATGATGAGATCCTGAAAACAAATGAAAGATGATTTTGTCACAAAGGGGTTTCATTTTCATAATGCCAGATTTGAAAGCAATGTAAAGTGGAAAAAATATGCCATGTGTCCTAAATAGTTAATGATCCTCAGCAAGCAATCTGTCCAGCCTGAGAAAGATTTCTTCTGCAGTCTGACAGCTGATCTATAATCAGGTTATGCTTGGTTGCTATCCTGAGCCCCTCCCCATAGCTCTCCATGGGGCTCAGTGAATACCCTATAGAGGAAAAATGCCCAAACCCTTTATTACATGCATTTCTGATTTTCCAGAAGCTTCTCAACAGAGAGGGTCCGTGCAGATGCCGCCAGATGTTGCTTTACCTGGAGGGTGGAAGGGAAGGCCTCCTCCAAGTGTCTGAGGTTTAAGCCTGGAAAAATTCTAAGGCTGGTGTATTGTTTCCCTTCTTTTCCTTTATTCATTCAACACCCATTAATTTAGCAACTACTACTTCAGGGACAGTGGTTGCAAAGATAAGCAACATAGTTTCTGCCACATAAACTCTCAATTTAATAAGTGATATAGAGCAATTAAGCAGAGCATTATAATAAAGAGCAGTTGCTGCTCTGAGAGAAAGTGCACGGGGTGGAGCAGGGACCCACAGAGCGGATGCCTAATGCATTTTGTGCTAGCATCCGGGAGGTGTCAGAAAGGATAACCACAAATTAGAAAGGGGAGTAAAAGATATTTTAGGAATGGAGAAATTGCATGTGAGAAATCACAGGAAGTCAAATAGCCTAGCATGCGGAAGAAATAGCAAATTATTCAGAAAAGGGCGTTTTCTGTTCCAATCAGAGGGTAACGGAAGTGAGGACACAGAGGTAGACAGGTTTAGGTCATGAAAGCTTTAGATGTCCTTTTTAAGAGAGTCAGCTTATTTTAAGGCTATGGGAACCATAGAGAGTTTTAAGCAAGGATGAATTTCAGTCCAAAAGGATCAGACAAGGGATCAAGCCTACTAGTTAGATCTGGTATCTAATGCACTGGCAGGCTGCTGGTTAGTGGACACAGTCCTACCCACAATTTCCATCTCTTTGGTTCCTGTGCAGTCAAGTGTGGCTGAGTGACAGAGCTCTGAAGAAAGGGATACACCCCCAAGTCATGGGAGGAGCTCTAGGAGGTGTTTGAAAGAGACAGACTTGGCCAGCATATACCTACACCTCCTAGACCCTTGGTCTTTCTCTCTTCCTCCTCCCTGGATGTCGGAATGAAGCCCAAAGGTACAGCAGCTGTCTTGAGATGTGAGGCAACAAGCAGATGTGGGAAGAAAGGAGAATCTTTTTTAGTTCTTTGTATTTCTATATGAAGGTTACAATCAGCCACAAAAATATTGTTTGGGAGGTTTTAATTGGGGTTGTGTTGTATCTGTAGGTCAACTGGGGAAAAACTAACATTTTTTTACTTACTGGGGATTTTAATCTGTGACTTCTCTTCAGTGGTTTATATTCTCTTTATACTGTTTTTTAAAGGTCCTATAGTTTTCCTTGTATGTATCTTGAACACCGTCTGCTAGATTTATCCCTAAGTATTTTATATTTTTTTGATGCCATTGAAAATGTTATTGTTTCTGTAATTTCACTTTTTGATCATTTGTAGCTAGTCTATTTATTGATAGAATATAGGAATACAATTGATATTGTATATTGATGTTGTATTCTGCAACATTGCTAAATTCTCATATTTGTTCTGGTGGGGTTTTTTGTGTAGTCCATGTGATTTCGTTTTTTCTTTTTTTTTCTTTCCTTTTTTTTTTTTTTTTTTTTTGAGAGAAAGAGACAGACAGGGACAGGCTGACAGGAAGAAGGGAGAGAGATGAGAAGCATCAACTCATAGTTGCGGCTCCTTAGTTGTTCATTGATTGCTTTCTCATATGTGCCTTGACCATCAGAGCAAGTTACTTGCTCCATCAGAGCAAGTGACGCCTTGCTCACACCTGTAACCTTGAACTCAAGCCAGCAACCATGGGGTCATGTTTATGATCCCACACTCAAGCCTGTGACCCTGTACTCAAGCTGGTGAGCCTGTGCTCAAGCTGGTGACCTTGGGGTTTCGAGCCTGGGGGTCTTCAGCATCTCAGGCTGATGCTCTATCCACTGGGCCACCACCTGGTCAAGCTATAGTCCATGTGATTTTAATGTAGATGATGGTGTCATCTGTGGAGTCAGACAGTTATACTTCTTTCTCTTTTCTGGGATTCCTTTATTTCCTTCTCTCACCCTATTACACAGACTAGAATTTTCAGTGCAATATTGAGTAGAATTGTTGAGAATAGACAACTTCATCTTGTTTTAGATCTTAGAGGAAAATTATTTAGCCTGTCACTATTAATTATTCTTTATAGGTCTCCCAGTGATCATCTTTAACAGGCTAAGAAAGTTCCTTTTTTTATTCCTATTTTGCTTAGAGTTTTTTTTAAATCAAAAATGAATGTTGGATACTTACCTGGCAGGGGAGATACCATGATCACGAAGGTGGTTTTCCCAGGGCGAGGCTTATCCATTGCACTCCGGATGTGCTGACCCCTGCGATTTCCCCAAATGTGGGAAACTCGACTGCATAATTTGTGGTAGTGGGGGACTGTGTTCGCGCTCTAAATATTTAAAATAAAATAAAATGAATGTTGGATTTTACAATGTTGTTTCTTCTCCTTCTTCTTCTTCTTCTTCTTCTTCTTCTTCTTCTTCTTTTTCTTCTTCTTCTTCTTCTTCTTCTTCTTCTTCTTCTTCTTCTTCTTCTTCTTCTTCTTCTCCTCCTCCTCCTCCTCCTCCTCCTCCTCCTCCTCCTCCTTCTTCTTCTCCTTCTCTTTCTTCTCCTCCTCCTCATCCTCCTCTACCTCTTCTTCTTCCTCCTCCTCCTGCTTCTTCTCCTCCCCCTCCTCCTTCTTGAAATTATCATATGATTTTTTAAATACTTAGTCTGTACCCATGGTGAATTACATTGATTTTCAGATGTTTAAGGCCATTTGATTAGCAATTTTGATTTCATCCATAACCTTAATTTCCCTTTGTCATATGTGTTAGTTTCTTTTACCACTGTAACAAATTACCCAAATTTAGTGGCTTAAAACAACAATATGTATTCTCTAACCATTCTGGATGTCAAAAGTCCAAAATCAATCTTAAAGAACTGAAATGAAGGCATCAGAACAGCCGGTTCCTCCTGGAGGCTTCAGGGGAGGATTCGTTCCAGGATTCTTTCAGCTTCCGGAGGCTGCCAGCATTCCTGGGCTCCTGGCCACAGTATTCCGTCTCTGCTTCTGAGGCCACACCACTTTCTCCTTTGCCTCTGCCCTCTTGAGTCCCTCAGATGAGGACCACTGTAAAGATAGCAGGCTCACCTGAATAGTTCAGGGTAATCTCCTATCTTGAGATCCTCATGTTAGTCACATCTGCAAAGTCCCTTTGGCCTGGTAGTTAACATTTGCAGGTTCTGAGACTTAGAATGTGGAAATATTTTGGGAGCCATTATTCTGTGTACCATTTCATGTAACATGTATTCACAGATGTTGGAGATGGGGATTTCAACATCTTTAGGGACCATTTATTCCTCTACCACATCCCTTTTACCGATGGCTGAGTATATAACAAACAAATACTGGAAATTCTGTATCTGTTCCTCATGCCTCTTAACCCTGTCATACTTTTCATCTCTTAGTCTTATTGCATTCTATTTCTTGGCTAATTATTTGTTTCTTTTAGCTCATTAATGGGCTCTTCAGCTATTTACATTCGTTTTATATATTTTTTCTAATTATCCTATTGTTAAGTTCCAGAACCATGGTTATGTTTCATAGCAGATAGTTTTTAATCTCCCTGAGGATATTAACTCTACTTGTCTGAAGTATTTTCTGTATGTCCTCAATTATATTTGTTTGGGGAAGAGATAAGTTTTCTGGTTATTCAGTCTTCTGCCTTTTTAAAGGTGCGTGTTTGTTCAGATATCTGATGGTTCTTGACTATTTGTAGATAAAAGCTGGACTGAGCAATAGCAGAGGCTGGAACTCTGTTTATTAGATCAAATCCATATCCCTGCTTACCTGCCAGCGAACCCAAGTCCTGAACGTTCACAAGAGCATTTCACTACTGATTAGTTTATGCGCTTTACCATCTGGGTGCCGTATCTTGTCCCTCTGGACATAGGACATAGTAAGTCTCCCAAGCTAAACCTGGACTTCTGACCACTTTGTTGGTGACTTTAGATGAAACTTTCAAAAATGAACCTGTTTCTACATGTGTATGTATATCCTTACAGATTTCCCTCAGACTGTGGTGCGTTTGTTTCTCCAGCTCCAACCCTCATGCTAAGAGCCCTTCTAAGAAAACTTACTCACTTCATTCATGTATTGGTTCTCGGGGCTTTTTCCCAAGGGCAAAGCCATTGCCTGCAGATGTTCCATGTGGAGAAGAGGGCAAAAAAATGTTCCGTGTGAGCAGCTGCTCCACATTTAGCCCTTTAATTAATTCCTCTGGTTCTCTCCCTGTGTTCCCTCCAGATCTCTGTCTTTGTTGACGCTTAGCCTGGGCAGTTCTCTGGAGAGTCTCTGCCATATGGGAAACTGGCTTGAAGAGCAGTCGTTGCTTCTCCCCAAGTTAAGTTTTTCTGGCCTGCTTTCTCCTACAGAGCCATCCGATGTACTTTATTTTTGTTTCCCTTTGATGCTTTGTTTTTCTGTGATTTGTAACCATAGGTGGAGTTCCTGAGTCATCAAGGATGTTCATCTTCAGCTATGATATTGTCAAATTGTTCACCAAAATGTTTGAAACCACTTCCCTTCCCACGACAGCATGTCAGAGTTCCCATTCCATGACTTCACATTTCTTAAACTTTCTAAACTTTCCTTAACTGGCAGGTATGAAATGGTATCTTGTTTTAATTTTCATTTTTTCTGAACATTGGCAAGATCAGTGTCTTTTCCCATTTTATTGGGTGTTTTGTAATCTTTTCTGTGAATTAACATTTTATTGATTAATTCACCTTGTTATTGAAAGGAGTTTCTTCTGTATTTTTGTTAGTAATTCTTATTGATCACATTGAATTGCAGACATTTTCTGGCAATTTATGATCTGTCTTTGTGCTTTAATGATATTAGCTTTGGTTTGTAAAAGTTATTGATTTTAATGTAGTCTTTAAATGTAATTATTTTTATGCTCTGTGCTTTTGTGTTTTATTAAAATAAAACTTTGCTACCATGAGTTTATATAGATAGCCTTCTCAATTTTTTTTTTTTTTTTTTTTACACAGATAGTGAGAGACAAAGAGAAGGACAGATAGGGACAGACAGGAAGAGAGAGAGATAAGAAGCATCAATTCTTAGTTGCAGCTCCTTAGTTGTTCGTTGATTGCTTTCTCATATGTGCCTTGACCGGAGGGGGGGAGTAACAGCAGAGTGAGTGACCCTTACTCAAGCCAGTGACCTTAGGCTTTAAGCCAGTGACCTTTGGGCTCAAGCCTTCGACCGTGGGATCATGTCTATGATCCCACGCTCAAGCCACCGGCCCCGTGCTCAAGCTGATGAGCCCATGCTCAAGCTGGATGAGTCTGCACTCAAGCCAGCAACCTTGAGGTTTCAAACCTGAGTTCTCTGTGTCCCAGTCCGATGCTCTATCCACTGAGCCACCAACTGGTCAGGCCTCAATTTTTTAAATAAAAAATTATTTTTATATTTAGGTCTTGAGTTACCTGGAATATATTTTTATTTACATATGAGTTAGGAATCCACTTTTTTCTCTATTTATAATCAAATACCCCCCCCCACACACACACACACACCTTTTATTTTATTTTTTTAGAGAGAGAGAGGAAGGTAGAGAGATGAGAAGCATCAACTCATAGTTATGGTATTTTTTCCTTTTTTTTTCACAGAGACAGAGAGAGTCAGAGCAAGGGATAGATAGGGACAGACAGACAGGAACGGAGAGATATGAGAAGCATCAATCATTAGTTTTTCGTTGTTCATTGATTGCTTTCTCGCATGTGCCTTGACCGTGGGGCTACAGCAGACCAAGTAACCCCTTGCTTGAGCCAGTGACCTTGGGTCCAAGCTGGTGAGCTTTTGCTCAAACCAGATGAGCCCGCACTCAAGCTGGCGACCTCAGGGTCTCGAACCTGAGTCCTCCACATCCCAGTCCGACGCTCTATCTATAATACTTACTGTGCCACCGTCCGGTCAAGCAGTTATGGCACTTTAGTTGTTCATTGCCTGTCATATGTGCCTTGACTGGGAACCTCCAGCCAAGCCAGTGACCCCTTGATCAAACTAGAGACCTTGGGCTCAAGCTAGCAACCATGGGATCGTGTCAATGATCCCATACTCAAGCCAGTGACCTCACCTTCTAGCTGGTGAGCTTGCATTCAAGCTGGTGACCTCAGGGTTTCAAAATTGGGACCTCAGCATCCCAGGTTGACGCTCCATCCACTGCACCAGTGGTCCCCAACCCCCGGGCCGCGGACCGGTACTGGTCCGTGGGCCATTTGGTACCGGTCTGCAGAGAAAGAATAAATAACTTACATTATTTCTGTTGTATTTATATTTAAGTCTGAACGATGTTTTATTTTTAAAAAATGACCAGATTCCCTCTGTTACATCTATCTAAGACTCACTCTTGACGCTTGTCTCGGTCACGTGATACATTTATCCATCTTACCCTAAAGGCCAGTCCATGAAAATATTTTCTTACATTAAACCAGTCCATGGCCCAAAAAAGGTTAGGGACCACTGCACTACACCACCACCGGTCAGGCCACACACGTTTTATTCTGTAAATAATCCTTTCCTCCATTGGTCTTCAATGCCTGTTTTATTTGTTAAGTTTCTAATTATGTGATTTTGTTTCTGGGCTCTTTAGTCTGTTCAGTTGCTTGATTTATTGATTCCTTTGAAAATACCATATTTTGTTAAATACTGTGTATTTATAGAACATGCCCCCTCATCATGTTTTTCTATTTCCAAGAGGAATTGGCTGTTTGGGGCCTATTAATAAAGTAAATTTTAGGATCAGCTTGTTAACATCCACAAGTAACCTTGTTGGGATTTTAACTAGAATTATTTGAATTTTTAGATATATTCAGGAATATATGTTGGTTACAGTCTTACTTCTATATCAGTGCAAACATGCTATATTTCTATTGTTTTGTATGTCATTCATAACAATGTTTTATAATATTCGCTATAAAGGTCTTGCACATCATTCTACAGATTTTTTTCCCCTCTATGATCCTAATTACTTTTCTGCTTAATCAATAATCATTGTCTAGTTTATTTTCATTGCCGGTGTAGAGGAAAGCAGCTATCTTTTGGATGGTTATTTTAGGTCCAGACTCCTTGGCACACGCTCTTATTCATTTTATTAATTTGTTTATAGATTCTCTTGAATTTTCTAAATGATCGATTACAGCCTCTGGGAATTAGGACAGTCTTCAACCCCAGTACGTTTTGTGCCTTGTCTGGTTTTGGTAATAAGACCCCTACATGGTGCCATACGTGCCAAGTTCTGCACTAGTCGAGGGCGCATCATAGTGACGCACATTACGCACGGGCCAGGGTTTCTGGTAGATCCAAGGCTGGCGGGCTGTTTTTCATATTTTTGATTTGATAAGGACTAGGTTTCCAATGCTTTGCCCATTAATTATGATATTTTCTACAGATTTTTTTTTGTACATACACTTCATAAAGTATGTGCTCTTTTAATTTGCTTGCTAAGAATTTTATCCCTGTGAGCATTAATCTTTATCAAATATTGTTTCCATTCCCTATTGAAATAATCACATGGTTTTTTCTCTGTATCTCTTAATGTGGTAAATTGCAATACTAGATTATCTTAATGTTAAGTTCTTGTATCGGGGGTAAGCCCAACTTTATTATATTTATATGTATATATGCAAAGAGGAGGTGAAGAGAGGGTCAAGTTGGATTTGCTAAGATATTTTGATCCTTTTTGGCCTCTCTGTTCATAAGTGTAATAGACCTGCAATTTTCTTCTCACAGAAGTATTGCCTGGTATTGGTATAAATATCATACTGGTTTGATACACTGAGACCATAATGTTGCCTTAATACTCTTTGATGTCTCCATGAGAATTTATATAACCCTGGAATTCTCTGTTGCATCGATTTTTTTAAGTAGAATTCAGCTGTAAATCTGGGGTGGTACATTGTTAACTCATATTCAATTTTGGTAATGGTATTGGTTGGTTCTGGTGTCTTTGTAAAAGTTTTAGTAAGCTATGTTCTGATTGTATTTTTAAAGTTGTGCATTTGATATGAGTTTTAAAATCTATTTACCCAACTTTTTAAAAATAGCATTCTTTCACTTGTCCTTTGAATTTTTTTCCACCTATAAATGTGCCCCTTTGCCATTCTATTTTCATATTATTTACTTAGACCTTATCCTCTTTTTTCTTGACAAATCATACCAGCTTGTCTGTTTTATTACTTTTCCAAAACACTGTTGGCTTTGGTTTGTGTCTATTTTGTTTTCTATTTTACTGTCCTATGTTCTTATCTTTGTTGTTCCCTGCTCCATTTGCTTTGTTTTTATTCCATTTTATCTCACTCTAAATTTTAAGTGAATATTTATCTCATCAATTTTCATATTTTTAACACAATTTTTTTTGACAGAAGCAGTAAGTCAGAGAGAGGGACAGAGAGATAGACAGACAGGAAGGGAGAGAGATGAGAAGTATCAGTTCTTTGTTGTGGCTCCTTAGTTATGCATTGACTGTTTTCTCATATGTGCCTTGACCGGGGGGCTACAGCAGAGCGAGTGACCCCTTGTTCAAGCCAGCGACTTTGAGCTCTAACCAGCAACCTTGGGTTTCAAGCCAGCAACCTCTGGGCTCAAGCCAGTGACCATAGGGTCATGTCTGTGATCCCATGCTCAAGCCAGCAACCCCGTGCTCAAGCTGATGACCCTACGCTCAAGCTGACAACCTCAGGGTTTTGAACCTGGGTCCTCTGTGTCCCAGTTCAATGTTCTATCCACTGAGCTGCCGTCTGGTCAGGCAGCATAATTTTTTAAGAACATTTGTTTTGTTCTAATTGTGCTTTCAGCTGTATCACATAAAATGGGACGTGTAGTATTTATATTGTTCCAGTCCTTGTTCTTTCTTGGAATGTTTAAAATTATATTTTTAATTTTTATTTTTCTTAAGTGAGAAGCAGGGAGGCAGAGAGACAGACTTCAGTATGTGCCCAGAC
Organism: Saccopteryx leptura; assembly: GCF_036850995.1. Taxonomy (NCBI): domain Eukaryota; kingdom Metazoa; phylum Chordata; class Mammalia; order Chiroptera; family Emballonuridae; genus Saccopteryx; species Saccopteryx leptura. Next base: position 307,330,164 of record NC_089503.1, read on the forward strand.
TCGGTTCCACCTGGAAAATACCCTGTGGGGCGATTCTCTGCCCATCTGGGGCCATTGCTCTGTTGCTTGGCAACTGAGCTATTTTAGCACCTGAGGCAAGGCCATGGAGCCTTTCTCAGCACCCGGAGCCAACTTGTTCCAACGAAGCCATGGTTGCAGGATATGAAGAGAGAGATAGAGAAAGGGAAAAGAGAGGGGGAGGGGTGGAGAAGCAGGTGGTCGCTTCTCCTGTGTGCCCTGACTGGGAATAGAACCCAGGACATGCACACCCTGGGCCAACGCTCTCCCACTCTTCAACCATCCAGGGCTGGAATATTTAAATTTTTTATCTTAACTTGTGTTAGGTTAAAGAAATGTGATGTGTGTGCTAACAATTTTTGGAAATCTGTTGAGTCTAGTTTTATGACCTGGTCATCAATAATTTTTTAAATTTTATCTAGAAAATTAAATTTAATGGGGTGACATTAATCAGTAAGAGAACATAGGTCTCAAATAAACATTTCTATAGTATTTGAACTGTTGATTATGTTGTATACCCATCACCCAAAGTCAATTATATGCTCCAGAAGAATGTAAATTATTTAAGTTGAGAACAACGTTCTTTAGGACTCTTAGGTCGAGCTTGTTGATTATGTTGCTCAAATCATTTGTCAATTATATTGACATTCTTTTATATTCTTTTATATACTCATGTTGTTTTTTTCTGGTCTTTTCCTGTTGAATACTGATAGTGGTATATTAACATACCTGCTGCTATCCAATATAATTTTGATTTTTTCTATTTAATTTTGTGATTTGGTTCATTTTCTATCATAAATTGTGTATGTATATATGTATGTATGAATGTATACACATGAATGTAAAGCACATGTAGCTATGTAATGTGCATATAAGTTCAGCATCGTCATATTTTCCTGATGAAGTTTATTTTGTATGATCATCTAATGATGCTTTTCATCATCAAAGCTTTGGTTTTAAGGTTAATTTTTTATGCTAATATTACTATATTGTACCAGGTTTGTTTGTTTTTTTAGAATTTATTTGATATATCTTTATTCTAATTATTTTATCTGCAACATCTATTTGTCTCTAGCTTTAAGTATGTGTGTCTCTTGTAATCAATTTTCAGGTTTTAGCACAGTTTGTAAAACATATAACTGAGTGTACTCATTTGCCAAGGCTCCTGTAACAAAGTACCATAACCTGGGCAGCTTTAACCTAGAAATTCATAGTCTCGCAGTTCTGGAAATGAGAAGTCTGAGATCAACAATGTTGGCAGGCTTGGTTCCCTCTGAGGGCTGGCAGGAGGGATCTTGGTTCCCTCTGAGGGCTGGCAGGAGGGATCTTGGTTCCTCTGAGGGCTGGCAGGAGGGATCTTGGTTCCTCTGAGGGCTGGCAGGAGGGATCTTGGTTCCTCTGAGGGCTGACAGGAGGGATCTTGGTTCCCTCTGAGGGCTGGCAGGAGGGATCTTGGTTCCTCTGAGGGCTGACAGGAGGGATCTTGGTTCCCTCTGAGGGCTGGCAGGAGGGATCTTGGTTCCCTCTGAGGGCTGACAGGAGGGATCTTTGTTCCTCTGAGGGCTGACAGGAGGACTCTTGGTTCCTCTGAGGGCTGACAGGAGGGACCTCGGTTCCCTCTGAGGGCTGACAGGAGGGATCTTGGTTCCTCTGAGGGCTGGCAGGAGGGATCTTGGTTCCCTCTGAGGGCTGACAGGAGGGATCTTTGTTCCTCTGAGGGCTGACAGGAGGGACCTCGGTTCCCTCTGAGGGCTGGCAGGAGGACTCTTGGTTCCTCTGAGGGCTGGCAGGAGGGATCTTTGTTCCTCTGAGGGCTGACAGGAGGGATCTTGGTTCCCTCTGAGGGCTGGCAGGAGGGATCTTGGTTCCCTCTGAGGGCTGGCAGGAGGGATCTTGTTCCCTCTGAGGGCTGGCAGGAGGACTCTTGGTTCCTCTGAGGGCTGACAGGAGGAATCTTGGTTCCTCTGAGGGCTGGCAGGAGGGATCTTGGTTCCCTCTGAGGGCTGGCAGGAGGGATCTTGGTTCCTCTGAGGGCTGGCAGGAGGGATCTTGGTTCCCTCTGAGGGCTGACAGGAGGGATCTTGGTTCCTCTGAGGGCTGACAGGAGGGATCTTGGTTCCTCTGAGGGCTGACAGGAGGGATCTTGGTTCCCTCTGAGGGCTGACAGGAGGGATCTTGGTTCCTCTGAGGGCTGACAGGAGGGATCTTGGTTCCTCTGAGGGCTGACAGGAGGGATCTTGGTTCCTCTGAGGGCTGGCAGGAGGGATCTTGGTTCCTCTGAGGGCTGGCAGGAGGGATCTTGGTTCCTCTGAGGGCTGACAGGAGGGATCTTGGTTCCCTCTGAGGGCTGACAGGAGGGATCTTGGTTCCTCTGAGGGCTGACAGGAGGGATCTTGGTTCCTCTGAGGGCTGGCAGGAGGGATCTTGGTTCCCTCTGAGGGCTGGCAGGAGGGATCTTGGTCCCTCTGAGGGCTGACAGGAGGGATCTTGGTTCCTCTGAGGGCTGACAGGAGGGATCTTGGTTCCTCTGAGGGCTGGCAAGAGGAATCTGTTCCAGCCTCTCTCCAGCTTCTGCTTGTTCACTGACAATCTTTGGCTTTCCTTGGCTTATGTTAGTATCACCCCAACTTCTGCCTTCATCTTCACAGGTATCCTCCCTGTGTCTGTGTCTCTGTGTCCCCATTACTTTAAGGATACCAGTCCTATTGGATGGGGTCACACTGGACTCACCTGCTCCAGTGTGACCCCATCTTAACTGTTCACATCTGCAAGGACCCTGTTTCCAGGCATTCTGAGGACTAGGCATTAGGACTATAACAAATGAATTTTATAGGGATACAATTCAATCCATAATACTTAATTTTAAAAATATAATATATATATACATATATATATACATATATATGTATCATATGTATATATATACACATATACACACACACCTGTGTATATTCACTTGTATTTGATTGTTACACACAATATTGTAAATATTTTGTATATACATATGTATAATTTTATATCTACACTTTCTTTAAGAATGATGAAAAATTATATCTATCTAGAGAGCATTACTCATTAGAATGGAGGTACAAAGTGAATCTGATAGTAAGATAGGTTTAGATCAGGGGTCCCCAAACTACGGCCCACAGGCCGCATGCGGCCCCCTGAAGCCATTTATCCGGCCCCCCGCCGCACTTCCGGAAGGGGCACCTCTTTCATTGGTGGTCAGTGAGAGGAGCATAGTTCCCAATGAAATACTGGTCAGTTTGTTGATTTAAATTTACTTGTTTTTTATTTTAAATATTATATTTGTTCCTGTTTTGTTTTTTTACTTTAAAATAAGATATGTGCAGTGTGCATAGGAATTTGTTCATAGTTTTTTTTTATAGTCCGGCCCTCCAATGGTCTGGGGGACAGTGAACTGGCCCCCTGTGTAAAAAGTTTGGGGACCCTTGGTTTAGATGATATTAAGAGGGGCTTACCTGATACAATGAGGAGTCTGAATTCTAGCATGTAATTCAGCAATACCGGTTGCCATTTATTTATTTACCAAGTGGTAGGCACTGTACTGGAGTTTTTACACAGGACATAATGATTATCTACATTTTATAAATAAAATGGGCAAAGGTAGATTTATTTCCCTAAGGTCACACATTCAGTAGCACTGTTGAATGGAGTCACTTGGTGCAATCTTCCACAATCAACAAAGCCGGTAAACACTGTTCAGACAAAAGTGGAGGAATAAGACTACTTACTAGGCAGGCTATTCTGTTGACTTCCATTTGTTTTTAAGATTCTATCTGTAGCGCCACAAATGAGAGCATTCTGTCCCCTCCTCCCCACTTAGCAGCCCTGTGAGGAAGCCGAGAAAACAAAGGGAAGAACAAAAGAGGACTTGTGGGTGGTTTTACTCTTCAGGAGAAGGGAGGTCCTTAGAGGGTTCGAGCAGAGGAGTGAGATCCTTATGAATTCTAAAAGGCGGTCAAGGTCACATGGAGAATGTACTGTGGTGGTGGGTTGGGGTTAAAGCAGAGAAGCATGCAATAATGGATACTCTGTTGCCTTTATCTACAAGGGTAGAATATTTGGGCCTCCCTGGTTAGAAAGCAGAGGTGAGGAGTACTAGACTGTGAAAGACACCAGTGTTTGGAGGACCAGCTGAATAGAAGGGTGCACAGGTGACCATGATATCTCTCTGAAGAGAAAGGGCAGTGAGGGAAATCTTAGAGACATATAGGAGTGGGGGAGATATCAATGCCAGGGAGAGGGAAGTATCAGGGATACAAAGGTAAATCACAGTCCTTGTGGTTAACACTTGTATTCCCTACTTTAGAAATCCTCCAGAGGACTGGAGAAGAGAAAGGGGGTTTGCCATTTGAAAATATTCTCTGTAAATGAGAAATAATTGACAGCTTCAGATTCATGTGATACAAATGAGCTCTCATGTGACACTTGGGACAATTCTGAGAGACAAGTATTACTGGCCCCAATTTATCAATAGAACACTGAGACTCAGCAATGTTAGCTAACTTTTTTTAAAGCCAGCCAGTAGCAACAGGCAGAAATGGAATTTAGACAGAGTTTCATGGCCCTAAAATGTGTGCTTTCTGAGGACACCTGGCTGGGGAGGAAACTTTGTTGTCATCAAGACGAGCATCATCCTGCCCTGGGTTGGAACTCAGAGGGGAGCCTGAGAAAAAACGCAGCAACAGCCCCACCAGAGACGTTTTGGAGGTGGTTTCCACTTCCTCTCAGGTTTTGAAATGTGTCACCCGAGGATAACACTTACTGGTCATGGACACAGTGCCTCTTCCCAGAATTCAAGTTCAGTTCTAATTCTGGAGCCTCTTCTTCTCTCCCAGGCAATAGAAACTAGTGCTCCTGAGGGTGCCCTGGTCTATTTTTATCCACATGCCCCAGGGACCCATGTGATCCTGAACCCTCCCGTGCCCTTGCTGCATCCTAATGGTGGGACCTGTTGATACCACGCTGGAAGTGATGCCCTTAGGGGCCATCCCCAGGCGCCGTCAGGCAGCTCTGCCCTGGAGCAGGCAACGCTGAGGCAGGACCATGGACAACACTTCCTTTGCGTGTTCACTCCTTTCCCTCACAGCAGACCCTGTGTGTGTGCGTGCGCGCGCACACGCGCACCCACTTCTTTTTTTTTATTATTGATTTTAATTTATTGTATTTACATAGATTCAAGTGTCCCACCAAATATATCCCCCACCCCCGTGTTCCCCTCAACATACCCTTTGTCCCCCTCCCCCCAATGCCCTCCCCCCTTCCCTCCAGGATTTGCTTTCCTGCTCTCTATAATGCTGTGTGATGTATATATAATTTCACCAATCTCTTTCCCTTCTCTGATCCCATCCTCTCATCCCCTTTCCCTCTGTCCGCTTTTCCTCTGGTCCCTTTGATCCCGCCTCTGCCTCTATTCTGTTCCTCAGTTCTCATTGTTCATTTGATTCCTCAAATGAGTGAGGTCATATGATATTATTCTTTTTCTACCTGGCTTATTTCACTTAGCATAATAGTTTCCAGGTCCATCCATGTTGTCGCAAAAGGTAAGATTTCCTTCTTTTTCATGACCACGTAGTATTCCATTGTGTATATGTACCGTGGCTTTTTAATCCACTTGTCCACTGATGGACACTTGGGCTGTTTCTAGATCTTGGCTATTGTGAACAATGCTGCCATAAACATGAGAGTGCATTTCTTCTTTTAAATCAGTGATTTGATACTCTTAGGATATATTCCTAAAAGTGGGATGGCTGGGTCAAAAGGCAGCTTCATTTTTAATTTTTTGAGGAATCTCCATACTGTTTTCCACAGTGGCTGCATCAGTCTGCATTCCCACCAGCAGTGCAGGAGGGTTCCCTTTTCTCCACATCTTCACCAGCATTTATTATGTGTTGTTTTGTTAATGAGCACCATTCTGACTGGTGTGAGGTGGTATCTCCTTGCAGCTTTAATTTGCATTTCTGTAATGATTAGTGATGTTGAACATTTTTTCATATGCCTATTGGCCATCTGTATGTTCTCTTTGGAGAAGTGTCTATTCATTTCTTTTGCACATTTTTTGTTTGGATTGTTTATCTTCCTGGTGTTGAGTTTTACAAGTTCTTTATAAATTTGGTTATTAACCCCTTATCAGATGTATTGTCAAAATTGTTCTCGCATTGTGTGGTTTGTCTTTTTATTTTGTTCATATTGTTTTTAGCTGTGCAAAATCTTTTTAGTTTTATACAGTCCCATTTGTTCATCCTGTCCTTTATTTCACTTGCCCGTGGAGATAAATCAGCAAATATATTGCTATAAGAGATGTCAGAGAGCTTACTGCCTATGTTTTCTTCTAAGATGATTATGGTTTCATGACTTACATTTAAGTCTTTTATCCATTTTGAGTTTATTTTTGTGAATGGTGTAAGTTGGTGGTCTAGTTTCATTTTTTGCCGGTAGCTGTCCAATTTTCCCAACACCATTTGTTGAAGAGGCTGTCTTTACTCCAATGTATGCTCTTACCTCCTTTGTCAAATATCCATTGTCCATAAAGGTGTGGGTTTATTTCTGGGTTCTCTGTTCTGTTCCATTGATCTATGTGCCTGTTCTTATGCCAGTACCAAGCTGTTTTGAGTACAATGGCCTTGTAGTAAAACTTGATATCAGGAATTGTGATAACACCCACTTTATTCTTCTTTTTCAAGATTGCTGAGGCTATTTGTGTTCTTTTTTGGTTCCATATGAATTTTTGGAATATTTGTTCTATATCTTTGAAGTATGTCATTGGTATTTTAATAGAAATTGCATTGAATTTATAAATTGATTTGGGTAATATAGACATTTTAATGATGTTTATTCTTCCTATCCATGAGCACGGTATATGCTTCCACTTGTTTGTATCTTCCTTGATTTCTTTTATCAACGTTTTATAATTTTCCGAGTACAAGTCTTTAACCTCCTTGGTTAAATTTACTCCTAGGTACTTTATTTTTTTGTTGTTGTAATAGTAAAGGGGATTGTTTTCTTAATTTCTCTTTCAGAGAATTCATTGGTGTATTAAAATGCCTCTGATTTCTGAATATTAATTTTATATCCTGCCACCTTGCTGAATTCATTTATCAGATCCAGTAGTTTTTTGACTGAGACTTTAGGGTTTTCTATGTACAGTATCATATCATCAGCAAATAATGATAGTTTACTCCTTCTTTTCCAATTTGGATGCCTTTTATCTCTTCTTCTTGTCTGATTGCTGTGGCTAGGACTTCCAGAACTATGTTGAATAAGAGTGGTAAAAAGGGGCACCCCTGCCTTGTTCCTGAGCTTAAGGTATTGCTTTTAATTTTTGCCCATTGAGTATGATGTTGGCTGTGGGTTTGTCATAGATGACCTTTATCATGTTGAGGTGTGTTCCCTGTATTCCCACTTTGCTGAGAGTTTTGATCATGAATGGGTGCTGGATTTTATCAAATGCTTTTTCTGCATCTGTTGATATTATCATGTGATTTTTCACCTTCCTTTTGTTTATATAATGAGTCACATTTATTGATTTGCAAATACTGTACCAGTCTTTCCTCTCCAGAATAAATTCCACTTGATCATGATGTATGATTTTTTTCATGAATTTTGGATCCGGTTTGCTAATATTTTGTTGAGAATTTTAGCATCTAAATTCATCAGGGATATTGGCCTATAATTCTCTTTCTTTGTGTTGTCTTTGCCTGGTTTTGGAATGAAAATTATGCCGCTTCATAAAAGGGGCTTGGAAATCTTCCCTCCTCTTGAATTTTTTGAAATAGGTTGAGAAGGATAGGAGTTAGTTCTCTTTGAATATTTGGTACAATTTGCCTGTGAGGCCATCTGGTCCAGGGCTTTTGTTTGTTGAAAGTTTTTTGATAACTGTTTTGATCCCATTTGTTGTAATCAGTCTGTTTAGGTTTTCTGATTCTTCCAGATTGATTTTTGAAAGATTATATGTTTCAAGGAATTTGTCCATTTCACCTAGGTTGTCTAATTTTGGGGCATACAGTTCTTTGTAGTATTTTCTTACAATCTTTTGTATTTCTGTTGTGTCCGTTGTTACTTCTCCACCCTCATTTCTAATTTTATTTGAGTCCTTTCTCTTTTTTTCTTGGTGAGTTTCGCTAAGGGTTCATTGATCTTGTTTATGTTTTCAAAGAACCAGCTCTTGGTTTTATTGATCCTCTGTATTGCTCTTTGAGCCTCTATGTCATTTATTTCCGCTCTGATCTTTATTATTTCCTTCCTTCTATTTATTCTGTTTTTTACTTGCTGTTTTCTAGTTCTTTTAGATGCAGGGTTAAGTTGTTTATCTCAGCTTTTTCTTCTTAAGGTATGCCTGTAATGCTATGAACTTCCCTCTCAGGACTGTTTTTGCTGTGTCCCAAAAATATGAGTTATTGTATGTTCATTTTCTTTTGTTTCAAGGAAATATTTTATTTCTTCTTTGATCTCATTGTTAACTCACTTGTTATTTAATAACATGCTATTTAGTTTCCAAGTGTTTGAATGTTTTTCAGTTTTTCTATTGTAGTTCACTTCTAGTTTCATGCCATTATGATCAGAGAAGATGCTTGATATGATTTCAATCTTCTTAAATTTATTGAGACTCATTTTGTGTCCTAACGTGTGGTCTATCCTAGAGAATGTACCATGAGCACTTGAAAAGAATGTATATTCTGCTGCTTTAAGGTGAAAGGTTCTGAAGATATCTATTAAATCCAGTTGATCTAGTGCAGGGGTAGTCAACCTTTTTATACCTACCGCCCACTTTTGTATCTCTGTTAGTAGTAAAATTTTCTAACCACCCACCGGTTCCACAGTAATGGTGATTTATGAAGTAAGGAAGTAAGTTTACTTCATAAAATTTATAAAGCAGAGTTACAGCAAGTTAAAGTATAAAATAGTAATTACTTACCAAGTACTTTATGTCAAATTTTCACTAAGTTTGGCAGAATAAATCTTTATAAAACAACTTACTATAGTTAAATCTATATTTTTGTTTATACTTTGATTGCTCTGTCACCGCCCACCATGAAAGCTGGAATGCCCACTAGTGGGTGGTACAGAGCAGGTTGACTACCACTGATCTAGTGTGTCCTTTAATGCTGCTTTTTCTTTGTTAATTTTCTTTCTTGAGGATCTATCCAGTATTGTTAGTGAGGTATTGAAATTCCCTACTATTATAGTATTGCTGTTGATTATAGTATCACCTTTATGTCCATCAAAATCTGCTTTATATATTTAGGTGCTCCTATATTAGGTGTATAGATATTTATAATGGCTATATCTTCCTGTTGGATTGCTGCTCCCTTTATCATTATATAGTGACCTTCTTTATCCCTTACTATAGCCTTTGTTTAAAAGTCTATTTTGTCAGATATAAGTAATGCTACCCCAGCTTTTTTTTTTCATTTCCATTTGCATGAAATATTTTTTCCATACCTTTACTTTCAGTCTATGTGTATCTTTTGTTTTGAGGTGGGTCTCTTGTAGACAGTATATGTATGGGTCCTGTTTTTTTATCCATGCAGCGACCCTATGTCTTTTGATTGTAGCATTTAATCCATTTACATTTAAGGTTATTATTTATATGCAGTTATTTATTGCTATTTTATTATTTAAATCTACATTCCTCTTTTACTAGATTTTTTTCCCCTTTGTTCTGTTTACAACAGGCCCCTTAACATTTCTTGCAGCATTGGTTTGGTTGTAATGAATTCTTAGAGTTTGGGTTTTTTTTGTCTGTGAAGCTTTTTATTTCTCCTTCAATTTTAAATGATAGCCTTGCTGGATAAAGAAGTCTTGGTTGTAGGCTCTTGTTTTACATTACTTTAAATATTTCTTGCCATTCCCTTCTGGCCTCAAGTGTTTCTGTTGAGAAGTCGGATGTCATCCTTATGGGGGCTCCTTTGTAGGTGATTGACTGCATTTCTTTTGCAGGTTTTAGTATTCTTTCTTTATCTCTTAGCTTTGATATTTTAATTATGTTGTGTCTTGGTGTGGGTCTCTTTGGGTTCCTCTTTAATGGGATTCTCTGGGCTTCTTGAACTTGTGTGACTTTTACCTTCATCAATTTAGGGAAATTTCAGCTATGATTTCTTCAATCAGGTCCTCTATCCCTTGTTCTTTCTCTTCTCCTTCAGGAACCCCTATTTTGCAGATGTTGTTTTTCTTCATGTTGTCACAGAGTTCTCTTAGAGTTTCCTCAGACTTTTTGAGCCTCTTTACTTTTTGCTGTTCTACTTCTGTGCTTTCCCTTATCTTGTCCTTTAAATCACTTATTCGATCCTCTGTTTCATCTAGCCTACTTTTAATTCCTTCTAGTGTAGTCTTCATTTCTGATAGTGTGTTTGTCATATCTGTCTGATTCTTTTTTATGATTTCAATGACCTTTTTGATGCTTGTTATCTCTGTTTAGGTCAGGGGTCCCCAAACTACAGCCCACTGGCTGCATGCGGCCCCCTGAGGCCATTTATCTGCCTCCCCTGCAGCACTTCTGGAAGGGGCACCTCTTTCATTGGTGGTCAGCGAGAGGAGCATATTTCCCATTGAAATACTAGTCAGTTTGTTGATTTAAATTTACTTGTTCTTTATTTTAAATATTGTATTTGTTCCCGTTTTGTTTTTTTACTTTAAAATAAGATATGTGCAGTGTACATAGAGATTTGTTCATAGTTGTTTTTTTTTATAGTCCGGCCCTCCAACGGTCTGAGGGGCAGTGAACTGGCCCCCTATGTAAAAAGTTTGGGGACCCCTGGTTTAGATTCTCGTTGTGTCCATCTATTGTTGCTCTAAGATTCGTGAGCACCCTAACAATCATTATTCTAAACTCTGCATCCAGTATCTTGGTTATTTCCTTCTCATTCAGTTCTTTTTCTGGTGATTTATCTTGTTGACTCATTTGAATTGGATTTCTCTGTCTTCCCATTTTGTTTCTTTAGAGACTTCTTCTTTGGATGTGCTGTTTGTGTAGCTAGCTGAGTATAGGGTTGGTGTTGTCTGCCTTCAGCTTTCAGTTGTGTTGTTTCTAGATCTTCTTGGGTTGGCTTTAGCTGCTTGTAATCCACTGTGGGCTACTTGTCTGCTGCTACTGCTCTTTTTGCTGTTTGTGACAGTGTTTTCTATGCCTTAGCTGGGTCAGGTGTGAGGAGCCTTTCCTTAAGATACCACTCTAACTAGGATTGTTAGGTCCTGAGCTGATGCTCTCTGTATCTGGCCGCTAAATGTACTAGCCCTGGACCTTCCTGGCCAGAACCTGGCACAGACCAGTGAGGGTCACTGCTTATGACTGGCCCTTAGCAACCTTCTTAAAGCTACAGGAGATCCAGAATTTTTGGCTGCCTCTGCTGAGCCCGGATGCCATCAGCTGCACTCCTAGGCTGGCTTTTATCTACTCTTGGCCAGTGTGTGTGGTCTCTCTGTCCCCAAGGTGTGGTCTTTCCACCCCCACCCCCACCGCTTCTGCCACCTCCTCGGGCACTTGGGCACCAGCACTGCTGGGTGTGTGGGCTAGCGGCCGCAGTTTGGGCTGCCCCATAGGTGTGGGGGATTCCTCATCTTGTGGGACCCTGCCCCCTGTGGGCATGTGGGATGCCTCTCCAGGCTCTGCCCCTCACTGCTGCTGTACAGGCTGCCAGCCTTTGCCCCCTGCCTTTGTGCCAGCCAAGCGCCATAGCCGCCATCACAGCCAGGCCTTTCTACCCTTCAGAGGGTACTCAGTATTTTGAGGGGGGCAGTGTAGCCCAGACCTCAGCACTCAAAACTTGTGTCCCTAAAGTGTCCCCTGCTTCTAAGCATCTCCGTGCACTGACTGGAGCAAGAGAGCCTCTGGTGGGTGGGATAATTGCTTCCCTTTGCTAGCTTGGTTCTCCCAGGAAACATGGTCACTTTAGGTTTGGGGAGTGACCCAGTACAGGGGTCAGGGTGGCTGTCCTTCACAGTCTCTCCCTGTGCCCTCGAGACCATACTCTCCTCTCGCTACTCCAGTCTTCTTGGCACCCCTTGCTTCCGGAGCCCCAAGTAAGTGGCTGTGAATGAGGTTTTCTGCAGGGTCTCTTTAAGACAGAGTCTGAGAGTTCTGTCTCCCTCTCACAAAGAGTAACCCGGCTCTTCTTTCAGCTAAATACTGTTCATGTGCCCCCAGGTTCCGGTCCTGGGGCTGAGGACCCACAGCTCTCCAGGCAACCCACCCCCTCGTGAAAGACACTCCAGGCTTCCTCTCACTCCTAGGAGTGAGCAGCCCTTTCCATGTCTCTGCCTTTCCTACCATTCTCAGTGTGGCTTCTTTGGTGATACTTGGTTATAATTCCTCTTAGTTTAGTCCAAAGTTGGTTTTTCAAGATGATGGTTCCTAAGTTAAGTTGTAATCCACTTTGGTTCTTGGAGGTGGGAATTGTAACGTCCGCCTACTCCATCGCCATCCCCCCCCCACACACACACACACTTCTTTAGATAAAAATATCCAACCATCTCCTCTTTTGCCTCTGTTTGTTCTAAAACTCAGCATTCACCATCTGTGCCTGAAGAGAGGAATCAGACTGGAATTAAGAATTTCATGGTTCCAGAGAATAAGGCAAGAGAACACTCAAGGCAGGAAGGTATGGGGGGAAAAGTCTAAAAGAGAGACAGAGACAAGACAGATGCCATCAGCTGATGCTATAAATAAAGCAAGGGAGATGTAAGGTCACACACAACATCTCTCAGTCCCTGCCAACAGGACAGGTTCAATTTACACTGACTGAGTTCCTGCTCTGCATTAGGTGTGGGGTACCAAGCTTTTCTTCTACCTTTTCCCATTCCATTATCATGCAGATCTGGAGAGGTGCTCATTCTTAGCTGCATCTTACAGATGAGAAAATTCACCTGGCCCAAAGGCAAGGTGTTCAACTTTGTTCAGCTCTAAGGATCATAGACAGGGTTCTAACCCAAATCCTTCTGATTTCCAAGTCCAGGATTCTTTCCACCACATGAACCTGTTGCTTTTTCCAAGTGGCTGGGAAATGAAAATGAATAGAAGGAAATTGAGCTCCCATGGAAGAAAAAAGGCGCAGACAGGTGGTTGAGTCATGCTCGCTTATCTGTGTTGACCTTGACACTAGATCTGGCCCTGCGCCCTCATTAGCCATCCCTACTTGGTGCTTTTGCTCATTCTCCCCAGTGTCAGACTCTGAAATTGCTCCCACAGACTCTGTTCTGCTTTCTTTCAGGGCCCCTCTACAGTTTACCAAGGCCCTTGTCATTCAGTTCCATTCATTAAGTAAACATTCGCTGTCAACAACATGCTGACCACTGAGACACCAAGGGACACAATATGGTTACACCTTAGAAGGAAAAAGGGGCAAGAAATGAGATCAGATCTAGAGTTTAGTGTCTCCATCTGGTTTGGTTGCCAGGCACATAATGGAGAGGTAAATATTTGTTGAGTAGATGCTAAGTCTGAGGCATTGTTCTGTTTACTAGGGATATGGCCAAGAATAGTAAAATACCTGTTCTACATAGAGTTTATAACCTAGTGGGGGGAGTCATACAATGAACAAGTAAACCATACTCTGTCACTTGGCAAGAAGTGCAATGGTAGAAAATAAACAGGTGACAGAGTGTGCAGCTGGAGTCATTACCTTAGGCTATTTGCAGAAGACTTCCATGGGAAATGGCTTGTGCACAGAGAGCTAAATGAGGAGAGAGTAAACTATATGAGCACCTGGAGGAAGAGTGTCCTGGTGGAGGAAATAGTCAGTGCCCAGGCCCTGTTTGGATGCATGCTTCATGTTTGCAAGGAAGGGCCAAGAGCCTCATGTGGGTTGAGCTCAGTGAGAGAGCTGAGGAGTATTGGCATTGACATCAGAGAGGTAGCAGAGAGCCAAAATAATTTTGTGACTGAAGCCAATTTTAAAAGGTTTGGGTTTTTTTTTTTAATTTTTTTTATTTTTCTGAAGCTGGAAACGGGGAGAGACAGTCAGACAGACTCCCGCATGTGCCCGACTGGGATCCACCTGGCACACCCACCAGGGGCGACGCTCTGCCCACCAGGAGGCAATGCTCTGCCCCTCCGGGGCGTCGCTCTGCCGCGACCAGAGCCACTCCAGCACCTGGGGCAGAGGCCAAGGAGCCATCCCCAGCGCCCGGGCCATCCTTGCTCCAATGGAGCCTTTGCTGTGGAGGGGAAGAGAGAGACAGAGAGGAAGGAGGGGGGTAGGGGTGGAGAAGCAAATGGGCACTTCTCCTATGTGCCCTGGCCGGGAATCGAACCCGGGTCCCCCGCACGCCAGGCCGACGCTCTACCGCTGAGCCAACTGGCCAGGGCCAGGTTTGGGGTTTTAATGAGTAATGTGGGAAGCCATTGGAGGGTCTTGAACAGAGAAGCAAGATATTCTGACAGCTTTTTAAAGGATGTCTGCAGTGGTTGTACAGAGACCAGTCGGGAGCAATGTCGGAAGTGGGGGGACCAATAGGGAGGCAGATGCCATATTCCAGAGGGGAGGTGACAATGCCTCGGGCCAGGGTCATATCAGTAGGAGTGCTGGAAAAGGTTTGGATTATGGATATATTCTGAAGTTAGAGCTAACTGAATTTGCAGACAGATTGGCTATGGGTATGACATGAAGGATAAGAAATGACTCCAACATTTTTGGTCTGAGCAGCTGGAATAATGGAGCCGCCAGTCCCTGAGGTGCTGAGACTGGCCGTGAAAATCAGGAGTTCAGTGTGGGGCATCTTCACCATGGGACATCTACTAAGCAAACAAGTAGGAAGGCTGAACAGGTTTGGCTACATGAGTCTGGAAAGGGAAGCGGTCTAAGGTCGAGTTAGAGCTGGGAATATGTGATGCTGGGAAGCATCAGCTATCGTCATGAAATGTACTGAGCCCACCCAGGAAGTGGTTGCTGTTAGGGAAGAGGCCAAGTCCTGCAGACTCTGCATTTCATCACTAAAAGGTTGGAAGAAGCCAGCAAAAGGACATTCAGAATAACTGGTGAGCGGCCAGAGATGTACAGGAACCAAAGGAAAATGTGCTCCCAAAAGGAAGACATTTCCACCAGTACACTGAACTGACCTGTTCTAGCATCCCAGAGACTGGAGCCCGTGGTGAGGTGAGGACAGCACTCTTGGCATGAGTGTTGGTGTCTCCAGGGTTGAAACAGGCCTCTGTCTCCACATGGCTTTTTAGAAAACCAATGACATGGCAAAAGAGGGCAAGAGCAAAGCCCAGAAAGAATTTGAGTTGACAGTGGACAGGGAACCCATGTGTGACTTCCTTTCAAGAACACCTAAAATAATTAGGGATGAGCTTAAAGGAATCCATTTGTAGTAATCAAGCCACTGGGGACTTAATTTGGGAGTAAAAATAGAAATGTGATGAATCCCCAACATTGTAAATAGAAATTTGATTACAAAAAGTGTTTAAATTTTCTGCATAGTAAAAAAAAAAAGAAAAGAAAAAGAAAAAGAAAGAAAAACAACATAGAGAATGTCAAAAGAAAGCAGCCTGTAAAAAAGCTTGCAAACCTATGAATGTAAAGGGTTAATTTCCTTTACCATCACAAAAGCTCTACACAGGAAAAGGACCAACAACCAGTTTGAAAAATGAGCAAGGATAGCAACATAAAGCTATAGAAAAAAATATAAATGGTCAATCAATGAGAGGAATGCTAAATCTCATTTGTAACTCAAAAATGCTAATTTAAACAATGAGATATCATTTGTCACCTTTCAAATGGACAAATAGTAAAAGAATTGATACTATGCACTTTTGTCAAGGGTACAGGGAAGCAAAAACTCTCACACATAGTTGGTGGATGTGTATATTGATGTATTTTAAATGGAGAGTAATTTGTCAATATCAATCAAAATGTGAAATACATTTTTAATTTTAGAATTGTTTTATATTTATGGAAAAATCAAGACAGGAATACAGAGGGTCCCCATGCATTCCTCCTCCAGTATCCACTATTATTAACATCTCACATTACCATGGTATAATTGTCACAATTAATGAACCAATAACGTTACATTATTATTCACTGCAGTCATTACTTCACTCAGATCTCCTTAGTTCTTATCTATCGCGCCTCTTCTGGTCCAGCATTCACCCGGGGCACCACATTATATTGAGTCATCCTGCCTCCCCAGGCTTCTCATGGCTGTGAAGTTTCTCAGATGTCTTACTTGTGATGACATTGTCAGTTTTCAAGAGTACCAGTCAGGTAAACTGTCCTTCAATTGTGATTTTTGAATATTTTTGTTCTTGGGAGGAAGACCAAAGTGGTAGAATGCCATTCTCATCACATCACATCAAGGGTGCATGCTATCATCCTAAGTTCTCACTGTTGATGTTAAATTAACCTTGACCACCTGCTAAAGGTGGTGTTTGCTAGGTTTTTCCTCTGTGTTCTCTTTTTTCTCCTTTCTTGGAAGGAATTTACTATGTACAGACACCCTTAAGGAGTGAAGCGGAGGCTCCAACCTCTTGACAGTGGCTTAGCTGCATAAATTATTTGGAGTTTTTCTGCATGGGAGATTTGTCTCTTCTCCGTTTTTTTATTTAATAATTTATTTACGTCAGTAAGGGTAGTTTTATATCCATGAATGTGGATAGTTCATAAATCTTTATTTTATATGTCGAGTTACAATCCAATACTACTACAGGTATTGATCGACCTACGACCTATGCAACTTATGACAATTCGACTTTACGACCACAATCGCTAGCCACGACTGCTCCGCATTGCCTAGCTGGCCATACGACAGTGCAGACCAGCTTCCGGCAGCACTACCATCTCCGCGTGCACCATTTCAACTGTTATCCCAGACTCGGTACAGCAATTTGTGTTTTGTGTCTTGAATATTTTTTATCAAACCCCTCCCAAGATGTCTACCAAGAGGAAATTGTCTTTGCAAATATTAAACCAGTTATACTGGTAATACAGTGTTTTACTTAAACCTGACAAATGTAAAAATAAGAAACAAAATGGTATAGAGATGATACAAATGGCACAAAATGAACAAAGAAAATTATGATATATAAAAATAATGAAGGAAAGTTATGATAAAATATGACTTAAAGATTTTTATAACATCATTTCACAGTACTGTACATATAGCCTACTCAACTTATGACCAAATCGTGTTACAACTGGTCTGTCAGAACCAATCGTGGTCGTAAGTTGAGCACTAGCTGTATATTGTGTTGCTCAAGTTGTTTCAGCTTTGCTTTTGTGAGCTCTCTTAATTGGTTCCTCTGTCCTTTTGACATACCCAATCATTGCATTTTAAAAACAAAACACAGCAGAAAACACTTTCACATTGTCTGGAACCACAAGATGAGCTCCAGGCTCATCTCGTAAAATCACTGCCCTGGTCCCAAAATCAACCCTTTCTCCAAGAAGCCTGGTTCCTTTGATTAGAAAACGTAATTAGAGACCAAGGTACAGGTACAAGATTTCTGTTGCTACTCATGTGTCTCTGCCTCCAGGTTCTGTTGGCTAACAGAATGAAGAATTCTGTGTGTATATTTAGTCACTTTATATATGCATTTCACCTATAAATATTTCCCTATATGTAAACAATTGTGTCTGTATCAAAAGAAACATTAATTGATGTAGATGTCTCAATTGTAATCTATCACCACATGGATCATTCTAGCTTTGGACTCTTGCTGGTTTGTAACCTTCTACTCCAGGAGTTAACCTGGCTCCCAGAATCCACCATTCATTGACATCATTATTCAATTTCAGGGCTTTTATTTTATTTATTTATTTATTTATTTATTTATTTATTTATTTATTTATGCAAGAGAGAAACGGAGACAGAGAGACAGAGACAGACAGGAAAGGGAGAGAGATAAGAAGCTTCAACTCATAGTTGCATCACTTTAGTTGTTCATTGATTGTTTTCCATATGTGCCTTGACCAGAAGGCTTCAGCCAAGCCAGTAACACCTTGCTCAAGCCAGTGACCTTGGGCTCAAGCCAGCAAACATGGGGTCATGTCTGTGATCCCATGCTCAAGCCAGCAACCCTGTGCTCAAGCTGGATGAACTGCGCTTGGGGGTTTCAAACCTGGGTCCTCAGGTTGACGCTCTGTGCACTGTGCCACCACCTGGTTGGGCTGTTCAATTTCAGTTTATATGGGCACTGGTTTCAGAATTGTTAACCTGTATCTTCTGAGGAGACAACTACCAGCCAGAGTAGAGGACTTATGTGCATTTTATTTTGCCTTTAGTCGTACAGACTCCATTTATTGCCAAAGTTACTTAGGTTGGCACTTCCTTCAGAGAGGGTGTTGCATACATTTGGAATAGAGTTAAATTATTTCTGTCACATTCTGCATTCCATCCTGGGATGTTCTGATCTACTTAATGATTTTTCAAAATTTTGTCTACATTTGACAAATGCATAGTGTCATAGTCTCACATTACAGTATCATACAAAATAGTATTACCATGCTTAATAATCCCAGTTTCTCACCTAACAATCCCCTTCCCTGACCAAAGGCCTAGTCACCACTGATCTGTTTACCACAGCCGTAGTTTTGCCTTTCCCAGAGTACTATATAAGCATCATATAGTATGTCTAGTACTTTGATACGGGCTTCCTTCACACATTTGTGTGGCTTACTGGTGCATTCATTTTTATCACCAATCTGAAAAAGCTACACAGCTTTGCATGATAATATAGAATTATTGTGATTTCATCATCCCAGCCAATGACATGATATTTCATTTGGACCTTGTACCATTTCATTTTATAATTTTCAGCTATGGTGATCATCAAAGCCGAGTATCAAAATACACTGGATTTTGAGCCAGATCTTTAAATTGTTAAATCACACTGTGATCAACAATGATTTTCAAAAGTAGTAAAGTGTATTTAGTTGCATTGTCTTCATGAAAATATTATAAATATTGAGGTGTTTTAGTGAAGGAAACAAGATGTTTGTGGTTATCATGTAGAATAAAATTATTATAAATAAATGTATCTTTAATTCCTCTCCCCCTTCTTTTTATAATTTTGTAAAGAATAGATATATTTTAATACAATAATACACATGTGTAATTTAAAAATAAATGATGCAGGTTGTGGGAGTATACTCAAATTTTTTACCTACTTTGGAGATGTGGGGTCAAAAAAGAGTTTGTAGGCTCCTGGTTCAGCGGGTGAACCACCGCAGGAAGTAAACGGGTTCATTGCCAAGGCTGATTGCAAAGGCATGGGACGAGGGGCCTGAGGAGTCCAAAAAATGGGGGCACTTTTGCTTTTGCTTTGGGGACTCTCAGCGACATTATCATGTAGTTTTTATTTACTTTGTATTTTAAGTACAAAATGTTTGTGGGCCTCCAGAAAAACACATTTATGTAACAATTAGAAAATGCCCACATTTTGGAATCAATGCCCCTTTCCTGGAAATAGTTTCCTAAACTTTGTAACACAATCACTTAATGAAAAATTAATATCTATCAAGGGGATGAAAATTCTCTCAGTCATGCCTTCTTGGCTGGCCCAGGCTTCTCTGCCACAGGCTTCACCATTTAGTCCTGTTTCTTACCTTCTCGTTTTTTGTTTTTTTTTTCTCATCACCCCAGAACTAAGTTGGAAAACCTTTGGCATCTCTCTTGCATCTATGTGAGGGGAAGATAAGGTACTAGCCAGCCGCTATCTTATTCTAGACAGGAAAGAACAATAAATGAGAAAATGGTATCTGTGTGTGGAAGAGCGATGAATCATTTTTTCCTTACCCATGGAGAAGGTTGTACGGTGCTACGATCATGGATTGTTAGCCCAGCAAGAGACCTTAAAAATCATCTAATCCAACCCCCTTGTTTTATAGATGAGGAAATCGAGTCTTTAGTGACTTAGTCATATAGAATCATCAGTATGAGTAGCTATCACATAGAGATACCAGTGTCTAATACAAGGGTCCCCAAACTTTTTACACAGGGGGCAGTTCACTGTCCCTCAGACTGTTGGAGGGCCACACTATAAAAAAAAAAGCTATGAACAAATCCCTATGCACACTGCACATATCTTATTTTAAAGTAAAAAAACAAAACGGGAACAAATACAATATTTAAAATAAAGAACAAGTAAATTTAAATCGACAAACTGACCAGTATTTCAATGGGAACTATGGGCCTGCTTTTGGCTAATAAGATGGTCAATGTCCGGTTTCATATTTGTCACTGCTAGCCGTAACAAGTGATATGACGTGCTTCCGGAGCCGTGATGCGTGCATCCTGCGTCATCAGAAGTAGTACTGTGCGTGAGCGACTACCACATACAGTACTCCAGGAGCATCCGCATCCTGTGCTCCTCTCACTGACCACCAATGAAAGAGGTGCCCCTTCTGGAAGTGCAGCGGGGGCCGGATAAATGGCCTCAGGGGGTCACATGTGGCACGCGGACCATAGTTTGGGGACCCCTGGTCTAATACCTTCATTTGCAACTGAAGAAACTGAGCCTAAGAAAGTGAAAGGACTTCTCTAAAAGTACAGCGTGCAACAGAATTCAAGAGAAGATCTAGGTGTCTGGACTCTCAGCATCCTACGCTGGGTGGTCAGCAGCCTAAGTCAGTGAAGATTGCTCAGCCTGAAGACAAAGGTTGAGAAGAGGTACAATGGTGAAATGCAGTAGGTCATACATAAAGTCTGAATCCAGGCTTCCTTGCTGTGTGATGAAGAATTTGCTGGCCTTTTCCTCCATTCCTGGAAGATAACTTCTAAATCCTTGGAATTTCTTGAGTACTCAGAGGCTATTTGATATTCATGGCGTGGCCTTGGGACCACACCTGATAGTATATATGGTCACAGTGATTGATGGTGGGCCCCTACATAGTTTATGCTAATGAGTTGGCTCAGCAGGGGCCCTGACCATGTCAGAAGGACCAACCACATGCATGATGAGAGAGTTGGGGCTGTGTCATGTGCTGTTTAGCTCAACCTCCAGGAGAACAGCTAGAAATCGAGTTCAACTGCTTGGCCAATGATTCAATCAATCATGCCACATAATGAAACCCCAAGAAAAAGCTCTAGTGAGTTTCTCTGGTTGACAGTGCTCTACAGTGTACCAGGGGGACCACATCCTTGGGGATGACAGAAGTTTTGCTTCTGGAACCCTCCCAGACCTAGCCTTATGCTTCTCTCCTTTTGTATCCTTTTGCTATAATAACACTTAAAATAAATATAGCACCCTGGCCAGTTGGCTCAGTGGTAGAGTGTCGGCCTGGCATGCAGGAGTCCCAGGTTTGATTCCCGACCAGGGCACACAGGAGAAGCACCCATCTGCTTCTCCACCCCTCCCCCTCTCCTTCTTCTCTGTCTCTCTCTTTCTCTCCCGCAGCCAAGGCTCCATTGGAGCAAAGTTGGCCCGGGCACTGAGGATGGCTCCATGGCCTCTGCCTCAGGCGCTAGAATGGCTCTGGTTGCAACAGAGCAACGCCCCAGATGGGCAGAGCATCGCACCCTGGTGGCATGCCGGGTGGATCCCAGTCGGGCGCGTGTGGGAGTCTGTTTGACTGCCTCCCTGTTTCCAACTTCAGAAAAAAATACAAAAAAATTAAATAAATAAATAAATATAGCATTTTTATTTATTATAAAAAATGAGTTCCCTTAATCATTCTAGTGAATTATCAAACCTGAGGATGGAGTGGGAACCCATGAGTTTGCAGACAACTGGCCAGAAGTCGGGGTGGCCTGAGCAATGTCTAGGGTGAGGGCAGTCCTGCAGAGGACTATGAACTGAGCCCGTGAAGTGTGGCCTAACTCCAGATAGTTGGTGTCAGAAGTCTTTGTATTTGTGTTCCTACGAGTCTGAAGTTGAGAGGTGAGGACAGGAATAGTGAGAAAGCAATCAAAAGCATGCCCTGCTTTATAGAAACACCCATTTTCCCCAAGCTCTGGCCCTCACCAACTCATGCCCACACCTTTCAGTACAGTTTCCCAAGGCTCCTGGCCAAGGACCCATTTGTTGTAAATGCCCAGAAACATCCTCAGTGCAGGAAAGAACACGGCTGCACTTTTTTTCTGCTGGACTAAGGTTGGTTACTTTGAAAGCAAGATAAAAATCTTTTAGTCATCTCTCACATGTAGGAAAAAAAAATCAGGCAAGAATGAAAACCACTTTCCTTCTTTTCTTGGCGAATTGCTGATCTGCTTGTTGTCAAGTAAATTCAGGGATCACTTGAATGTTGGAATAAACTGACAGCCAAGATGGCTGCCTCTCTTCCCCACCACAGAAAATTGGGCTCATTCTGCTTCCTGATTTCTCCTGGGAACAGCAGGCACTTTGGGACAGTCTTTTCTTGCATCTGCTTGGTAGCCAGGCGTGAATTCTGAAAGGCAGGGGATGGAAGGGCCAAAGAGAGGTTGGGCTGCAATGAGGATGGCAGGAAATTCCAGTCCGGTAGCAAGAACTCTGTTTTACATTTGGGAAGCAGAGGATCCCTCTTTGCTTTGCTTTGGTTGTAGTTTGCTTGCTTGTTTGTATTTTAAGCATACATCTTGTGGCCACAAGGTCCAGAAAATACAGAAAGGAAATGGGGTGGAGCCATGTCAGGCTTCTGGAAGGAAGGGAGCCTCTGACATCCTTGACCTTGCTTAGATGGACTCGCTGAGCACTTCCCGGCTGGCCAATCCCTTCCCGTATATCGTATATCGAGTACCTGGGAGTTCCCTCCCCTGCAGCCTCATCTGGCCATGGGGATGGGTTTGCTGCTCTGGTCTACTGCAGGAATGCTGGGAGAGAACCTGGACATTTGGGGGGAAGGAGGGTGATATAGGTTAGTTTTTACAGGAAACAATGGGCCAACAGGGATGATTTTTTTCCTCTCTCACAGTTAATGTGAGATGTAATCCTCTACTCTATGAAAGATAGCATGTTTGATCATTAGAAATATAGGAATTTGATTAGTTTCTAAGGGTATTTATGGAATAATTGTAATTAGTGCTTACACTGAACTGAGAAGAGGGAAGAGTAAGAATCCTCCCAGTAGGGCATAGGTGAGCAGACGAGTAATTGCCCTCTCCCATGGCAAGCGCTCTCGGAGAGAGAGGCTCAGGGCGCAGGGGAGCAGGAGTGAGTGCCCAGTCCCAGTCTGGAGACAGTGGGGAAGGCAGACAAGGAAACATCTGAACTGTAGGTCATTTGACAGCTCGGAAAGGGCAGAGGTTTTAAAGTCTATCAGATAAGGTGCAAATTGGCTTCTTCCACTCTATGACCTTGTGAAAGTCACTTACCCTTTCAGAGCCTGTATTCATTCACTGTAAGGAAAGCTCACACCCTCTCCATTGGGTTATTGTGAGGGCTGGATGAGATCCAGTCATCCAGAACAGTGCCTGGCCCACGGGGACAGCCCAGCCCGTGGTAGCTCGGTGGTGGTGATTAAGGTCAAGTTGGATCTCTCCGTTTCAATGGCGTGGCTATAGGGAGGCAGACGACTCAGATCTCTCACTTGGACAACTAGGCAGATAATGAGGACAAGCACAATTAGGTTTGGAGAAAGAAGCTGAAAAATGAGTGTGGTTAGGAATAAGTTGCCGCTGATATGCCTGTGGGATGTCAGGGAGGGAGGATGGTTAGGAAGGGAGGCCGAGCAGGGAGATGGGAGTCGCTGACTGCCCCGGGAATATCAGCACAGCTCAGCACCTCCTCTGCCCTTGTCTCTGCAATTCCCAGCCGTCCAGCAGAGGACTCGGTCTCTCCAGTGACTCAGACTGTATCTGCCTCATCTTCCTGAGCCCTTTGAGGACAGCTACTGTTGGGCATGTGCTCTTATTGGACTCAATACCTCAATCATTCGCTTTTTGTATTCTATAAATATATTGAAGTGTTTACTATATTCCAAGAGCTGATGCAGAATCTAGATAAACTACACTGAATGAAACGGTTGATTAATTTGCTCAATAAGATGACATGTATTTATGTGTTTTTAAATGTTGGGTGTCTCTATGCCCCTCCTTATTGACAGTTTAATATTCATAGAGGAGGATATTTTCCTTTCCATGTCAGCTTTTGGATGACGTTGTGGAAAAATAGCAAAAAAAGGAAGAAATAGGAAACCAGCTTAGAAGGACTCTAAGAAAGTATAAATATGTAATTCAATCTCCTTGGTTCAAAAACTATTGAATGTGTTCTCTGTACAAAGCAGCCTTATTTTTCAGAGGAAAAAAAAAAGAAGCCTAAGAGGGGTTGAGTAGACTGAAAGTGTGTGTCTCCTTAAAATCCATACAGTAAAGCCCTCCTCTGCCCCTGCACTTGGAGATGGGGGCCTCTGAGGAAGTAACTAAGGTTAAGTGAGAGCATAAGAGGGGTCCCTGATCTCATAGAACTAGTGTCCTTATAAGAAGAGACACCTGCGAGCTGACTCACTACATCCCCGCCATGCACACGCACAGAGTAAAGGCTATATGAGCACACAGCGGGAGGCATCTGTCTGCAAGTCCTGAACAGAGAAGAGAGCTCTCACCAGAAGCCAGCACCTTGATCTTGGATTCTAGCCTCCAGAACCATGAGAAATAAATGTCTGTTGTTGAAGCCACCCCATCTATGGTATTTTGTCATGGCAGTCCAAGCTGAGACAGGCGGGTCAGGTGCTTTGCCTGAGGTCTGTAACGCATGTATGAAAAGGCCAGTGCATTAGTTAGCTGTTGCTCTCTAACACACCGCTCCACAGCTCAGCCACATCAACGTTAGTCATTTATGGTTTACAGTGTATCTGCAGATGGGTTCCCGAACCTAGGCTGACCTCTGGTATGGATAAAGTTTGTTCTGTGTGGCTCTGATTCTCTTCCCGGGATCAGCATACCTTCGTGGGAAGCTCCCTCTCATGGCTCAGGCATAGGTAAAGGGGCAAGTGGAAAACTGACACGTGGCCACTTCCGTCTGTCTATTGGGCCAAGCAAGCCTTGGCACTGGAACATGCTTGCTTCTACCTCATTTTTTTGGCCAAAGTTAGTCAAAGAAATAAACCCAGAATTATCGTGGGAGGATGATGCAAAGATTCATGACAAAGGGTATGGATGCCGGAAGGGGTAGAAAATTGGGATCATTAAAGCATTCTAACACATCCAGGATTCAAATTCAGGTCTCTCTAGGTCCTATTTAGGGTAATTTTTTACAATCACGAATACTTTTATATTTTATAAAAAACACATGTGCAGACATTCTTACTCTTTGCTCTCTGCAGGACTGAATCTCAGCAAAACCAGAGTGAGGGAGAGCCCTGACCACAGCCAGCCCTCCCAGTGTCCTCTCCCTGCATCCCACCCGGAGCCTCACGTGGCCTCTTCTCCATGAGCCATGGCAAGGGCTTCTCCCACCCTCAAACCTTGTCTTCCTTCTGCTTGCTTCATCAATACCTGCTCTCAGTTTCGCTGGAAGAAGAAAGCTGATCACTAAGTTTTGCTAACTGCTTTTCCTTAAACAAATAGTTCCTGAGTATTTAATCTATATGTGGCTCTTTGCCTGGTGCTGGGGTGTTGGCCTCACAGTTCCAGTTCTCAAAGAGTATGCGCTTTGGTGGGAGATATAATGTATGCAGATAACTGTTTTCACCCCTGAGCAAAAGGTTATTGAATATAGTGCCAGGCATTGTCCTGGAAGCTGGAACACATTGATAAATATGAAATACCCACAATGTGTCCCCTGATGGAACTTAAAGTCCCTAAGGTCCTGTGGTAGACCAGAGTGTGTAGACTACCAGGAAGGAGGCAGCATTTCTGTGAGTTGAAGGGAGTGAGATGAGAAATCAGAAAAGGTTTGGAGGGTGGGAAGTAACAGTTAAGTGGGCCTGTGAAGAATGAACTGGGTGTTTATACACAATGCTGTTTCTCCAGGAAGGTGGTCAATAGCATGGACTCTGGAAATGATAGCCAGGGTCTGAGTCTTTGTCTCCATGCTTAGGGGGTGGCCATGGGCAAGTTACTTAACCTCTCTGTTCAATGATGTGCTAGTAAATGTTTAACTACCAGTTTCCCAAAAGGGAGAGAGAGAAGGAGGGAGGGAGAGAGAAAGAAAACAAGCTAGATAGCTGGCACTGCTTTGTAGCATCTGCCATTTCCGCGGTACAGGTCCTCCCACCATGGACTCCTTCTAGCTACCAGCGCGATGTCACTGAGAACCAGTGAGTAGCCCGCAGTCTTATAGTGCTCTCACCATGCCAACACCGTGAACGTACATAGCTTCAAAAGCATAGATTATAGTAACATGGAGTAAGATAATTAGGAAGCAATGAGTTTTAAATATTTATCATCTTTGTTTTAAATATACTTGATTTACGTGTCAGTTACATACAGTAGTTTGATTTGGAGCAATGGGTGTGCTGAGCAGTCAGGCAGAGAAGACGAGAGAGAAAGGGAGGTACATTTCACACAGAGAGAACCCGTGTAAGGGTCACAGTCGAGTGACCAGAGGTCAACATTTCATAGAAGCAGCCCCAAGGTGGAAAAGTGCACTTTCTAACAGAGAGGGGGCTTTATTAGAAGGGCAGGGGATGGGGTGAGAGTGAAGCAGGGGCTACATTAATGCATGCCCCTGAGGACAATGAGGTGATAGGATTTAGGGACATGAGAGTGGCTCACCTGGTCCACTCCTCCTGGTTGACAGATGTCAGGATCAGGATAAAGGAGTCAGTGATTTCACGGTCCTCGTAGAGCAGACATTTGAATCCCACTTTTCAGCCTTCTCAATGTACGTTCTGCTATCCTACGACTTAAAGGAAAAGGGGGCCCCCTTCCCTGAGTGACAGGAAGTCTGGAAGGCATTGGAGACAGAAAGTCGCGGCTGGATAAACGATTGCTCAGATTGTTTAGGAAATCACATTGATTTCCAACTGTGTATGTGGATATTGAAAGAGGAGGGGCAGAGGCTGACGAGTTCAGGGAGGACCCACAGATAGGATCATCGCACGATACTGGCAGGGTTGGGATTGGAACTGGTCCCCACAATCCCAGTCCACACCCTTCCCTGGAATCAGAAATCCTGATCATGTCTTTGTAACAGGTGTGCTTCTAGGTCTGGGAACTGTCCTCCCATAAGTCATCCTTAGAGAAGAAAGAATGACCTGCAAGGAAAGTGAAGGTTCAACGAAACTCTGCGTGACAAAATGAGGGCCATCAGGTGTCCAGCTTTGCAGTTATAAATGGGGCACCAGTGGACAGTGGTGTTCACACATAGGTTATGATCATGCACGTCTCTGAACCTTCCTTACGTCCAGTCCCCTGCAGGGAAGTCACTCCCTTTTGCCTCCCTATCCACTGAAAACACATCGATCCACCAAGAACTGGGTCAGCTCACCCCTTCCCCCCCTCCCCCCCGTCCATGATAGCATTCCTAATAACTGCATTCTGCACACATCACTCCTGAGTCCAGGAAATCGACTCTAAGCAAGCCAGGAGCCAGGTTCATACTCTCCTTCTGTTCTGCTTTCTGTGGAAATGTTTTATCTTCGTGAGAGGAGAACACATTCCTGGAGGACAAAACAGTCTGTCTTCTCTTTATTTCGTTCCCTAATGATGGTTCATACATGCAGGCAATGCTCAGAAAATAAGCGTTCATTCAGTAAACATCGCCCAGGCTTACACTGTGCCCTGCAGGTAAGAGAGATGAACGGGGCAGCAACCCCACCCTCAAAAAAACTGCCTGTCTCTTGGGAAACATGGATAGTTAAAGTGTTGGGGCAGAGTCCTGTAAGAGAATAAATTTGTGTGCCCCTTTCCTTCACCAAAAAAGGTGCCAAGAAATAACAGACTCTTGCTAAAGTCTGTATGTTAAAAAATAGGGGGAGGAACAGCAGGGCACCCCGAGGTCACTGCAGGCAGTCTCCCTAAATCCGGGACAGTGTCCGGGAGCTGCTGTCCTCAGAAGGGAATCCGACACTTTATGTGTTCAGATCCTAAAATAAAACCTAGCTGGGCCTGAAAGGAGGCCCAAGAGGCAAGGAGAGTTGTCACCCCCAGGCCTTGTGGTCTCACACTCTGTCATGGCTTGGAGCCACCCAAGGCCGGCTTCTTTTATAGAATGGGTTCGCACAGGTGGACTGCAGGGCATTGTTGCCAAGCCCACGGCAGTGTCCAGAGGGATGACCCAGCTCCTGCAGCTGTGTCCGGGCCCTGGCTTCAAGGCGTCCTCTGATCCGTTTCTACTTCCCCACACCAGGAGGAGGTACACACCAGGACCACCACTCCTCGGGCACAGCTCACCTAAGCCGGCCTCCATCGCTGCCAGCCCCTTTCCCCGGGGGGCAGACACAGAGGAGGGGCCAACCTGGACTTGCTCTGACATGCTCTGTCATTAAGTATGGGACCCCTTGTCACCAGCAGGGATAAGCCAGGTGAAGGACATCACCAATAGTTGCTGGCGAAAGTTTGAGCCTCTGTAGGCAGAGGACAGACTAGGAGGCATTAGGTATGCCCTACCCGACCCCTAACTGCACATGAAGGTTGGGAAGAAAATTTGGTTCTAGAATTGTAGAGAGAATTTTAAATCAGACTTAAAGAGGTAGAATTGAGATACAATAAATCTATGCACCCCTTATAAGTGGGCATTATGAACAATTTGACACCCCCAACCCCATGACAGCATTCCTAATAACTGCATTCTGCACACATCACTCCCAAGTCCAGGAAATCGACTGTAAGCAAGCCGGGAGCCAGGTCCATACTCCCCCAGTGCCCCAATCAGGACACAGACATTCTCGTCATCCCACATGTTCCCTCTGCCCCTTCCCAGGCACTCCGCTCGCTGCCCAGCCAGGTAGCTGCCGGTCTCATTCCTATCACTGCAAGGGTAGAAGGGCAGAGCCGCTGAGCCTGTTCCAGAACATCACAGAAATGGAATCACACAGTGTGCACTCGTCTGTGTCTGGCCTCTTTGGTTTAGCATAATTGTTTCCAACCTAAAAATTTTCAACTATACCGAAAAGTTATAGAACTTTCTAGCTATTCCTGTATACTCACACCTGAATTCTACCATTAACATTTTACTTTCACCGCTTACAGTTACCCATTCCTGTATTCATCCATCAATCCACCTTATTTTTCATGCATTTCAAAGTCAGTTGCAGACAGTAGTCAGCTTCCCTCTTAATACTTCAGGACATATTACTAACCAGAACACAGTGCTTGTTGACATATGTTTAAGGTAAAATTAACATAAATAAACACACAGAGCCCTGGCCGGTTGGCTCAGCGGTAGAGCGTCGGCCTAGCGTGCGGAGGACCCGGGTTCGATTCCCGGCCAGGGCATACAGGAGAAGCGCCCATTTGCTTCTCCACCCCTCCGCCGCGCTTTCCTCTCTGTCTCTCTCTTCCCCTCCCGCAGCCAAGGCTCCACTGGAGCAAAGATGGCCCGGGCGCTGGGGATGGCTCTGTGGCCTCTGCCTCAGGCGCTAGAGTGGCTCTGGTCGCAACATGGCGACGCCCAGGATGGGCAGAGCATCGCCCCCTGGTGGGCAGAGCGTCGCCCCTGGTGGGCGTGCCCGGTGGATCCCGGTCGGGCTCATGCGGGAGTCTGTCTGACTGTCTCTCCCTGTTTCCAGCTTCAGAAAAAAAAAAAATGGAAAAAAAAAATAAATAATAATAATAATAATAATAATAATAAATAAAAAAATAAACACACAGATGTCAAGCTTGCATTTTCTGTGTTTTGACAAACAAGTGCACCTGTCTCACCTGGACCCCTGTCAAGACACAGAACATGCCTGCCGCATCCAAGCTCCCGAACACCTCCCTCCAGCAGCCCTCCCCTGCCCTCCACCAAGGACACTTCTGTTCGGACTTCTTTCCACCACGGATTAGATTGTTCTGTCCTGGCTCTTTGTATAAATGAAACCACACTGTATGTGCTCTCTTTTGTAAGTCCCCTCTCACTTAGCATAATGCCTTTGAGCTTTGCCATGTTGTTCTATTTATCAGTTGTTTATTCCTTTTTGTCGCCCGATGCTATTCCATTGTTTTACTATAACTCGGTGTGTTTATCCATTCCCTTATTGCTACACACAGGCCAAGCTATTATCAATGAAGCTGTGGTGACACTTTTATACAAGTGATTTTATAAACATGTATTTTTCTTTTTGTGAGGGGACTTGCTGAACCCACAGGATAGGTGCATGGTTAGCTTTAGAAGACATTGCAAGACCGTTTGTAAAAGCCTTTCTGTCATCGTATGCCAAGATGGATGAGAGCTTTGCTCACGCCACCCGCCCGCCAGTGTTGATGTTGTCCGGTTTCTCTTCTCTCTTTTTTCCTCCCTTTCTCTCTTTCCTTTGTTATTTTGTAAATGCTTGCCATTCTCAGTGTTGTATAGTGGCTCCTTGCGGCTTTAATTTGCATTCCCCTTTGTGTATGTGTGCTTCCCATTCCTCTATCTTCTTTTATAAAGTGTCTATTAAAGACTTTGCCCATGTATTTAGCAGTGGTTCTATTTGTGTATGTTGTTGCTGTCGGGTTATAGAAGTTCCTTTAATCATTGCATATAAATCTTGCATTTGGTAGATGTGTGGTTATTTTTATTTCATTTTGTGACTTACATTTTGATTTTCTTAAAGAGTCTTTGGAAGGGTAGAAGTGTAATTTTTCAATATATTTTTTCTTTTATGGCAAGTGAATTTTTGCTGTCTTCACAAAGAAATCTTTGTCTCCATCAAGGTCGCAAAGATTTTTTTTTTCCTAGAAATTTAATAGTTTTAGCTTTAAGACTTAGGTCTGTGATCCATCTGAAGCTTCTACGAAAGGCAGCAGGGAAGGCTGCCGGTCCCAGGCTGCTCATCAGATGAAATACACTAACGGGCAAAGGAGCATGAGCGGAGCTGAAAATTTATAGAGAAGGAGAGCAAAGTTTCTAATTTTAGGAAGTAAACTTTCCCTGCTCCAGCCTCCTACTCCGTAGAATAAGAGAAAATCCACAACAGTAACACCCCCCCCCCCAGCTTTACCCAACTGTGGCATTTACAAAGTTACAGAGTCTCGCCACCGCTCTGCTAGATGATCAAGGCAGTTCTTCCCATTTTACAGGTGAGGAAACTTAGGCTCAGAGTGGCCAATCACCTTGCCCTGTGTCAGAGGCACTCAGAGTAAGGAAGGGGTGACACTCAGGACTCCTGACTCAGTGTCTGGATGTGCACAGCTCACGGATCACCTTCTTTTCTCCCCACTAGAACTACCCATCTTCCCAGGCCACCTTCCCATTCTGATTTCAGTGAGCATTTGCATCACTTCCTTGTTTAGAAGCCCGTCAGCTCATGGTCAGGAGCAGTATTCCTCATGTCTAGTTCAGGGCCTAGCACATAGTAGGTGCTTGATCTGGTTGGTCACTGTGTTTCACGGTTGTTAAGTACACAGGAATCAGAGAAAGCTGGGTTGGAATCTCAACTGTGCCATTTATTAGCTGTGGGGCATTAGGCAAGCCACTTAACTGCTCACACCTCGCTTTGGTCACCTGTAAAATCATGCACATTGAAGTCCAATACATAGTAACTGTTCAAGAATCATTACCTATTATTACTATTAATCATCGATATCCATTGAACATGATCTTTAAACAAGCATGTGCCTTGGCCTGTGGTGGCACAGTGTATAAAGTGTCAGCCTGGAACGCTGAGGTCACCTTTTCAAAATTCTGGGCTTGTTTGGTCAAGGCACATATGGGAGTTGATACTTCCTGCTCCTCCCCCTCTTCTCTCTCCCTTTTCTCTCCCTTCTCTCTCTCTTTTCCCCCTATCTCTTTCTTTCTCTCTCTCCTCTCTAAAATGAATGAATAAAACCTTTTTTTAAAAGGCGAATATGAAAAGACCCAGGCATTTAGTGATCCTGACTTGCCGCCTGTGTCCCAGCTGGACCCATGCGGACATGAAGAGGGAGGGAGAAAAGAACTTCCTGGACTATTGCTGACATGTGGGGGGCAGAGATAATTCAGCCTTCTGCCAGTGAAAATTAATCATCTCGGCTTGCCTCAGCAAGCGGGCGGCAAGGATGCCCGCTTGCCCCCTCCCCTGCCCCAGCAGGGATTGTTCAGGAAGTGAAGAGAGAGGGGTTGTTGGAGGAGGCGGCCCCACAGACGGCATCCTCCACACCAGATATGGGCATGGTCAGCTTCCTCTCTCTCCTCTCCACAGCCACTCAGCCACCCAGGGCCTCAGGCTCCCAGCACAACAGCCTCATGCACTTGGCGTTTTTACTTCTTTGATGAATCTGGCTTCAACATGTCCAGCAATACAAACTTTATCTATAAATGCTATAAAAACTGAGCAGCTGTAATTGCAATAGAGTCTGGACTGTCAGATGCATATGATAAAAATGTTCTTGCTGCAGTAAACATACATTGCCTGTGTCATCTTAGTGCCCCGGAGAACATGGGTGGTGGTCTGTGTCCTGAGCACATCCCCTCAGTATGTCCATTCTCAATTCATGTCTTTCCTCCTGAACATAGTAGCCTGCCCGCCTTCCTGGCTCGTCTGTCAGATGACGAACGGAACACTGCTGTATTTCTTTGCACAGAGGTGGAGCTTTTCACTTTTTGTTCCAGACACTTCGTTGTAGACCTTCTAGCTTGATGCTAATGCTAACTGTGTGACATGGCTGGGATTCATACCATGAAGTCTGTTTTGCATGTAAGGCGAAATGAGGACACGGATTTTATTTGTCCTGTCTTCCAGACTCACAGTCTTTCTACAGCATTGTGCTAGACACCTGTTACCTAGACAACATCCATTCTCCCTCTCTTCTTGCTAAGAAAGAACCACATGTCTAGCTAACAATACTTACCTCTCCACATTTTCCTGCAGCTAAATGTGGCCCATGTAGGCCTGCCCTGGCCATCTGACGTGTTTTGGAACCCGCCTTAAATGGTACAGACTGAGCGTGTCTCTTCAGCCTGGTGGTTCTTTCTTATCATTTTTGCCTGTAAGGTAAAGATAGGAATGTGGAAGTGCGGCAGCCATCTTGGGACCACAAGGGACAAACACGGGGACGAACGGCTAAGGATGGAGGAGGGCCATGATGAACACAGCCTGGTTTCCTTGTGACGTCGTGGGGCCGCTGCAGCAACATGCTGTCCTCTCCAGACTGCTCGTCGGCGCGGTAAGCCATAGTTTGTCGGCTTAGCTCTTGCTGACAAGCGTGATCCAGAACGTAACATTTCCCTCTGACTGCCATGCCCTTTAATTTCCTTGTCAATCAAATCAACTCCTGCTCAAGGAGTTCATTATTAAGTCTCGTATTATTAAATCTGCTCAAGTGCCCCCACATCGGATCAACCTTCCCAGAGCTCCCAGAGTGATTCAGGAGCCCCCTCTGGGCGTCCACAGCACCCTGTGGACGCCTCCTTCACCACACACATCACACTGAGTGATTGTGTGTCTGTTCTCCCCTGGTAAACACCTGCAGGGTGCCAGACCTGTCGCTGATAGGGGCTTAGTAACATTTCATACAATTAAGTGTGTTGCCTGTGTGGGATTAGCCACATGAATCCCCATGGATTTGTTACCTTTTTGAAGATCTCCTGGCCCATCATTTCAACAGTGATGTTTTCCAGACTCACAGTCTCAGCCCTTTTCTAATATCCTTCCTCGAACGATCTCACTGGTCTCACAGTTCATTATGCTGTGAAGGTGCTGATAACCTGCCTGCCCAGATGCCCACTTCAGCATTTTGGATTTGCCATCACCTCATGGCTCACGTTTGTATGTGTAGCAGTGAGGAGCACTGTTCTGGAGTCCATCAGCCGGGGTTCGAGTCCTCGCTCTTCCTTTTATTCAATATGTGACGCTGGAGCTGCTTACTTAACTCTCTGTGCCTCTGTTTCCTTCTCTGTAAATGGGGAGAGAAATTGCACCTACATAGTATTGTTGTGATGTTAAAGGCCTTACTATACATGTAAAATACTTAGAACAGTGCCATATTCCTAGTAAGTGTTGGTTATTATGACTGTTGGCACTAGATAGGACCATGTGGACAGGACCATGCCCTACAAGCACGTCTCCTCAGTATGTCCATTCTCGATTCATGTCTTTCCTCCTGAACATAGGAGCCTGCCTGCCTTCCTGGCTCGTCTGTCTCAGTTAGAGCCACGATCACCTCTCCGGTCAGTCCCTTTTGGCCAGAAACCAAAATTAGACATTGCCTTCTCCTTAACCCCTCATCCGGGTATTGAAAAAGATCTGTCAGCTCCATCCCCGGAATGTCCTGACTCCTAACTGGTCGGGCACAGAGTATCTTCCTCCTCAACTATTGAAATTGCCTCTAACCTGCGCTCTTACTGTATTTTTTATACATATTCAATTCTTCCACTACCTTTTGGCCACCATCACTTTTCCCTCGTGCAGATATGACCATGCCACTTCTTAATTAAAGCTCCTCAACGTCACCCCACCGCCCCAGGACAAGGGTAGCGGCCCCCGTCAGGCAGTGCTCTCTGCTCGTCCATCAGGCTCACACCCCGCCGCCCCAGGACAGGGATAGCGGCCCCCGTCGGGCAGTGTTCTCTGCTCGTCCGTCAGGCTCACACCCCACCGCCCCAGGACAGGGATAGCGGCCCCCGTCGGGCAGTGCTCTCTGCTCGTCCATCAGGCTCACACCCCGCCGCCCCAGGACAGGGATAGCGGCCCCCGTCAGGCAGTGCTCTCTGCTCGTCCACCAGGCTCACACCCCGCCGCCCTCCACCATGTCAGCACTGCCCTCACCTTGGCTTGTCCTCTCCTCAGGTCCCTCACGTTAGCCCCGCCCTTGGTGCCACTGTCACGGTATCCCTTCCAGTTGGTGTGCCCCTTTCCCAGCCTGCTCCCCTGCGGAGCGGACTGCTGCTCGCTCTTCAGCTTTCCGTTCAGATGTCCCAGGCACGTCTGTGGAGCCCTTTCCATGCCCCTGTGCGTGTTCAGACACGTCTGTCCGACTGCAAATCTCATAGGGTTGTAACAGCTTTCTTGCATAACTGTTTTCTCGAGATGATAAACTTCTTCTGAACCAAGCCAGGGCTGTTTTTGTTCATCTTTACAGCCCCAGCACACAGCACGGAGCCTGAAGTACTCGACACTTTGTCGTTATGGGACAGATACATTCTCCAGCATAAGTAACAGCTGTGTGATTCACAGATGGCCCAGGCTGGAGCGGGCATTATCGTCTCCCATTCTACCCCTTCTCTTTCACAAGGGAAGACCTGAGGTTCAGAGAGGGAGGCTGGCTTGCCTAATCAGTCACACAGTAAGTTAGTGACGAGGCTAGGATTAGAAGCCCGGGTTTCCTGATTCCTAGTTACAAGGGCTTTCTGCTATACTTCCATTTTACATAGGTGATATTTTGGGATGCATATAGGTTCCATTGTATATATCAAAAATCTAAACTAATGAACTAAAGGTGATAAAGTTAATTTTCCTCCTATGACAGTCTTCCAGCAGCAGGCCCGAGGCTGGTATAGCTCCCCGAGGTGGCAGCGTCAGGGCGTCCGCCTTGTGGCTCCAGCCATCACTCAGGCGTGGCCCTCAGCCTCAGGGTCCAAACCCGCTCCCCTCCCATCTGCATCCCAGTGGGCGGGGAAAAGGGACAAAAGGAAGGCTGTGACCTGTGCAAACACGTTCCCTGACGTAGAACTTAGCACGTGGCTGCACTTAGATTGAAGGGAGGCTGGGAAAACATTGTGAACCCCAGACGGCTTTGTGCCCCACTAAAAACTAAAACTGTTTTTATTTGATACAAACAATGAACCCATTAAAAAGGTAGTTATTTAATAGCCCCTGCTTCAGAGATCATAAAACGGAGACCCCAACATTTGTTAGGAACACTGGCCTTGGTGTCACCAGACGTAGGTTTGAAATCCTGGCTCTGGCATTGTGTGATGACTGGGTTTGGGGTGAATGGTGTAAGCTTTCTAAGTTTCAGTTGTCTTATCAGGCGACATCTCCCTTCTTCATGGGGTTGTTGTAAGGACCAGTGACCTGGAAAGCACTTGACACCAGTCTGGTACAGAGTCATCACTGCTGTTGTTGTGGGACAAGTTCAAGGCCTGACCGGATGGCAGCGGCCTCACCTGCGTGGTTCAGCTCAGCACCGTGTCCTCACATCCAGCACAGTCCCCGATGCAGAGTTAAGCGCTGCATAAATATTTGTTGAAAGAATAAATGAAGTTAATGAGTCAGAACCAGAACGCAGATGGCTGAAGCTCCGTGCCCCATGCTCCTTCCTGCTGCCAGGATGCCGGTCTCCCTGTGCTCCCTCCCTCTGCAGATAAGCCACAAGGTCCACTTCGAATCTGCCTGGACCTGGGCATGACACCAGCCAGGAGCACCTGGGCCTGGAGCAAGCGTGAGGCTGCTGGGCCGACTCGCTGCCTTTCACCGGGGCCCTGACTGAGGAGAGAGCCTCGGAGAAATCGCCCTCAGACTGCAGTGAGTTGGGTGCCCCTACTTACTTCCCATAATCAACAAAGGCCACTGCAAACCCAGTACTGACTGGCTAGCTGTCCACCCCAAACCAATAAGCGTTTCCTCTTCCAAACCAGAAGCCTTCCCTGGGCCTCTCTCGTGAAGACCCTGTGTCTTCCTCCTCTGAGGTCTCCAGTTGGCGCTATTCTTAGAATGGGCACACAGCATCATCCAGCCAACCCTTGCTTTCCAAACCAATCGGCACCTAGCAACTGATCATGAAAGCAAAACACTTGTTCAGGAATACGAATAGGCAGAAGAAGGACAACAGCTTAGGAAAAAACACACACACAGATGATTTGTATATTGCAAAATGATTACTGCACTATTTAGTTACTGTACATCACTTTATATAGTTATACATTTTTTTCATTTGATAGCAACTTTCATATCTTACTTTCTTAGCAGCTTTCAAATATATAATATGGTAGGGTTAACTATACTCATCACACTGTACATTATATTGCTAAACACTTTTGGTGGGAATGTAAGTTGGTGTGGCCACTGTGGAAAAGAGTGTGGAGGTTTCTCCGAAACTTAGAAAGAGGATTGCCGTCTGACCCAGCAGTCCGCTGCCAGGCAGATACCCGAAAGAAATGAAAATATTGAATAGTTCTCGAAATGAAAAGGAGTTCTGCACACCCCTGTTCGTTGAAGCATTATTTATAATAGCCAAGATGTGGAAACAACCTCAGTGTCCACCAACAGGTGAATAAATAAAGAAAAGGTGAAATACACAACGAAATCTTATTCAGCCATAAAAAGAAGGAAATCCTGCCAGTTGTGATGACACGGATGAACCTTGAGGGCATCATGCTACGTGGAATAATTCAGAGGGAATTATTCATACAGTCCCTCAAGGGGACTGTATGATTTCACTTATATGTAGGATCTGTAAAAAACAAACTCCTAGGAATAGAGAACAGATTGGTGGTTATGAGAGGTGGGGTACAGGGTGTGAGGAAATGGGTGAAGGTGCTCAAGGTACAAACTTCCAACTTGTTAACCATTGGCGGCTTAATATCTACCATGGTGGGAGCATTTACATCACAGCAATTGGCATATACTGCATGCCATGTTAGGGTTGTCATAGTTGTTTTTAAGAACCATGTCACAGACCAACCTTGGCTACATGGGAGACTAGAAATGGGAATTATTTGCTGAGCACATTGAGTTCTCAACAAACAGGAATTCTGTTTGCAAGAAAAAGAATATTTTGGATATTTGGATATTTAAAAGAGAGTGAGTCAGATCTGCTATCAAAAGACCCGAAGAGATTTTTGTTGTATTTTGTTAGGGCTTGCTCAGTGAGGATCTCTTCAGTGCATTTATTTTCCCAGTTGCCTGAGTAATAAAATAGGAGGAAAGACTCTTACATCCGTGAGCTGGTGAAGCACAGGGCTGATGGAGAAGGCTGAGCACACATGGCTCTCACATACCCAACTCTGGTTATCTTCACCCTGTTTAGGGAAACCACCATCTTGTGCACACAGCTGTTCTGAAACACAGTTCATTGATCTGTTCTAAGCAAGGAAAGTGTAAACAGTCTCTTAAATAGTGGTTTAACTGAGGGACGGTTCTCACTAGGGATTCAGACCTTGAAACAAACTCAAAAGGACACTGTCAAACAATCATCCTATTTTACAAATGCACAGATCCATGGGCAAGGTTTTTTAAAAGACTGACAGAAGGAGGACAAGGAAATTCCTGATTTAACAAAGCCCATCTAAACATCTCATACCTGAGGAGCCTCCAGGTGCAGACCGTCATCTGGTGATGGGCTCTGTAAAAATGAATTGATCCCACTGATGCCAATGAATTCCTGAAAAACCTGGGAGATTGAGTACCAATGAGTGTTTTTGATTTAATGACTATAGATAAAATCACCTCCAGGCATAACAGATTAATGAAGAGGTGGATAGATATCCCCAAGGAAATAGACCAGGACCGAAGAATGCCTGACCAGCTTGGATCATGCTGATCCACCAGCATCCCAGATTCTTTGTCTGTCTTTCAAAGATCTTTCACTGATCATCAAGGTGAGAATAACCTGAGTCAGTTTTACTTTTGCTTGCTTGTTTGCTTTGCTCTCTGTTCTGTCTCCCAGCTATAATCAGAATTCTTCTAGAAGAGCCAGTGTTCGCATTTGATTTGCTCTCAGGACTGAGCTGTAGAACACTTTGCTCAGGATGTTTTTCTTCCTCTGCGACAAGGTGGAATCGATGGGAAAGTGAGCCAGTCTTACCAACCAGCATTCTTTGACTTGACATGGTAAGCAGAGGAGCTAGGATTTGAACCCACATCTTCTGAAGCCAGCCCCAATAGTCTTTCTCCTACATACTGGTTTCTCCCAATTGACAGCACATTTGCAGTCTGTGACTTGATGCGTGACTGAGGATACAGGTTTATACTTTTACTTAATTTTACTTCACTTAAGTTTAATGCTTACACTTGTATAAAATATGTGCTCTTCGCTACTCAGTGGCTGGCACAGCTGTGGAGTGTTTCACCCTTGACCTTCCACACCCTCACCCCAATCAGCTGTCCTATTTTTGCTGTCTCCCCACCCAGCTCTCTCCTGAGTTTTCTCCTGGCTTCACCCATTTCTCACAGTAAGAGAGCACCTGGGAACTGAGCTTGATGGCAAACTTCTCCTTTCCCCTATCCAGCTAGTCATCACTTTGTCTTTCCCTAGATTCCTCCTTCCTCTGAGCGAACATAGAACTCTCTTCAAAGGTGGGGAAGGAGGGAAAAGTTGAATGAGAAAAAGCAGATCCCCATAAGTGAGGGGCGAGGGTGAGGAGGAGGGTGACACAAGGGCCATTCTCAGAAATGAATCAGCCACGCCTTGTTACACAGCAACGAAATCTACGCCCAGGAAGTGCCCAGCCTTGAGTGATCCCATTGGGCCATAGGGTAGTCCCTTTTTCTTTTCACTGTGGTGGCTGTGGTTTCCTAAAAACCCACTGGGAAGAATGTGTAAGCAGAGTTGAGAGAGTGGACACTGGGTCAGCCGGCAGGCGAGCCGCCACTTGTCATCGGAAGTAAAGGCCAGGCAGGGAACATCGTGATCAGTTCATTCTGCTATGACAGGGGTCCCCAAACTATGGCCCGCGGGCCACATGCGGCCCCCTGAAGCCATTTATCCGGCCCCCGCCACACTTCTGGAAAGGGCACCTCTTTCATTGGTGGTCAGTGAGAGGAGCATAGTTCCCATTGAAATACTGGTCAGTTTGTTGATATAAATTTACTTGTTCTTTATTTTAAATATTGTATTCGTTCCCGTTTTGTTTTTTTACTTTAAAATAAGATATGTGCAGTGTGCATAGTGATTTGTTCATAGTTTTTTTTTTAGTCCGGCCCTCCAATGGTCTGAGGGACAGTGAACTGGCCCCCTGTGTAAAAAGTTTGGGGACCCCTGTGCTATGACATAGTCCCTTTCAAAAACCTGGGGTCTTATATCTGCCCTCATTAGTCAAAATGGACCCAGCTTCTGAGCCCAGGGCAGCTGCTCTGTGCTGAGGGTGCGGGGAGGGATGCATGTCAGGCTAGGGACCACAGGAGAGATCAGCTAGCGGTGGCAGCTGTAAGAACCCAGCCCTGGCAGAGCTGCACTCAGCGGGAGCTGAATGGAGCCCAGAAGCCAGCCTGCTTCCGGATCAGAAAGGTAGAGGGTGGCCCATCTCGAAGGAAGATGCAGTCATTAATATTAATCATGTGATAGGGTGTCTTTTCTTTTACTTTGTAGTTTAACCTCAGTCATCTTCTAAGGTCCTTTGTTTCTGAGTATCTACAGGTAGAGAATTCTATTCTGTTCTGGGTAATAAAAGGAGAAGAATTTTGAGGTCCAGGGGTGTTTGGGGAGGGAGGAGTTGACGACCAAAGAAAGAAGGAGGGGGAGGGAGAGTTTTGCAAGACAGTGGGAGGGTGAGCGGCATGAGAGGACAGGACAGGGAGAGGCGCTGGTGGTGCTGGGACAATTTCTAATGCAAGATTTAGAACTGACGGCTCTGTGACACTTGCCTGGTATTCCAAAGTCTCCTGTGAAATCTACATACATTTCCTTTTTTCTATTTTACCTCTTTTCGGGAAGAAGATTAATTTAATGAACAGTGGCAAAACTCCAAGAACTCGGAGGGAGAAGTATGAAAAGGGAGGTGACAGGGGAGGGAGAAGCGATGAGAGGGCTGCGTGCACAGGCACTGTAGCGGGCAGGGCTGGGACGCACACCCAGGGGAGCAGCCAGGCGCAGCGAGCGGGTGAGCAACCGCCAGCATGAGTCCAGCCTGGCCGGTGCTGGCCACTCACTATTGTCACACACAGGTGTTCTGGCTGTCACTCTGCTGGGACTTTCCTGTTTATTATTTCTGTGTCTCCAGGCAGTGACACTGCTGTCAGATGGGAATAGGGCGTCAGGTCCGATTACTCCCAGTACGATGTGAAGGGACATGCGCTGATGGAAGGTGCCACTTCCTTGGTGCAGATGTGCACACGCGTCACTAGCAATTAATGCTGCTCCACTAGCCCTGCCTTCCTATTGGAATAGGCCTGCATGTGCTGGAGAGGCAGTCAGGGTTTGAGTGTGCAGGCTGTGAGTCTCTGTGCTGGCTCCAGCAATGATCAAAGAGGGAGAGACAGGGGAGTTGTCATCCTCCTGTGGGCCAGGTACCATGCTGAGTGGTTCGCATACTGTAATTCCCCATGTATAAGACGATCCCATATATAAGACGCACCTTAATTTGGGGGCTCAAAATTTGAAAAAAACCCAAAACATTACATAAAGGTATTGAACTCAAGTTTTACTCATCATAAAATGCATGCAACTCCTCATCACTGTCAAAACTTCTATCCATTAGTTTGTCCTCATCTGTGTCTGATGATAAATCAGTGTCTTCAACAATGAGTGCAAAATCAAGTGTGAAAAAGCGGGAAATGCAAGTAAAAAAATCTATAACCACTGTGTAAGACACACCCAGTTTTTAGATCCCAAATTTTTCAAAAAAAAAAAGTGCACCTTATACATGGGAAAACACAGTAGCTTTTCTCAGGTTAGCACAGTGGCCAAGGGCCTGGCCTTTGGGTTGACCACATGTTGAATTCTGAGTCTGCTACTCATTCAGGGCCATGAGCAAGTTACTTAAACCCTGTTCATGTCAATTTCCTAATCCATAACACTGGGATGGGAGTAGCTATGTTACAGTTTTATTTAGAACTAAATAGAATCATTCACTTATTCATCCAACAAATAGGCTGTATTTTTATATCTAAAATTTAACACATACACACATAAATTACATATATGTACAATTTCCCTATACCACCCTGGAATATTGCAGTAAAGAAAATGGATACAATTCCTATCTTCACAAACTTTATATCCTAGTAAAGGGAGACAAAAACTAAAGCAAACAAATGATTATAATGTATATAAAAGACTTAGTCTTTTATAATGTATATGAAAGACTTAGTCTTTTATAATGTATATGAAAGACTTAGCAGAATTCCTGGCATGTAGAAGACTTTGATAATTGGTATAATTTAAATTTTCTATCATTCCTATGAAGGTTTGTTACTCCCAACAAAGGATGTGAGGCCGTTTAAATAGCTGTCTCAAGATCAGGTAGCCAGGTCTTTGTTCAATTAGGAGCACTGAGGGGAGGAGAAACTACAGGAATTCATGTGCTTCGTGAGTCATCTGAAGTCATGACCTACAAACTCAAACAAAGTGAAAACTCCCAGAGAATCTTTCACAAGTCGCTGAACCATCTTTGAGTAGGTGGGTTGAACTAGTTCATATTCAAGACAGTGGCTAAGAAATGCCTCCCCTGGGTCGACCAGCCGTCCCACTCTGCCTGAGCCTGAGCTATTTGTCAGGATAGGGGACTTTTAGTGTTAAAACCAGGACAGTCCCCAGCAAACTAGGAAGGATTGGTTACTCTAGCCAAGAGCAAGGCTGGATTTTATTTCTTAAGCCACACAGTAAGGCTGGAGTGTTGAGGAAGGCAGAAATAGGGAGGGGATGCATCCAAACTGAAAACAGGCAGTAAACCAGCAAGGGAGGGCACGATATGTGAGGAAACCTGCACTCTGAGCCAAAGCCGCCAGTGCCTGGGTCACCTTATATTACCAATTTCTCTGCAGGATTTGGCTCCGGAACTCATGGGCAATGAATAGTGACTACCTGGTGGAGTACCACGGAACCATCTGAATGGATGTGGATGGCTAGTCAATAACTGTTTATATACCTAGACTTCTTGGGGGGTGTTTGCTATCTCTATCGACAATCCACCTGTAAGCTGAGGCTCAGAGCTTTAGAGAAACAGGCACCGCAGCATTGGAAAGAGTGCTGAATTTAGCATCAGACAGCCGAGCCCTGCCCTTCATGAGTAGGGTGCTCTTGCCAAGTCATTTAATCTCTGTGACTTTGAGTCCTCATTTGTAAAATGGAGATAAATTATT
Organism: Saccopteryx leptura; assembly: GCF_036850995.1. Taxonomy (NCBI): domain Eukaryota; kingdom Metazoa; phylum Chordata; class Mammalia; order Chiroptera; family Emballonuridae; genus Saccopteryx; species Saccopteryx leptura. Next base: position 307,373,063 of record NC_089503.1, read on the forward strand.
ATCTTCTCTATAATGATAATGGGTTCCCATGAAAGTCAAATTAAACAACGCGTGGGCTTTGACCGTGCCGTTTTGATTAGAAGGTGCTAGGGTCTGCCGAACTTGGGCCACCTCACCTTCTAGCCAACCCAAACCTGGATCCCTGTTTTATTCCCACAGAGGTGAGTTGCGTGGTTATTCCCTGCCCCCATTTCCTTCGCCCTTTATTTCTTATCAAGTGCAATGCAAAGCATTATCCAGTTATGACCCGCACACCACCTGCCCTCTGCCTGCAGGTATCTTTAATATAACTTCACTTTCTGTTAAGGATATGCCTGTATGATATGAGAAGTCAAATAGCTCTCTAAGACTTAGAATGACAAACAGCTGTCCCTGCCCCAGCGTGCCCCTGACTGAAAGAGGCAATCACTTTCAGTCTTCACGTGTGGTTTTGTTTTTGTTTTTCTTTTTTAGGATTAACCTTCATATCTCAAAATTTTATATCTATACAATATATTGCAAAATCTTAACCTCCTTGTTTTGGTCGTCATATACTGACTTGCAACTCTTAGACAGATGAAAATTTACCCCCTGAATATATTACCATGAGTGTATCCACATTCACAGCTGAGCCAGGTACTCTATGTTCTGCTTTCGTTGGTTTCTTGTCTCATGCCCTCAGCACCCACCCCCCTGACCTTGAAGTTAACCATTGATTTTTGTTCAGTGACATCATTTCCTGTGTTCCGGTCAGAAATCTCCAAACTCATATCGTGGTTGTAAATCTCCCTTCAATGTACTCAGACACCTTGGGTTTCTATCAGTTCCAGGAATTGGTTTTCCAGGTCAAGATTACTTGGAGAGGTCTTCCTTGGAACCGCTGTTCTCTGGCGTCAGCCTCAGACATGGCCACAGACTCCCTGGGAATCTGTTTCTCTCCCTCCTCATAGGGCATCTGTTTCTTAGCTCTCATACTTACCTGCTGCTTCCTTATTTCGGCAGAGGCCTCATCCAGTAGCTTCTTGAGAAGCTTGCGTGTCTAATAATTTATTAATGTTTGTAATGATTTCTTTTGTCTGAGTGTAGAACTGAAGGTTGTTCAACATTGTTATAGCTCCTTCAGAATTCTAAAGGGTTCTGTGTCTTGTCTTCTTTTGCCATCATGGTGCAGTCTGATGCTCTCCTGGGACTCACTTTTTCTTATTGTGACCTAGTTTTCTTTTTCTCTAGAAACTTTAGGGATCTCCTTTTTGTCTCCAGAATTTTGAAATTTCATAATGGTTTGTCTTTGTGTTCATCCATTAGTCTGGTACGCAGGACCCTTTAGTCTTGTAGGCGTCCCCAAACTACAGCCCCACGGGCGGGCAGCATGCGGCCCCCTGAGGCCATTTATCCGCCCCCCCCCTCCCCGCACTTCCGGAAGGGGCACCTCTTTCATTGGTGGTCAGTGAGAGGAGCACTGTATGTGTCAGCCCTCTAATGTCTGAGGGACAGTGAACTGGCCCCCTGTGTAAAAAGTTTGGGGACCCTTGGCAGGGACAATGCTGCTGACCAGTCATACATCTTAAAGGAACTGGTTTGATATCTCCGAGTCTTAGCTTCCTTATCTTGAAAATAGGAATAAAAAAATTCACAAATCTGCACAGTTGTGACACTGGTTAAATGAGTTGTGTTCTAATGATCTCAATAAATGCACATTAAATCCGGCTCACAAGTTAATTCCATAAACCTTTCCAGTCATTGGCGGATGGCACAGCCCCTGCTGGGGTGCCCCTCCCTCCTCACACATTGCTCCTTTTTGCAATCATGCTTTATTTATTGGTAAGGAAATATATTAAATTAATTTTCAATACAGCTGAAGTTGAAGTTTATTTTTTTAGAATGACATTTTTCATAGAAATAATTTTTTTTTTCATTGAATTTACTGGAGTGACATTGGTTCACAAAACCATATAGGTTTCAAGTGTACAACTCAACAGAACGTCATCTGCCCACTGCATCATGCACCCATCACCCTAAGTGAAGTCTCTTTCCATCCCCATTTCTCCCCTTTGCCCACCTCCACCTCTCCCCACCCCACTTTCCCTCTGGTTATCACCACGCTGTTATGTGTGTCTATGTGTTGTGTACATATGTTATTTGGTTAATCCCTTTACCTCCTTTCATCTAGTCCCCCAACCCCCCTTACCTCTGATAGCTGTCAGCCTGTTCCATGTGTCCATGCCTCTGTTTCTATTTTATTTGGGGTTGTGAAGATAAGAGAACTCTCATGTACTGTTGGTGCAAACGCAGATTGGTGCAGCCACTGTGAAAATCTGTATGAAGTGATCTCAAGAAATTTAAAATGGACCTTCCTTTTGACCCAGCAATCCCACTTATGTGAATATAGCCTAAGAAACCCAAAACACTAATCCAAAAGAATGCATGCACGACTATGTTCATTGCAGTATCACTTACCATAGCCAAGATCTGGAAGCGGCCCGAGTGCACATCAGTAGATGAGTGGATAAAAAAGCTGTGGTGCATTTACACAGTGGAATACTACTTGACTGGAAAAAGGGAAATCTCACCTTTTGTGACAGCATGGATGGACTTGGAGAGCATGGAAATAAGCCAGTCAGAGACAGGCAAATACCATATGATCTCACTTATATGTGGCATCTACGTGTACAAGGAGAACAAAAGAGAAATAATTTTTAAAGGGAGTAGTACCCACTTCCTTGTTCTCTTAAGCAGAATGTTCAGAATACAATTTCAACTCTGTTTAGATATACAGAGGTTCTTGGTTCAATTCCTATGTATTTTGTTTGATTTTAAAATGATTTCTTTTACGAAATAAAAAAAAAGAGCCCAGGTTTTTCTTATTATAACTTCAATATAGTGTCACTGAATAGAGATTAAAATTGCCCATTAGGAAAACAGAAAAAAAAAAAAAAAAAACCTCCCACCAACACAGAAGCAATCAGAACCTGCTCACACACACATACACATATACCCAAAGAAGCTGAGAGGAAATGACTGACAGATTTGACTACATACAAATTAAAAGTTTCTCCATGTCAAAATCCATGTAAACAACATTAAAAGCAAATGGCAACCTGACAAAATATTTGCACTAACATGACAGATAATATAGTTATTATCTCAAATGCACCATTACTCCTTGCTTTGTAATCTTGTCTCTCCAGCCAGACTTTCAGCTCCTTGAAGACAAAGGGGGCATCTTTGGTTTTACAAGGGACTCCATTTCGGGGCTGCCTCCTCCCTCCTTTCCACATTGAACTGGGTTTGAGTTGACGAAGTCTGGATTTGAAGGTCATTTCCAGCTCTGCCTCAATAGCGTCTCGTGCAAAATTGATGTTTAATAAATGTTTGTTGAATGAATGAGTGTGTAGAGAATAAAAAGTCATTTCCCCCCATGAAGTTCTGTTGTTGTATATTGGATTTCTTTACTGAACGGAGCTATGTGTCCCTCTTGACCTCTCTAGCAAACCATCCGCTGTTGAATCTCCTGCCATCCCTGTGTCTCTTACCCATCTAGGGTGTTGTTTCTAATCTCTCGGCCACAGGAAATGAGAACACTTAATATGGATCAGGCACTTTGCTCGCTCCGTGATAGGGATACGGAAGCAAACACTCCCTGTGGGTCCTGAAATAAAATAGACGTCATTGACTTTGATGAGCAGTATGTCGGAGGGACACACAAAGGGAGGGGTGCAGGTCAGGAGGCTGGATGGGTGAATTTGGCCTGTGTGAGAGAGAAGAGCTTCCTACCTTCCACCAGACACCTGGATGGAAAAATACGGGGTTGATGGGCTGGGCATGGCAAAAGAATTGTATATTCAGAGGCGGCCACATCGGCTCAGAGCGATGATCTGAATTACAGACAAAAGGAAAAGAAACATGATTTATTGATTGCCTACAAGTATCCCCAGCATGTTACCAGGGACTTCACATGTTATCTAATGATTCTTCCAATGGCTCCTTTGACACAAGAGGAAACTAAGACGTTAGGCAATGTGATCAATGTCCAGTAGCCAATAGAAAGAAGGGCTCAGGATTGAAGTGGAGTCCTGGCGGTCCCCAAAGCCCTTATATGCCATTGCTGGTGTTTCTGTGGAGGGGGGGCGGGAGGGGGGAGGGGGTTCTTAGAGGCCTGTTCTCACTCGGCTCAGATGTGCCTTAAAAGGATGAAGGGATAAGGACAATTAAAGTTCATTCTAGCATCTTTTGTTCCAATAGGAGGGCGCTCGCTGGGGTGGGCAGGATGCTGATTGAACGGTGTGCTTGTCACCATAATTCACTTTGCAACTTCACATTAAGACAAACTTCTTCCTGTAGAGCGAAGACCCACATCTCAGGCTGCCTGCTCGGGGCAGTTTCAACTTGCTGCTGGAAGCTCTTTTCCTGTAAACATTCAGGGGAACCTGATATTTAATGACTCCTCTGATCCGTCGGTGCTGTTAATCTATTATCGCCCTCAACACGACACTGAGGCCGTTTGTTTGTTTTTCCGAAACTGGCTGCATCGATTCCTGCCCAATGTTAAATGTTGCCAGCTGTCTGGGAGGCACTGAGGCGGAGGAAGACAAGAACCTATCACAGACTGACTGGAGTTTTTCTACGCAGCGACAGCCTTAGAGGAGATGCAGGAAGTCTGCTCCACATATTCCTCCTCTCCTCTGGCCTGACGCAATGCCTGGGGGGCCACTGGGAGCTGGGAGAGCCTGTAGAGACCATCTAAGCATCAGATGAGCCAGCTGAGATGCACTGGGCAGAAGTGGCTTTCTAAAGTCATCAGAAAGATACTGGCATCTTTGTCAGCCTTTCAGCCCTAATGCTATGTACCTATACTGAATATTCCTGTATTTATTGATTGAGGCTTAGATGCAACGCTTTCAAAGGTATGGAATTGTGATACCACAGTGAGCATTGCACCTTGGTCCCTGCCCCATCATCTCGTGACACAGACCATCTGCTCAGTGTGACTTGATTTGCCTTGATATCTGTCATCTTCCTCAAATATGGCCACTTCTTCTAGCCACTGTTAATTGAATGCCTACAACATGTCAGGTACTGGGCTAGGTTTTGGGGATCTGATAGGGATGGACACAAACAAGATTCCTGACCTCATAAAGCTTACATTTCCACTGCCTATCCAAACAGCAATAGACAACAGCATGATTACAGACTGCGCTGCAGGCACTGAAGGAAAGAAGCAGAATGATGTGATAGGTACCAAGTTGTGGGAGGTACTTTAAACATGATGGCCAGGGAAGGCATCTCGAAGGAAGTGGCATCTGAGCTGAGACCCCAAAAAATGAGATAGAGCCTGCCATGCATAGAGATGGGAAAAGCCTGGCCCGGCTGGGCACAACTACATGTATATGAGATTCTAGAGATAAAAGAACAAGATCAAAGACTCAGAAACGGTTCATGCTCAGTCATGAACAGCAAGAAGTGGGAGGATCAAAGGAAGGAGTCTTGGGCAGTGGACAAATGAAAATCAGGACCGATCCGATCCAAGACACAATGAGAGCACAAAGTCCTTCCAATATCTGCATGCAACTCAGTGGTCCTCAAACTTGAATGAGCCTAAGGATCATCCAGGGAATCTGTTAGAAAAGCTCATTCTTGGACTTCATCCCAAGAGATCTGGAGCATTTTCAAATGAACACCTCAGTTGGCTTTGATGCAGGTCAACACATCTAGAAAACCGTGGGATTAAAGGGAGGTAGGTTGGGTGCAGGAGAGCCATGGCAGGCGTGGGGCTGCAGGGGAGCAGAGAACCGGAGGACATGAAGTGTGCCATCAGTGTCCGCTCCCATGCTTCACCGGAACCTGCTTGTACCCAGATTCTCTGTGCCCAGATTGGCTGTCTGAGTCATAATGGCAGAAGAGAATGCTAAAGAACTCGATCCTGGGAGCCCTACAGTCCCTGAGGACATCAGGTTGGAGAATGGCTACAGGACGGAGGAAGATCATTGCTAACGGGACCCCAGTAATGGTCCTCACACCCGCATTTCCCTCTACCACATCCTCTCAGATTCAGGTTAGAAGACAATCCCTGGCTTTTCTAGGAAGATAAGGAGTTCCATGTCATGTGTTTCCACTGGGCTTGAGGTCCCACTGGACCAGCAGGATGTCATTGCTAGCATGGCGTGGGCTGCTAAGGAGCACTTCAAAATAGGGCAGGGGCAGCGGCGAAACAGTTGGCCGTGTGGTTCCAAATCCATCCAAGCAAATTACATGGAAAGCAAGCCCGAGTCATTATGATTTATATAAATATATGTTGCAGATTTCATTAAGATTAGGCCAGCTTTGCAGTTATCCCTTGCTGGGTTGTTTGCCTGGTCCTTAATCTTCATTTGCAAATGCTGATTAGCCTCCTAAAAGACTCCTGGGGGCCGGGAGTGCACCTTGACGCTCACCTTGCTTTCTTCTCTCCAGGACCTCAGCCAAGGTGATGCCTACCTGGGGACACAGCCTGGGAAAGACCTCAACACAGATCTTCTCAGGGTCCTTGAAGACAAAAGGGGTACACACATCCCAGTACAAAAGCATTCTCAAATCAGGATCCTTTCTAGGGCTCCAGGGGGGACAAAGAACCAATGTCCCTTCTCTGATGCCCACCTGCAGGTGGGCACTCAGGGGAACACCCAGAGGTGGCGAATGGGATGATGGTGGTCCTTCATATCAGTGGAATAGTAATTCAATAATTCATTTAAATTCAGTTATCTAAGCCGACAGTGACAGGCAGTGAGATAAACATCAGGGAGACAAAAAATTAAAATGCTACAATTCCTTGCCCTAAAAGAATTTGTTCTGATTTAGAGACCAGGGCATAAACATGATTTCAAGTTGGGGAGGGGAAAACTCATAGCAATGCTGCGCGTGGCACCGTGATTTGAGGTTTGATCAAGCAAACCAGAGATTTTCAAGTCTTGTAGAAACTCCTATCTTCTATTTTTCCAAATGAGGGCTTAGGCAGAGCCTCACACAATTGCTGGAGTAATCTTTCTAAAATGTCAATCTGACCATGTCACTCCTTGATTTAGGGCAAGGAACTGCAAACTCCTTCTATCAAGGGCTCAATAGCCTGTATTTTAGATTTTGCAGGTCACACTGTCTCTGCTGAAATGACTCCATCTACCCTTGCAGAGTTAATGAAACCAGACAGAGCAAGTAAATGAATAGCCACAGCCGTGTTCACCGAGACTGCACTGACAGACACAGGAAGGCTCCATATTTGGTCAATGGGCCAGAGTTTGCTCAAGAGCCCTGCATAAGAGTCACTGGGAAGTTCCCGCCTCCCTAGCGTGGGACCCCAGGCCTTCACCGTCTGAACCCCAGCACTCAGTGAAGCGCTCTGTGCCCATCCCACCACCTCCTCTGCTCTAGCCAAGTGGAACTCTTTCATGTAATTGGCCAATACTGTGGCCTTTCATGATGCTATGTCTTCCTACATATTCTTCTCACCTGGATTGTCTTTCCTTGAAATCATCAATGAAATTTTTATTTCTTCTTCATGTTCTAGTGCAAGTGTCCCCTGACTGTGTCTGAATGTTTATGTCCCCTCCAAATCAAATGATAAGATCCTAATGCCCAGTGTGATGGTGTTAAGAGGGGGGGCTTTGGGGGGGTGATTGAGTCATGAGGGCAGAACTCTAACGAGTGAGATTAGTGCCTTTATAAACAATGAACAATGCCCAAGAGGGTTTCCTTGCCCCTTCCACCAAGTGAGGATACAATGAGGAGTCTGCAACCCAAAGGATGGCCCTCACCCGGCCATGCAGGCACCCTGGCCATGTACCTCCAGCCTCCGCAACCGGGAGACGGAACTTTCTGTTGTTTGTAAGCCACCCAGTCTATGGTACACCAGACTAAGACACCCCTCATCTCACTTTTGGTTTTTGTAACGTCTGATTATTTTTAAATACTGATTACTTTCATGGTCACCTTGTCCAGCAGAGCCTGTGTTCCTCAAGAGTGGGGCCCTGCCTTTATTCCTCTCTGCATCCCCGCTCCCAAGACTAGGGAACGTTCGATGGATGAAACACAGCCCAAGATGTGGAAGACAGTCGCCTAAAGGCAAACACAGCACTGTCCCTGTGTCTGCTGGACCTGAAGTGCTGTGGTCCATTGTAAGGCAGCATCACCCTCTCTGAGAAAGCTCACACCTCTCCCTTTCAGCCCTGGTGCAGTGGCAGCTCTACCACACGCACCATTTGTCCTGGAGCCCAGAGAGTGAGCTCTCCTCGGGTGTTCTGTCACCGTGACTCTCCTGCCCACTCTGTTCTTAGTTCAGGGCTGTAAACCTGCTTCCCCGCAGCCTAGCCCCAAAACTCCTCCCCGGGGAGCCGCCCGCTGCCCAGATTCCTCTTCCTTTTCCTTCTCCTCCACTTCCTCTTATTTTCTTTCACTATCAGACTTCAGCCCCCTAGTGGCTTCCAAATTGTGTGTGGAGGTGGGCATTCAGTGCTTTTTATTTAGTAGCTGGAAGTTTGGTTTAAAACCACATATTCAACACATATTGTTGAGACTCTTCCATGTATTTAGAATACACCAGTAAATAAGATAGAAATATTCTACCTGACCAGTGGGATGCTGACATCCCAGGTTCAAAACCCTGAGGTTGCCTGAGCATGGGCTCATCCAGCTTGAGCACAGGCTTACTAGCTTGAGTGTGCGATCATCAGTATGATCTCATGGTTGCTGGCTTGAGCAAGGGGTCACTGGCTCAGCTGGAGCCCCACCCCTAGTCAAGGCATATATTGAACACTTTAGTTGTTCAATAAGCAACTAAAGTGCCACAAGTATGAGTTTATGCTTCTCATCTCTCTCCCTTCCTGTGTGTGTGTGTGTGTGTGTGTGTGTGTGTGTGTGTGTGTGTGTCTCTCTCTCTGTGTGTCTCTCTCACATACACAAAAATATATATACAGGAATATTTCAATCTCTCAAGAAGCTCAAAGTTTTTTCGGAGACAAAACAAAGATATGGATTGGCAATGTTACAGTTGAAGGCAGAAATCATGGAAGGAGGAGCTTCTAGACCACACTTGGGGTAGCGGGAGGTAGACAGCTCTATCGGCCTTGGTTTAGTGATACCTGAGACTAAGCCTAAATTGGCAGACGGAGTAGGAGTTAGTCGGGTGAGCAGGGACAGAGAAAGAACTAGACAGAAGGACAGAAAGAGCAAAGACCTGAGAATAAGAAAGAGCATGAATCTGGGGAACAAAGAGTGATTCCATCCCAGGGAATGCTATAGCATATTCAAGTTCATGGCAGTTTTGATCTGGGCCAACATCCCTTTTCCAGGGGTCGAATCTGGTGAGTGAGGGTACCCTACAGAAGTCTCAGGAAGGAGCAGCATGTGGAGTCATTTATGTGGAAGCCGTGTAATTCCAACTAGCCTGGATTAGAGTGGGCTGGGCTACGACCCAGGTCCTAAGCAGAGAGCCGGCAGTTTGTGAGTCAGTTTGTGAGTCAACAAATACGAACACGTCACTATGATGTGGAGGCAGAGGCAACGGTGAGGCAGGCAGGCAGACATGGACAGGCAGCTGTGCAGAAGCCCCTGGAGCAGGTGGCAGGGAGGGTGGTGGAGGGAGCGCTGCATCAACTTCTTAGAGCAGCAGAAGAACCGAAGGGTCATTGAGAAAGTAAGACCGAATGAGAAAAATAGAGAAAAGGGAAGACCCCCAGCTGTGGTAATCAGGGTAGCAAAAGTCTAATTGCAGATGCCAGGCCCTGGTACATTGGAACTCATCAGGATTCGATCCTGCCCACCTTGGGTACCGCTGGTGCTCCAGGTCATGGTTGCTCTGCGTCATCACTGATATCATCTGAGTCTATAGTCAAAGGGCCATGAAGACCACAACAGCGTAGGTGGTCTTACTGAGGGACCCACAGCCCCAGAACATTCTAGCAGCAAGGCTTCATTTGGGTTGATTTGCCAGTGACGTGACTTTCCTTTCTTTCAAAAACACGTGACTACTGTTCTATCCTTTGAATTGAAAAACAACAACAACAATGAAAAAAAAAAACCTACCCACCATCCTCAGGTTCTTTCCACAGAGATTCCTTTCATCTTTCTTTTTTGAACCTCCAATATTCTCTCCATGAACACCTTGCAGGGCCCCCTTCTGCGCCTTTAGGGGCTCTGGGGTTAGAGTTCAGCCCTTAATTGGGCCTCCCCACACTGCGAACAGACAACAAAGGTTGTCTGCTAAGGGCGATTTGCATATTCAGCAGCCCAGCTTCTCCTTCCTTCCTCCATTTCAGACAGAAGGGGCTGGAGAAGCCTTCATCTCCGAGTGGTCTGCAGCCAGCAGGTGGAGAGATAAAACTGCTTTGTGGAGGACCCAAGGGAAGACTGAGCTGTGGCTGCCCAGGTCTTATCAAAAGAAAAACAGTTACAGCACTTTTTATTTTAATAAGTAATTCAGGGGGAAAAAAATGTGTAAGTAGGAATATGAGATTAAATTTGCCAAATATGCTGAGCATCGGTCCTTGGAGAAGCTTTATCTCTACTGCGTAGTCACACACACCAACTTCAAGGTGGCTGGCAATTACCGCATGGCATAGATAGAATTCGTTTTTGTGTAGACAATATTATCTGGCACCAGGAACAGGAAACCTCGGTAACATTTTAGCACACACAATTCCTGATTGTGAGGAAGAGTTTCTGGGGGCTCTTTATGCTCTTTATGGACGTCGCCAACAAGGCTAGTTCACATCTCCCAACTGATGAGACTCATGGAACAGCCTGGGGGGTGTTGCGAGGGGGCGACTGAGGCAGCAGGCATCCTCCAGGGCCTTTGATAGGATGGCATTTCCCAAAGTTTGGGCTGGGCAGCTTGTGGGGGAAAAAAACAATACTGAGATGTACTAGTGTGGCATGTCCATCATGACCATAAAGCCAGTTTTGTTTTCTCTAAAATGAATTTTTTGTCATTTTAGGGAATAATTTTCATTCACTTGTAGGTATAAACACTTATGCTCTCACATATCCGAAACGATCATTCCACGTGGGAGAATAATATGGCATAGTCCTGTCGCCCTCACCAAGTACAGGTATAGGCAAATGTCAACTACTGCCACGGGGGGAATGATGTGGATGAGCAAATAAGTCGCTCTGTAGGGAGTCAGTGAGGCAGAGGGAGGGGCCTACTGCTCCCTTCACTTAGTTCACTCTACCTGGGCCAGATGCCAGGTACGAGGTGCTGGCAGAACAACAGTAGCCACCACTCCGTTAGCCAAAGCTATGCCATCAGTTGATGCTTTATTCCAGATATCCACACCTGGTCATTTAAATACTGTTTTACCACTGGGTATCATAGGCGACTTGTTTTCTGTTTTCTAATGGTAACCAGAGTTTCTTTACCTTCAACCTAGCCAGGTCACATAACCTATCTCAGAATTTCATCCTTGGGAGTCTAGTGCCTATAACTATTTTTAGTACCAAATATTGTATCCATCAGGGTATAGTTACAGATGATAAGACTGCTTTTATAATGTCTAAGAGATATAATACAGGGAATTATTGGAGGAGCTAGAAGAGCAGGCTGGGGACTTGGCTTCCAAGATTGATTTCTGGATACCACTATAGAGTTGGCTACCAGAGAGACTACTACCTCTATCATAAGAAGGATGATAGAGAGCAGGAAGGGACTGCAGGGACACTTGTTCCAAGGTCATAGTGAGGCTGCAAGGTCGATACCAGTAACACAATGGCTCCTATGTGTTTACCTTCCCTGCCTAACTTGGGTCTGATTCAAGTCTTGCCACGTGTGTCTGAATGCAAAAGCAAAATGATATCCAAAATCTTAGCTGCAAGGGAGTCTAGGAAATATCATTTTTAGTTTTCCAGTCTCTGCAGCACAGAAGATTACCCAAAAGAGAGGGCCAGCAAATGTGGAAGAAGTGACCTACAGTATTTACTTCCCCACCATCATGAGGTTCATGCAAATTCCCAAATTATGACTCAATTGACCAAGCATCTGCTGAGTTTTTTGTGCAAACAAAGCACTTTGGAGGGTGCAGAGGTATATGAGGTATGTCTAAGGTAGTATGTTCACTGATTTTACAATCCACCTGGATTAATGCACTGGAATGAAAGCTACCCTTTAAAGGGAAACACTTCATAAATCTTAACACGATACAACCTTGCCTCAGAGCTTTTCTGGACCTCCGATTAGAAATGGCTTGTCCTCACATGTGCCCTTGGAAATCAGCCTCATAATTTTAAAGTCATACCTGTCAGAATAGTCTCCTGTTTACCTACATTATTTCATTATAAAACAAATTGTACTGTGAAGTACATATTGTTATGATTTCCATTTTACTACAAGAAATATAACCTCAGAAAAGTTGAGTGACCTTCCTCAAAATCACACATTTTCTAAGTGTCAGGCTGGATATGGGGACTGAGGACTTTGTGACTTCAAAGACCATTTTCTTCCTATAACATTACATTTCTTCCCTTAACTAAGAGGATGGAGTTGCTCTCTTGGCCTCATACCTACCGTATCTCCTAGGCTTGAATTCCAGCAACTTTCACCTCTTCCCAAATAGAGCATCCTCTCTTTGTGCACAGAGATGCCTTTGACTTGATTACTCTTTTTGAATAAATTCAAGTAAATGTGACCAGGGGTCTGCAGCCAGTCCTGGGGGAAGAGGGCAGGAAAGTTCCAGATCGTGGCTTTATTACTTCTATATAATCAAAGCTTCCCCAGGGAGAAAGAGGCAATAATCAGCTATGTGCAATAATCATAGGATGTGTCAATAATTATCAAGGTGAAATGTGCTTATTGAAAATTTAGACATGTGACTTCATTAGTACACCTTAGTAATATTTGGCCCTCATTCTCATGTTACAGAGAATTCATTTTCTCCTCCACCTTCTTCCTTCCTGATACAATATGATAACTGAGGTTGAATACTTAAGCTCAGTTCAGTTTTGATTCCTGGCTCAGCCACTTACTAGTAAGTGGGAATTTGGACCATTTTTTCCCTCTTGTGCCTCATACTTCTCATAGGAAAATGGTGATAATCATAGAGTTCACTTGATAAGGTTACTTATACAGTTTTGAACAGATTAAATCTAATAATCTCTTGGAAGCATTGGCATACTCTCTGGCAAAGCATAGACGCTGAATAAATGTGAAATACCAATTATTAACCATATCCCAAAACTCTGCTCTGGGTGCCCTGAGCATCCTTGCCTTTGCTCATCCAGCACACATTTACAGAGTGCACGGGATTAATAAGGAGCCTGACAGGGTCTCAGACCTCCAGTTGCTCACCATGTGGTGGAGGAGACGGATCGATAAACCAGTCGATGGAGGCAAAGGTCGGCAGCATTCATCCCCGGTGGACATCCACCCCGGCCTCGGTGCAGGCAGTGAGGGGGTATTTCTACTTGGCTGCACTGTATGGGGAGTCTTCAAAAAGATGACGCTTGAGATAAATCTAGAAAGATGGCTTCCAGAGGGTAGAAAGAAAGGGGTGCCGGGCAGAAGGAAAGGTGAGAACCATGGGAAACAGGATCTCAAGTCTGGCGGGAAATCACCGCACGCAGTCCCATGTGGCATCAGCTAACACTGTGTAAACCATGCGAATCCAGCACTCCACATGGCCCAGTCCTTGCACAGTGTCACATGCAAAGAAAGCATCTGAGTGCCACGAGGTAATTGGTGGCAACCACATCTTTTCCAGCTGTTTACTTCAACATGGCACAAAGGGCAGGAAAACGGCCAACTCCCAAGAGTTCCTAATCCTCTCTTTTAGGTGTGTGCCCCACTCCCCAAAGTCTCACATCCAGAACCTACAAAACATCTTGCCACCCCTCTTCCTCTGTCCCCAAGGCCCTACCTGCCATCCCTTCACTGCTATGCTCTCCAGCCTCCACCCCAGCTGCAGCCCCCTCCCCCCCAGGCACCTGCCTGCTGGCCCATCCATGTGGGGCATACCTGAGATTCTCCGCGGGGCTGTGCTCTGAGACAGCACGGCAGAGGCACCGGTACGCGGGGAGAGCTCGCCTGGTTTGGGGGAAAAGAAGCTACCTCTAGCTCAGGGGCTCACAGAGAGAATGCTTTGGCAACAGATGGTCCATGAGTTTGGATTCTGCTGTTTGATAGAATTTGAACAGATGGAAGGGAGAAAGAGGCCATTTTGGGGGTGGGGGGGAATAGAGGGTGGTAGACCCAACATCAATACATCATCTCCATGCCTTGGGGACAATGGTGCTGGCTTCCTCGCGGCAAGCCTGTAGCGCAGGCTTCCTGTGGAATCACGGTGTTTGGAGGCGGAAGAGGACCTCAGGTTTGCTGTTCTCTCACCCGCTGGATTTAGAAATGAAATTGAGGCTCGGGGGGAACAAGGATAAACACATTCTTGTTTAGCATTTGAAAATGGACCTGAGTATCCCTTCTTAGACCAGACTTACAACATAGATTCATCCTCCCCCGCCCCCAGAAACTGTGACGTTGCCAATCATGAGTGTGAATACATAGTCACAAAAACGTAATGTGATGGGCAGGTGTATATCTAGGCCTTCCTTTGAAAGGGACAGACTCCCTGGGGCAGGTGCTGCTGGATTCACTTTCCCACGGGTGGACTTGTTGGGAAGGCAGTGTAGAACACGAGTTTTCAGGGTTGGGACTCATTCTAATTCCTCCTGGACTCTGCTGCTTCCAAGTATGGTGGATTGGTCATGTTAAGCCTCTCCAAGCCTCAGTTGCCCGAGCTGTAAAATGGAATGTGTGATGGCACCTTCCCGCCTGTGTTGTTGCAAGGATCAATAGAGATGATGCGCCTGGAGCTCTGAGAAGAGGGGCTGGCACCGCGCCCCTGCTCCGCCGGTGGTGGCTAATAGTATTAGTTCTGTTGAACAAACAAAGTTTTCAGGTACCTTGCAGCAAAGACACTCTAATATGTTTAGTGTCCACTTCAATTTTATTTATGGTGCTTATCTTGTCTTCTGGGCTATGGCCAGTATTTACAGGCGAAGGGTTCTGATGGCCACCTCAGCATTGATTGTGGGGCCACCTGGGCCCATTGGGCTGTCCCTTCCCCAAGATGGCCATACCACATAGCCCTCCAGGGATGGCAGGGCCCTGCCAAGTGCTCCTGGCATGGAACATGTGGACAGCAGGGCTGCACGGCCCGCATCCTGCCTGGGGGTGGTAAGCCAGCAGATGTTGGCTCCAGTGCAGACATTGCCCGGGAGAGACGCAGCCGCCGGTGTCAGGATTTGTTAATTGCATTGCCTCCTGGCACAGCATTCGCACACAGCCCTGGAATAGCTCTCGCTGTTAGAAAAGGGCTCTTACCACCTCTCATTTCGTGGCAATTTCTTTCCCAGCCACAAAGCCTGGCTCAGTTACAAGATTCAGCGTTCGGTAAAAGGCCCTTGTGCTGTGCCCAGTTTTCCAGCTGGGCTGCTCTCTAGACTAGAAAGAAAATTAACTTGGCCAAGTTCACCTGGTGAGCCTATAAGCTCAGTAGGGCTATACCTTTCCTTTGGACATCCGCTTCTTCTGTGAAACCTTCTCTCTTAAAGACACAGCACACTGCTCATTCTGTGCATTCCCTGTCAGGGAACTCACAAAAATGCGCACACATCCTTTCGTCCAGCGTGCCTGCTGTAGCAGTTCTCCCGTTGTGTCCAAGCATCGCTGTGTTCCACGGAGGGAGGGGCAGCTTTGCTAGCACAAATCTTGATTCTGAACACTGGCTTTGGCGCAACATGGTTTTGTGATCTTGGACAGCGATTTTCCTTCTGGGGGCTCCGTCGCCCGGCCTGTAAAATGTGGACAGTACAGCCTACCCCTCTTCCTGTTGCAGATTAAAGGAGTGAAGTTATGTAAATTACTTGATACTGTGTCTGCAGCTTCATTGTAAGTTCTCGTGAAATGCTCTTGCTAAGATTCCATTGTAACTAGTGACAGAACAAATAAACTCACATCTCTTTCGACGGTGCAGTCACTTTCTTAAGCGTCTGTTCCTAATGCCCAGATAACCACGAGGCCCAGCATTTCCTACGACGCCCTCTCCTTTGCCCCGAATGGTCCATGAATACTTAACAGGCACAAAGGAGGCAGCTCCACTAGCAAATGCTTCACAGAGAGCTGGTGAATCCAGTCCACAGGTAGAACCACATTTCCTGTTGTCACAGCATACAGGGTTGACATTAAAGCCTGGATGCACGTCATCCAGGGGGCGTGTGTATTGCTGCAGTGATGCCCATGCTAGGATTGGGGGGTGGAGGGCAAGGCGGCCTTCATCCCAGAAGAAGGCAAATCTGAGGTCCAGGAGGCCACCAGGGACCAGCCCTTTGGACACAGTGACACTGGCACTGCAGGTCCTGGTATGGTGTGGGCTGTAGCTGGTTAGCTCAGAAGGAATTAAGAGGGTCAGGCTGAGAGACTTAGAACACTGTGGGGAAGTGTGCAGACACAGAAACCAGAGGGCCTGTGTTCTAATATAAGGGC